>NC_025993.2:78736836-79053118 GCF_000442705.2 Elaeis guineensis | reverse complement strand
GGCAATTAGGCATCAAAGACTATCGAAATGAAACCCCTGATCAAAGAGTTCAAATTTCAAATTCAAAATTTGAAATTCAAAATTTTGACCCCGGTACCCAAAATATGTGGAACTCATGATTAGAGAATCCTAATTCGCAATCATAGAGTCCCAGACACATAAGACTCATAATCAACCATCAGATTAGAAAGAAACCTCTAATGTGTGTGACCCCACAGGTTCGAACCTAAGCCGGTAGCACAGGAACCAATTTCTGTACTAATCGAAGTGACCATCTAGCAATGGTACCCAACGATCGGATAGGTCGAATAGTCGCAATCGCAACGTTCAGAACCTACATGAATATGGTTACCGTATAATTCATCCCTTTTTACCCTTGTGTTTAGGATGACTCAAGGTTAAACTGTCAACCCTGATGAGATCATCTGAATCGTGCTCAACTCAATTAGTCTTGTGACTCCTCACTAGGACTACCCTGGCCAAGATTTTGCTAAATTGAAACACGACTGTACACAGCTCCTAAACTGGAGTGGTCAATCTCATCTTGACACACGCACCGACAAGTCAAGTACTTGACTACACCCAGCAGCCTTCCGTCACTGAATTAGAAATTCAGATAGTCCAGTGCCTAAGTACAGTGAGTTGCTTGCAAGTCACCGTGGCGGTCTCAGGTCGGAGGGACATTTATACCCATATCCCATCGGAGCAAATCTTGATAGCAGAAATAGCTCTGGAGTCGGGCACGTTCAGTGCAGATGTACCATTACATCTCACCTGTATACCATATCAGTGTCTCCACACTCCTTGATTATGAGGACAACCAACCCATATGGCACACAACGACCTATGCTCGATAAATGTTGTCATCCTTGGTAACAACGTATCATTTGGTCGCGAATAGGTTTAAGGACTAAGCGACAAATCCTCCTTTGTCGAGTCTAAATAGTCCTAAGGACTTCACCACAACACAGGAGTTCATTAGAAGATGAAACATTTGTGATGAAAAGATATCAAAATAATTTTTATTTATTTATAATTCATGTACTAATACAAAAGGAGCACAACCGTTAACAGGCTGACGATTGGCTTTGGGATACTATTCCCAACAATTTCTCACATGGCCTAAAGCCAATCGGTGCAGTGTCTAATACCCATCTTCGACTTATAGTCATTGAACTCCTTCACCGTAATGGCTTTAGTGAATGGGTCGGCCAGGTTCTCCTTCCCGTCGATCTTCTGAAGGTCGACATCATCTCGATCCACGATCTCCCGGATGAGATGGTAGCGGTGCAGAATATGCTTCGTCCGCTGGTGTGCCTTCGATTCCTTCGCCTGAGCGATGGCTCCAGAGCTATCACAGTAGAGCAAAACTGGACCAACAAGGGAGGGTGCTACTCCGAGCTCGGTGATAAATTTTCTCAGCCACACCGCTTCTTTGGCAGCATCTGATGTAGCAATATACTCTGCCTCGCATACTGAATCAGCCACAGTGTGCTGCTTGGAACTCTTCCAGCAGACAGCCCCACCATAAAGGGTAAAAATAAATCCTGACACACTCTTGCTGTCATCACGATCAGACTAGAAACTAGAGTCTGTAAACCCTATAAGTCTCAAGTCTGATTCACCATATACAAGCCACTGGTCCTTAGTATTTCTTAAATACTTCAGGATGGTTTTAACAACCTTCCAGTGATTCTCCCCTGGATCAGATTGGTATCTACTCACTACCCTAGTGAGTATGCCACATCTGGTCGTGTATATTCATGGCGTACATGATAGATCCCACTATCCGAAGCATATGAAATCCTACCCATACGCTCTCTCTCTTGAGGTGTTGTCGGACAATCCTTTTTCGAGAGAGAAATTTCATGGCCTATCGGTAGATAGCCTTTCCTGAAATTCTCCATGCTAAACCTTTTCAGCATAGTATCAATGTACGTGGACTGGGATAAGCCAAGCAACCTTTTGGATCTATCCCTATAGATCCTCATCCCTAGGATGTAGGAAGCTTCTCCCAGATCCTTCATGGAGAACTGTGACGATAGCCAAATCTTTATTCCCTGTAATGCAGGACATCATTCTCGATTAAGAGAATGTCATCCATATACAATACAAAAATACTACTACTGGACCATTAGCCCACTTATAAATGCAGGGCTCTTCTCCGTTCTTAATGAAGCCATACGTTTTGATCGTCCTATCAAAACATATGTTCCAACTCCGAGATGCCTGCTTAAGTCCATAAATGGACCTTTGTAGCTTGCATACCTTAGACTCATCTGTGGATGTGAACCCTTCAGGTTGTATCATATACACCTCTTCGTCCAGCTCTCCGTTTAGGAAAGCTATCTTCACATCATCTGCCAGATTTCATAGTCTAGATGGGCAGCTATCGCAAGCATAATCCGAATGGATTTGAGCATTGCCACAGGAGAAAACATCTCATCATAGTCTATACCATAACGTTGACGATATCCTTGGCAACCAGATGGGCTTTATAATCTCCACCTTTCCGTCTGCGCCCCTCTTCCTCTTGAAGACCCACTTACACCCTATGGGTTTCACTCCTTCGGGTGAGTCAACCAATATCCACACATCGTTGACCTTCATGGACTCTATTTCGGATTTCATGGCCTCTAGCCATTTCTCAGAGTCAGGTCTCTGCATTGCATCCATGTAGGTGATCGGATCCTCATCATTTTCATCAAGTTCGACAGGATCGCCATCCCGGATCAAGAAACCATAGTATCTGTCCGATTGATGTGGTACTCTACCAGACCGCCATAAGGTGCATAATCAATGGGCTCCGGATCTGATCTAATCAAATTCGTTCAGGTTCAGTAACACGTGTCGGTTTTTCCACCTGTCGAATTTCGTCAAGTTCAACCTTAGAGGCAACAGTTCCTTCACTAAGGAACTCCTTTTCTAAAAAGATTGCCTTAAGGCTGAAAACACCTTTTGCTCATCAGCAAGGTAGAAATAATATCCTTTGGTCTCTTTTGGGTACCCTATAAAATTATACTTGTCAGACCTAGGTCCAAGCTTGTCTGTAATTAAACGTTTAACATAAGCCGGACACCCCCAAACCCTAAGGTGGAGAGTACTGGCTTACGTCCTATCCATATCTCATATGGCATTTTGGCTACAGACTTACTCGGAACTCTATTTAGAAGGTAACAAGCCGATTCAAGTGCATATCCCCAGAGGGAGATCGGCAGACCAGCAAACCCCATCATGGATCGAACCATGTCCAATAAGGTTCGATTCCTCCTTTCAGACATACCATTATGCTGTGGTGTTCCAAGAGGAGTCCACTGAGAGAGAATTTGTTCTTCCCTAGATACGTCAAAAACTCATTGGAAAGGTATTCACCTCCTCGATCAGATTGAAGAATTTTAATACACTTCCCAGTTTGTTTGTCTACCTCATTTCGAAATAGTTTGAACATTTCAAATGACTCTGACTTATGCTTCATTAAGTAGACATACCCATACCTCGATAGATCGTCTGTGAAGGTTATGAAGTAGAAATATCCACCTCTTGCACTTGAGCTCATAGGTCCACATACATCAGAATATACCAGACCCAAGAGTTCACTGGCTCGCTCACCTTTTTCAGTAAAAGACTTGGTCATCTTTCCAAGAAGATAAGACTCACAGGTTGGAAGTGATTCACAATCACCAAGTTCAAGAATTCCTTCTTGAGCCAACCTATTTATCCTGTTCTTATTGATATAACCTAGCCTACAGTGCCAAAGGTAGACTTCTGACACATTATCTATTCTAGAGCGTTTACCGAAGTTTTGAACCACATTAACAGGCTGTGATAGTAAGTAAATTCTATTATTTAATTATCCAACAAACATTGTAACACCATTCAAAATGATATTGCAAATATTTTCTTTTATTAAAAAATCATAACCATACATGGCCAAAAGGCCTACAGAAATAATATTTAATAAAAAGCTTGGACAATAGTGACATTCACTCAGAATTACATTACGAGAATTGATTACAAGACTCATGATTCCTAAAGCTAGAACTGGAACTTTGCTTCCATCTCCAACATTCAGAAACCTCTCGCCTTCATCAAATCTCCTACTGACATGCAGACCCTGCATCGAATTACAAATATGATAAGGGCTTCCGGTATTCAATATCCAGGCAGTAGTATCATAAATGAAAAAGTTGCAAGGAGTTATCATATAATTACCTTGCTTCTTCTTCGGCCTGTTCGGGTCCAGGGAGGCAATGTATTGAGGATAGTTCCTCTTCCAATGCCCCTACTTCTTGCAAAAGAAGTACTCCGCCTAGCTCTGGTCGGGCTTGCACCTCTTGGTCTGACCCTGTGCAACCGTCCCAGCATGAGGCTGCACCTTCTTGTTCTTCTTCTTCTTGTTCTTCTTCCCCTTCCCAAAGGGTCAACGACGAGAAGAAGACCCTCCTACTATATTCACCGACTCCTTATGGAGCTGATGATCCTTCTCAAATTCTGCAGCAACCCCAACAACCCGTGGTAGTTTACTGCAGGCTTTATCATTCGAAAATGAGTAAGGAATGGGAGGAAGGACTTGGGCAAGGAATTAAGGATCACATCCTTACCGAGCTGCTCGTGCAGAGGAAAACCCAATTTGCTTAGGTGCTCAATCATCTTGATCATGTACAGTACATGATCAGTGACTGAGGCCCCATCCCTCATCCGAGCATTGAAAATGACACAACTAGTTTTGTGCATTTCAACGTCGTTAGGCATGCCAAAGGAGTCGTTCAACATTTGAAGCATCTCCTGTGGTTGGGTGTTCTCAAACCTACGGCTGAACTCGTCATTCGTTGCTGCCAGCATAATACATCGGACGGTGGTGCGGTCATTGAGCCACTTCTAGTAAGTGTCTCGGATCGCCTTACTAGCATTCGAAGTTGGCTCCTCAGGTGCTGGATCCATTACTACATAAAGGATCCGCTCATGCTCAAGGATGATTTTCAATTTTTGATACCAGCTATTAAAATTAGGTCCCATGAGCTTGTCATTATCTAATAATGACCAGAGCGACAGGGTAGTGGCCATAGCTGTATAAAGAAAAATCAGACCTCTATTAGTACATAAATTAATACTAAAGACTTGGACTTTAGTCTAAAGTTTTTTCCAATATTTTTACGAACTGGTAGCCTCAACCTCCAATTCGAGGAATTACTTTAATTCCTTAATGGGTACTAGAATCCACACAGACTACACACGAGCCCAACTTTGGTTGGTCAACCCATGTACATCTATGGGTAGATTCTTAACCAGTTGTTTCTCTAAACAACTTCTAGTAATTGATTTTGCCCCAGAACCTAATCAGTAGGCTTTGGCCTCCACTGAAAAGATCTGGTTAGGTCCAACCATTAACATGACTTAATTTGGTGAATCAGATCAATAAATGATCAGGTCCGACTTTGGCTGGCCAACCTAACCACCATTAGAAAGACTCAACCAAATTATCATATTATGAATGATAATTCTATTAGCCAATAAGCACCAGGCCTTTGGGCCTCCAATGATCATTGAACAAATGGACTCATTATCACTCACTTAATGGGAGGCATTGACTTAGTTATCATTATAACTTAATCATTTTAGGGACCTAATAATTTTTGAGGATTTTATTAAAGGATAGTAGAGAAGAAATCATCCAGCCAATTTCAATCCTCCCACTGACTTCACCAAGTCAGATTAAAAAGGATTTAATTAAAGCTGGCATTAGGAGCACCTAAATCAGTCACACTGATTTACCTAATGACATGGGTGAGCTCTAATCACCAAGTGATCTAATCAAAATCTAACTTACCAGATTGACCAGGTAAGTGAGATCAGTGGTGGGGATTTACCATTAACTCGTCAATGATCGAATCAATACGAGTAGCTCCCGCTTAAGAACCACTGGTTAAAACTGCCGAACTTACCTTAGACACCAACCGGTTTATTAGTTTTAATTTTGATCAACTTAGTAAATAGGGCTCCACCGCGTAGCCATGAATTAAGTCCATCTTGGTCTAGTTAAAGATATGGACCCATTCAACTACAACTATTGAAGTTGAGTCTAGAGTATCCTTGACCTAATCTAATTCAACTTTTGATTAGATTTGACCAATTACTCTATTTAGTCTATTTTTAAGCTAACCTTAGGTCTAACCCAATTATGGACCTAATTCATCTAACCCATTGACCCACAAGTTTATGCAATTGTCTTAGATCTTAATTTATAATTCTAGACCTACTAGACAATACTTAATTCTTTTAATTAAGTACTTGGGCTGATGGGTCAGGGTTTGGCATTTCGAAAATAATTTTTAAATTTTGAAAGATTTTATTTTCTGTTCACCAAATGTGTTGACTCATTTCACAAACGGGTCAGCACAATTCATAAACAGCAATCCTATTGCTCATTTCATAACAGAAAATAACTCAAAATAAATCATGAATTTTCTTTTAGATCTAATCTAACACATTCTAGATAAATTTTATAATTAAGTCCTTTCGCTGCTTCATCGGCATGGGATATAATTGCATCGGCACCCCTACCACCATAGGAAACCCCATCGAATGGGAAGAGAGGGCCTTTAAACCCTACTTTTCTCCTATGACCGGACGGCCATGGCAACCAACCCAATTAGATTACTTGCTACTTGGATCAAGTATATCTAAATATACCAATTTCAAAATTTAAATTTTGAATTTCAAATTTCAAATTTTAAATTTCAAATTTCAAATTTGAGATTTCAACCAAATTTTAAATTTTGAATTTCCAATCTTTGAATTTTAAATTTTTAAATTTTGAATTTTAAATTTTAAATTTTGAATTTCAAAATTCAAATTTTAAAATTCAAATTTTGAATTTTGAATTTTAAATTTGAAACTTCTAACAAATTTTAAATTTTAAATTTTGAATTTCCAATTTAGAATTTTGAATTTCAAATTTAAACTTATAGATTACACCTTAATCTATGCATGCATATGTATATCATATTCTAGAACTATGCTCTGATACCATTTGTTAGAAAATTCAGTACAGGAGCAAAATGATAATTTTGAAACTTTTTCAAAATTACTATTTTACATCAGAATTATTAATTAATCTCATTAATTAATACTAATTAACCCTACACTAGGATCTAAATATGATACAACAGCATGCATTTAAATTTGAAATTCAAATTTGAAACAGTAAATTTTTTACTGTACTGTGTTCAAAATACATCACCTTTTGCGGGTAGTCGATCACCGCAATCTGATCACCGTCGGGGGGCTCTGATCATCACATCGTAGCCACACTAGTGTTTGACTTCTGTGGATCATCCACACGAAGCTCCCGTCTGTTCGGCTCCTCACGAATGCTAGTTCGTGATTTCACCCTTTTGATGGCTGATGTTGATCGAACTCCTTCGATCGATGTGTGCCGACTCCTCGGATGCTCCGGATCATCTGCACGGTTGGTTGAGAGGCTGATGGATCTCTCTCTAAAATTTGGTAGACTCACGACACTCGTGGCACACCAATCTCACTTCCCGAACCCTAGGTAGAAACCCTAGGGTACACACCAAAAAACCTTGCGCCCACTTCTCTCTCCTTTTTCTCTCCTCTCGGTAAATTTTGAACACTTCAAAATTTTTTCAAAACCTCCCCACGCCCCTTATCTCTTCTTCTTTTTTTTTCTTTCCCACGCCCCCTCCCTTTCTCATTTTATAAAACATCGCAAGAGATGTTGAAAGCATGTGAGTGGATAAGAAGAGGTGGTTGCTCACTTAAATTCAAATCAAATTTGAATTCAAGTGTCAACCAATCTTATCCTCATCCATTTGTGCGAGAAAGAAGAGATGGTGTGGCCCCTTTTTTTTCTTTTTTTTTTTTGTGCGTGGAGACTTTCACGAGAAACCATTTCTCGTATGGAATATGGGGCGCACAAAAGAGGATAAGCTGGCGCATGGTTATTTGGTTATCCATTCAAATTCAAAATTCCTTTGAATTTGGATGGGTAACAAACCAAGTTAATCCAAATAATTGATGCACAGAAACATGGGCGTGAGAGAGCTTTGCGTGGGAGAAAATTCATGAGAAATTTTTTTCTCGTGAATTCAAATAGGTGCAATGAAGTTGGGTGGCGCAGGGAATTTAAAATAAGATGGTTTGATTCAAATTGAGCCAACCTAATTAAAATAGGTTAAGCACAATTAGACCAGATTAAACCCAACACAATTAGGCTTAATTAGGCTCAATAAAATTTTAATCAAATCAAGAATTAACTAAGCCTAACCCCTGATCAAATCAGAGACTAAACCACCTTAGCGATTAGATCAACACTTAACCTAATCGGGTCAATCCAAACTGACTCCAATTCAATTGGACTTGATCTAAAAATAATTACTCAATCAAATTGAGTTAATTAGGGATCAAATCATTAATTAAATCTCTCATAAATATTGAATCCAAATCCGATGGGCAATTAGGCATCAGAGATCATCGATATGAAACCCTGATCAAAGAGTTCAAATTTCAAATTCAAAATTTGAAATTCAAAATTTTGATCCCGGTACCCAAAATATGTGGAACTCATGATCAGAGAATCCTAATTCTCAATCATAGAGTCCCAGACACATAAGACTCATAATCAGCCATCAGATCAGAAAGGAACCTCTAATGTGTGTGACCCCGAAGGTTCGAACCTAAGCGGGTAGCACAGGAATCAATTTCTGTACTAATCGAAGTGACCATCTAGCAATGGTACCCGACGATCGGATAGGTCGAATAGTCACAATCGCAACATTCAGAACCTACGTGAATATGGTTACTGTATAATTCATCCCTTTTGACCCCTGTGTTTAGGATGACTCAGGTTTAAACTGTCAACCCTGATGAGATCATCCGAATCGTGCTCAACTCAATTAGTCCTGTGACTCTTCACTAGGACTACCCTGGCCAAGGTTTAGCTAAATTGAAACACGACTGTACACAGCTCCTAAACTGGAGTGGTCAATCCCATCTTGACACATGCACCGACAAGTCAAGTACTTGACTACACCCAGCAGCCTTCCGTTACTGAATTAGAAATTCAGGTAGTCCAGTGCCTAAGTATAGTGAGTTGCTTGCAAGTCACCGTGGCGGTCTCAGGTCGGAGGGACATTTATACCCATATCCCATCAGAATAAATCTTGACAGCAGAAATAGCTCCGGAGTCGGTCACATTCAGTGCAGATGTACCATTACATCTCACCTGTATGCCATACTAGTGTCTCCACACTTCTTGGTTATGAGGACAACCAACCCATATGGCACACAACGACCTATGCTCGATAAACATTGTCATCCTTGGTAACAACGTATCATTTGGTCGCGAACAGGTTTAAGGACTAAGCGACAAATCCTCCTTTGTCGAGTCTAAATAGTCCTAAGAACTTCACCACAACACAGGAGTTCATTAGAAGATGAAACATTTGTGATAAAAAAATACCAAAATAACTTTTATTTATTTATAATTCATGTACTAATACAAAAGGAGTACAACCATTAACAGGCTGACGATTGGCTTTGGGATACTATTCCCAACACTTTTTGATTCTAACCTTAGGTCTAATCCAATTAAGAGGATCTGATTTGACCTAACCCATGGCCCATGTTTTATGCAATAACATTAGATCTTAAATCACAATTCTAGATCTAATCAATTCAACACTTAATTCTTAATTAAGTTTAGCATCAACATAGTTTAGGTTTAGAAATAATTTCTCATGTAAACTTTTTACATTAAATCATAAAAATTTTTTAGATCATATTTAATTTTTTATGATTTTAAATCAAAATAATTTTGATTATAAAGATTAGATATAACTAACTTTTTTTGCAACTTGCATCATATACAACAAATCCTAGAATTTTAAGATCTAAGGTTTTGCAAGAACATAAATTTTTTCTTTCGCATTCTTTTTCATGAGATTTAATTATATGGCACCTCTACACACCATAAGAGCACCCCATCAAATGAGAAAAGAGAGTTTATAAACTCTTCTTGCTCCTATGACTGAATGGCCTGATGATCAACCCAATCCAAGTACTTGCTAATCGGATCATTTAATCTAATCACATATCATATATGCATAAATTTAGATCTAATCTAAATTATATCAAATCTGATCATAACCTTAGATCACATCTAAATCAGATCATATATATCACATGCAATATATAAAATCAGATTTTACCAAGGATCAGCACAAACTAGGACAACCTATTCACTGTAAGGGATAATCCTACAGCAGGACAACCTTATTTTAATTTGTACGATCAACTATTAATTAAATTTAGATATAAGATATCACATATCAGATCTAAATAAAATTAAATTTTAGATTTAATAAGCATACATAACATGTCACAATGGACCTAGGCTCTGATAACACTGTTGGAAAACGTAGGCAATTTTATGCATATATTTTAAAAATTTTTTAAATAAAATACAATTGAAGATAACTAGATTAACCATATTAATCTAATGTGCATATGATTAGATCAATAAATCAACCTACTCTAGCATCTATGACATAATATGTTGCATATAAAATTTGAAAAGAATAGAAGATAAAATTTGTATGCATGGATGTAAGCAGTAGATCAAATCTACATCTACTTGAGTTCAGAACTCGATACCTGAGCATGGATTGATGATCGTCGCTATTGAGAGATGTGGTGAAGATGATGCTTGCTGGTTGCTCACAGTCGCACATGTATCCGATCTCTATAGAAAGCCCACTTGAAGCTCAGATCTGATCGATCTTCTTAGGAGTGCTAGCTCGCGCAAAGTCCATCTTCTGGGCTGATCTAGATCCATTCTTCAAATCTCTCAAACTTTTTCAAATGTTGAAGAAGAACTTCTGGAGGAGATGAAGAGGAGAAAGAAATATGGAAAGAAAATAATATTTTCTCTTATTTTTCTCTCTTCCCAAACCCTTAGGGAGAAACCTTAGAAGACTAGGTTTTGCGCACACCCAAAGAGAGAGGACTCTCCTCTCTTTTTTGCATGCCATGAACCATGCCCAAACTTCTTTCATATGAAGATCCCCTTTCATATGGGACACCCCAACCAACAAGTTTTCATGTTAAATCAGATCCATATCTAATTTCTCATGGTGAGATCCTCCATATTGTTGTACAAAATAAGAGGAAAAGAATGCATGGGCGGCAAGGTCTTATAGATAAGGTCAAACCTTGTCTAATATGGTAACCAATTCAAATGACATTTGAACATACCAAATAATACCAAATTTTATCCAAATTTGGATGTGAAAAAGGAAGGGCAGAAGACATTTTTAGCATGGAGAAATTTCATGCAAAAACCTCTTGAGCGTGAAGAATATTGGTGTCAGAAATATGTGGCACATGGGAGAAGAGTCCATTCTTTCATGGACTCTTGGTTTCCTTATTTGATTTCAAACCAAATCACATCTGCTTAAGCCCAAATAAATAAATGAAATCCAATCTAATTAGGTTCATCAATTTTTAATCAAATTCCAATCAAATTAGAAATTGATTGAACCAAAGTTCTAACCAAATCAAGGATAATTCTTCCTTAGCAATTAAGTCATTTTATAACCTAATCGGATCAAACCTAATTGAATCTAATTCAATTAGATTTTATTTAATCCTTTTTGCTCCATCAAATTAAGCTAATTAGTAATCTAATTACTAATTAATCTTCCATTAATTCACTAACACTTAGTGAATAAATTCATTGCAACTTTTGCATAAGGTTAATCATCAATCGAATTGACGATTAAACCCTTAAACGATTCTTAATCATTGATCAGCTATATGATCAGTTAGAAACTTCTTTTGAATGTGATCTTATAGGTTCAAACCTAAGTCGGTAGCACAGGAATAGATTTTTGAATCAATCGATGTAAGCATCTAGCAATGAGACCCGATGTACGGATAGGTCAAATGATGGTGAGGCAACATTCAAGAACCTACTGACATATGATTATCGTATAATTCATCCGTTTGATCCTAATGCTTAAGGATAATCTAAGATTTAATTGTCAACCTTAGATAAGTCATCTATATTATATTTCAATCTTTCAAATCTATCACATGGATTATTCAGACTCAGATTTTATTAAATTAAAATATATTGATCATTAATTCCTACTAATTCAGAGGGATCAATTTCATTTTTACTCACGCATCGACTTGACAAGTACTTAACTATACCGAAAAACCTTCCGTCACTGAATTATAAATTCAGTTAGTCCAACACCAAAGTATAGTGAGTTGCTTGCAAGTCACTATGGTGATCTCAGATCGGAAAGATACTTATACCTATACCCTTCGCGAGCCACTCTTGACAGCAGAGTGCTCCGCAGTTGGTCACGTTCAATAAGATGTACTCCTACATCTCACTTACATGCCATATCAGTGTCTCCACACCATTTGGTTACAAGGACAACCAACACATATAGCACACAACAACCTACTCTTGATATCGCTATCGTCCTAGTAATAGCGTATCATTTGGTTGCAAATTAGTTTAAGGATTATGCGATAATTTTTTTTTATCAATCAAAGTAATCCTAAGGACTTTATCACAACATAGGAGATCATTAGAAGATGTAACCTTGTGACGAAAAAAAGTCTAATAATTTTTATTATTGATCAATTTATATATATTTATAATTAGTATAATCATCAAATAATTGACTTTAAGACATAATTCTCAATACTTTAATCATGTATATGCCTACAAACGACCAAGTTCAAAATGGGCTACTTAACGATATGTACCCTACTGATTATATTACAGTATAATATTGCATTCCAAAGCCACAGTAATAGATTTGTACAGCTCAAATAAATAATTTTGATTTTAACCTATTTAACCTCTTAAAGAAAAATTGAAAGTATATAAAATATATACACAACTAGGGAAAGTACATGCTACTAAAAGATCTATCACATGCCAAACTAATTTTCCAAGCTACATATTTCAGAAAATATTTCATGTTATGTCACATAATTACAAAAATATCAAATATAATTAATTTTCTAAGGACTATCCATCAGAAATAAACTTTTTCAAGGACTAAATTGAAGTTTTGAAGGACTTATTATGAAATAATAAACATCAGCAGGGGCTAAACTGTAACACAGAGAATTTTATACAATAAATTACATCATAGGGACTAAAATATATTTTTTTTGCTGGACTGAAATTAAATTTTGTATTCAACATGGACTAAAATGCAAAAATGCCATAAAACTTAAATTAGCAAGTCAAGTTCAGATTTCGGGTTGAAACCCAAAATCTAAAAATCGTTAAGGGGTTTTCTCCCTCATAATTGAGCGGCAAAAACAGGGCCAAACCAGCACCTCTTCTACTCAAAAAATTGGCCAACAGTTGTCGAAAACTGGCCAATCAGCGGGCCGCCACCATCTCCCAACCGCCAGCCGCTACTAGTCACTGATGATTAAGCAGAAACCACCGATCAACGAAAATCCGGTGGTCCCTATTTGCCCTTATTAATATTATTTTTTTCTATTTGAACCCCTTGAAATGGGCGTCCGGCACAGGTGCTTGCCAGAATCTCGATGCCGCCTACCCGGACGGCACCTATAGTGGCAGCAAGGGAGGAGAAGAAAAGCACAACGATGGGAACCGCTGGCCCTTGCTTTACTTTCCTTTTATTTGTTTTGGTTCTGATCTATGATGGGAGGAGAAGTGGGGCTTATTCATGGCACCACCGCTCATCGGAGTCATCGTCGCCTACTCGGACGATGGCCAGCAGTCACCACAAGGAGAAGAAGAAGGGCACGGTGGCAAGAACTACCAGCCCCTTTTTCCTTTCTTCTTATATTTTTGTTTATATTTGGATCTTTAGAGCCGGATGGGATCACCGGCCTTTCACCACCGCCACGTCCCGATCGCCATCGGAGCTTGATCTGCTGGAGATGGGTTCGACCGGTGAGAAGAAAAGGAGAAGAGGGCATGAGATCCATCCCTCTTCTTCCTTAATATTTTTTTTAATCCCAAAAAAATTCTTTTATTTTGATTCTAATCTCTTATAAAATTATTGATTTTGATTCTAATCCTTTACAAAATATAGGCTCTGATACCAATTATTGGGATTTTTTCATAGAGCTCATACAAAAAATTAGAACATAAAATTATTATTCAAGAACTGATCTTTACATGTAAGAGATTTATAAGTCCCATAAAAATTTAGAATATAGAATAATTCTGAGATTTAGGATGCATATATGTGTTCGCCGTTGATTCCCAATTATTGATCAATCACAAATGCTCAGATGAATATCAGAAACCAAGTCCTCTCCAACTTCCTCTCAATAGGTGACTATTCGATTGGCCAAGCCTGAGAACTAATCTCATGATATTTACAGAAAATAGAGAGGGAATCTAGCCATCTAAAACTAACCCTAATGGTCCTCCCATCACAAGCTCAAGTCGGATTCAGGCCAACACTATGCTGCCCCAACCACACCATCCAACATAAAGTCCGCATAGCTCAAAATTCAAGGATCACTAATAACATTGGGCTTACATACATCTCCATCAACCTAGATCATATAATCGGTCCATTTTTAATAAAATAAAATAAAATAAATAAATAATTAATGGCAGCCATAATTAGGAAAATTTTCACAACATTATGTTGACTTGCACTGCTTCAAGAATAGATTTGGATTAATTGTCGAAATGCCTTTTTACAAAGTACAATTCTATTATTTATATCATTACAACGTAACTGCCCACCTTTGACTATTGCTATCCATGTCTTCCACTCCTAGCTATTCTGGTAACTGATGGCAGTTAGTTAGGCCTTGTGCATCCTGGAACACCGTTAAGTAATTGTTTCATCCACCCTTGTTATAGTCGATCACAATTGTCTTAATCAATTGGCCTGCTCATGGCTGAATTTTCCTCTTTTGGCACACCCGAAGCAGTTAAACGTCCAGCTATTACCAATTATCCATTGCTGAAGGAATGATGCCAGAAGTCCTTAATTGTAGTACAATAATGTGGTTATTTTCATGAAAGACTTAAGATCGAGTTCCCTTTCATTAGGGCTGAGGGCTTTTGATGCATTGGAGAAGGGCTCCTCATGTGCATGTGTTCTGGGAGGACAAATCATGTGCACCAATTACTACTTACCCCCTTCTCACTCTCAGCCACAGCCTACCTCAAGATTTGTAACAATGCATGATCTCATATAAAAAAATTAATTGTAAGGTATTAGTTGAGTTTCTTAGTCTTGTACAAATATCCAAGATTTACCTAATGCATAGTCAACATAGAATTAAATACATACTTGCACGGATACCTATATACTTCCCCTGTTCATGTCCTTGGGTCTTTGTAAGGTTAAAGATTTGAATGCATTCAAATTCAATCATAAACACCATAATCAGTCTATGGTTACTTTCAACAAATTTATGCTATTTTCTCTAGTCCACATAAATCATGGTCAGATCTACTCAGATACTATTTACAACAACTCGAGATCTCATCCAAAAAAGCTAATTGAAAGATATTATTTGAGTTTCTTGATCCTATATTAGTATCCAAAATCTATTCAATATATAGCTAATATAAGACTAAGCGTATGCCTATATGGATTAGAGAATTTCTTTTCTAAAACCTGCATCAAAGAATTGCTTTTCTAATTTAGGACATTGAACCTACATAATTTACAGTTTAGCAGAATGTGCCAAAGAAACCGAATTATTTACTAAAGAAACAACGGCACACCAAATAAAAATATCAATTTTAATTTGCTTCAACTTCTGGATCCGCAACCAAATGCAGCCAATAATATTAATTCTCCAAACATCTATGACTTGCAATCAATCGTTCCTTGCAAGCATTTGACTCAAAATCTGGTGGCACGGAGGACAATGGAAAAGTCAGCAGCAGCAGAAACAGAATTTAGAGAGAGATGGCAAACGAGGATTTATACAACAACATAGTTTGGGGAAGACTTTATTTGTTTGCTGATTGGAAGGAAGGTAATACCACCCAAAGGAAAAATATTTTACATATAATAATGACCAAAACAGAATATACGGATGCATGAATCCGCATCTTTTGACATAAATAGAATGCCCTTTTGGTTGTGTTAAAACAATTCTATAACATTGGAAGTTTCCTATTCTTATCATTAAATGGGCCGTCTGAAGATGTCTTGAGTTGGTGTTATCTTGATGCAAAGTCAACTTTCGTGTTATCATGGTGTTGAAAGTCAACTTCCACAATTTTGTTTAAAGGAGAAAAAAAACTTGTTGAAGACCATAAATAGTTGACCATCTTCTGTCCATTTGTTGCTTCCCTCTCGCAAGGCTTATCAATGGGATAATCAATAAATCAATAGGGTAATCAATGAAATGCAACTCAACTCCTAGCCATCTGTCAACCAAAATATAACTCTGATCTTTGTTTCTATTAGCTTAATCTATAGCATTTATTGTAGACCAAGTCTACACAAGAATTTCTCTCTTGGGTCTCTGCGCGAAAACCCGATAGACAAACAACCTCTGTTATCAATTGGTTTTCCAAAACCATTCAATGCATGCAATAAAGCAGCAGCGAAGTTTGACCAGATGCCATCCACTTTCAAAGTTGTGCAAAACTTGATGATAGATTTTGCAATACCAGATCCCCGCATAGCTTAGAAGCCCAGAGAAGAATTTTTGGGCAGCTAAATTTGACATCAGGCACCGTGACAAAGTCCACTCCCCATTCACATTCGACTGATGCTGGAAATCATCCAAGCATAAGCTTTGGAAGAGATGGAACAAAAATAGGAGTTTTTGGGTTCATGAAATTTTGGGTTTACGATTGGAATCGGAATGAGAATCGGAATCGAAATAGATTGGATTTGGAATTGGAATTGCCTAATCCCCTAAAATGTTTGATTCGTATCCGAAATCGGAATCAGAATGGATGATTCTCATTATTACTGTTTGGTTCATTTAAAGGAATCGGAATCAAAAATATTATTTTTAAAAAATAATATTTTATTTATTATTAATATTAATATTTTATTTTATATTATATTATATTTTTTTTTATAAGATAAAGGGGTGAGGAGGGATTTATTTATTTTTTTTCCTTCCGTCTTCTTTCCTCTTCCCATGGCATCACCGCGCCCAAGCCCCCACCTCCGCCGGCGCAAACCGTGGCTCCTCCATGCTGCCCCCCACCCCTTTGCCCCGGCCTCCCGCATCTCCTTCGTGCCACATCCCGACCCCCCTCGTGCCTTCTGTGCTTCTTTGTGCCCCACTCCCCAACCCCCACCCGCAGCCCGCCACTTCTCTGAGCCACGACCACCACCCTCCCGGCCCCCCACGTCTCCTTCACTTCTCCATGCCGCCTCCTCCTCCACCCCCACTCCCCATGGAACCAGCGCCTTCTCCGACCCACCCTCCAAACCTTTGGTGGTCTGCGGCTCCCCCACGCCACCCCCCCCCCCGCGTCCCATGCCTCCTCCGAGCCACCATCACCCCTCCAAACCCCCTGATGGTCTGCGGCTCCTCCACCCTCTTCCCTCGCATCCGTTGCTGGTGCCTCCTCTTCGCTCTTGGTCCCACCTCTCCACTTTTTCCCCAGCAAAGCCCGATGCTGTCCTCGACTTTCTCCGCCGTCGTGTTGGCCTCTCCATCCTCCAGCTCCACCGCTTCATCCATTGCCGCCCCTCCATCGTGACTGCCAACGTCCCCTCCAACCTCCTCCCCAAGCTTTCTCTCTTCCATTCTCTCTCTTGGCCACGGCACTCGCACCCCACATCTCACACTCGATAAGTTTTTTTCTTTAATCTCATTCTAGTGGAATGAGATTTTGACTCCCTTGAGGTGAGACCGGATTCGGCTATAGAAAGGAATGGATCATTTTCATTCCTCTTCGGAATGGGAATCGGAATGAAATTCTCCCCAACCAAACACTTTGAATGAGAGTCATCCATTTCGATTTTCATTCCAGATCTTAATTATTCCAACTAAATACCCTCTTATTCTCCTAATGTTTATCCTTCAACATCTCTTAATAAACCTCTTATACCACCTAGGCCGAAAGTCTTTCTGTTGATAGCCTCTTACTTTCAATATAGCCAACTGATATTGGGTAACATTTTCTCACATGTTTAGACGTCAACCAATGCAGTGAAGAATCTCACAAAGGTGGGAGAAGACGGATGGTGGGTGTCATGCCCCCACCCACCAGCATGAGCCGAGCACATGACAAACAGCGACACATTCTAAAGATTAAATCAAATGCTATTACAAGGCATATCTGAGATTATCAATTTTGAGATCGATCATGCATAAAAGATAGTGGTAAAACTAATCACTTAGAAAATTTTAAATATGAACATTTCATAAGCAAATTAAATCCAAAAGCCATTCTGTCTAGATCAAATCAAATGCCATTACATAACATTTTTCCAAGATAAAATTTTATTCAAAACAAGGAAATTATTAAGTCCAAACTCTCCTATACTCACTCCATAATCCCCATTAATGCTACTGTTGGGTATAAAATACCCACAGCCGAAACCCTCAACGGAATCGACATCAGCGCAGCTCCGCCCGAGCTCCTACGGGAGCCGGGCTCCACCGCCGACAGCAAGTGTAGCTCCGCCCGGACTCCCACGGGAGCCGGGCTCCACCGATGACAGCAAGTGCAGCTCCACCCGGACTCCTACGGGAGCCGGGCTCCGCCGCCAACATCAGAACAGCTCCGCCCGGACTCCTACGGGAGCCAGGCTCCGCTCTCAGTATCAACTGATGGTAAGCTCCATCCGGACTCCTACCAGAGCCGGACTTCACCCTTAACTTTGATTGCAGCGCAGTTCTGCCCAGACTCCTACGGGAGCCGGGCTCCACCGCCGACAGCAAGTGCAGCTCTGTCCGGACTCCTACGAAAGCCGGGCTCCACCGCCGACAGCAAGTGCAGCTCCGCCCGGACTCCCACGGGAGCCGGGCTCCACCGACGACAGCAAGTGCAGCTCCACCCGGACTCCTACGGGAGCCGGGCTCCGCCGCCAACATCAGAACAGCTCCGCCCGGACTCCTACGGGAGCCGGGCTCCGCTCTCAGTATCAACTGCTGGTAAGCTCCATCCGGACTCCTACCAGAGCCAGACTTCACCCTTAACTTTGATTGCAGCGCAGCTCTGCCCGGACTCCTACGGGAGCCGTGCTCCACCGACGGCAGCAAGTGCAGCTTCGCCCAGACTCCTACGGGAGCCGGGCTCTGCCGCCAACATCAGAACACCTCCACCCGGACTCCCCCGGGAGCCGGGCTCCGCTCATGACCCCAACCGCCACGGGGACCTCTCCCGGACCTCAACAGAAATTGGGCTCCGACCGTTGCCGAGCTTCAATCGACAGGTCCACGCCCCCTGACAGGCCCTTAAAACGGCCACGACCCTGCTCCACTTCCTGTGGCGGACTCCGCGCAGTATCATCATTCCCTGACAGGCCGCAGTAACCATAGCCACCCTGCTCCACTTCCTGTGGCGGACTCCGCACAGCTCCACTATCCCCTGGCAGGCTACAGTAACGGCCACGAACCTGCTCCACCTCCTGCGACGGATACCATGCGATTCTCCTATCCGCTGACAACGGACGCTGCTCCACCCCTCATAACAGATTCCACGTGGCGGGCCGAGGTGATGGCCATGCGTCTGCTCCACTATCTTTCGCAATCAATTCCCCTGACCATGGGCGGCCCACTACCAGGCGGTTACAAACGTCGCCATCAGTCCGTTGCCTCCTCCGCCTATAAAAGGGGGACCCAGATACGTTATTCTTTAAGCTCATTTTCTTTATCTCAAAACTCTGCTAAATTCTTCATTCGAGCACTCCATTCTTGTTGAGGTAGAGAACTGACTTGAGCGTCGGAGGGTCTTGCCGGAGCAACCCCACCTCCGGTTTAGACTTCCCTTGCAGGTCCCGGCGGCGACCGCGGCTTCCCCGACTCCAGCTTCTCCGACGCAAGCGGATTTTTGCACCAACAGGATTGACGCTAGAAGGAGGGCCCGTGTCTTCGCAGCACCCTTGTTCTTGAAGGAGTGTTCAACGGAGCTGCCTCCGACCGTTTCTCCGTCATCCACTCCTAATCCCCCCCCGCAAGATCGACACCCGATGCCTCCGCGCAGGGCGTCCACCCGGCGGTCCATGGCCTCCACGGCCAGATCTCAGGCTCTGGCCTCCCCTCCCGTTTCTCAGCCTCCTCCTCCTCCCCCTCCGGCGACGGCGGTTGGCGCGGAGCAGTTTGACTTGCTGACGCAGCAGGTCAAAGGCATCGTCAAAGCCGTACAGGCAATGCAGCAGCAGCCACCGCAGGCGTCAGCGCATCCGGAGGGGGCATCTCCGGAATGCCAGAACCCGACGGTGGGGCGGGCCACCTGGGCCAGCCGCCCCGTCCTTCCCGGGAAGGCAAATCCGAGGGTAGAGAGCCCTCAATCGGACCACGACTCCACCCCTGGAAGATCCCTGCCCCCGTTCTGCCAAAGGACCCTCGAGACTCGAAGTCGAGAGGATTTCCTGGACCGGAGGCTCCAGGAGATGAACCAGCGGATCGAAGAACTCCGCCACGCGCCTCCCGCTTATGGTGAAGATATTTGCACTGACCCTCCCTTCTCCCAAATGATTATGCAGGAACCGATCCCGCCGAATTTCAAGCTTCCCCAGTTCGAAAGCTACGACGGGACGTCGGACCCGGTTGATCATCTGGAGGCCTTTCGAACGATGATACTGCTTCACGGTGCTCCTGACGCCATCTTGTACCGGGCTTTCCCGTCTACTTTAAAGGGAGCAGCAAGAAACTGGTACTCGGCTCTGAAGTCGGGTACCATATTCTCCTTCGATCAAATGAGCCACCAATTCGCGGCCCATTTTGTCAGCAGCCGACGTCCCCGGAAAGGTTCGGAGTCCCTCATCAACATCAAGCAGAGGGAAGGGGAGTCCATACGGGCCTACGTCAATCGTTTCAACATCGCGGCGTTGGAGGTCCGGAACTTGGACCAGTCAGTTGCCATGGCCGCCCTGAAAGGTGGCCTTGAGAAGAATGATCTCTTGTACTCCCTGGAGAAGAAGTACCCCAGAGATTTTGCTGATCTGCTGGCTCGGGCTGAAGGATACGCCCGAGCGGAAGAGGCCTTCAAAATGAAGGACGAAGAGACTGCGAGGGAGCGTCAGGCGGGAGATTCTGGTAAGCCCGCAGTTGAGAAGAGGCCAAAGGAAGCCCGACCTCTTTCCCGATCCCCTCCTGGACATAAGCGCACCCATACACCCCCCGGGCACGCAGGCAGAGAAACCCGGACAACAGGTTTCGACGGGGTTCCCCACCAGGGAAATTCCGCAGCTACGCCCCCCTCAACGCCTCGAAGGCCCAGGTGCTGATGGAGGTCAGGGAGCAGCTCCCTAGGCCGGAGAGGATGCGCACACACCCCGGGAAGCGCAACCCCAACAAGTTCTGCCTCTACCACCGCGACCACGGCCACGACACGGAGGAATGCATCCAGCTCCAGGACGAGATCGAGGAGCTCATTCGGCGAGGTCGACTCGACAGATTCATCCACCGCAGGCCTGAGGATAGAAGAGACCGGCCAAGAGCCCTCTCGCCGCCTGAACCGCAGAAAAGGGAGGAGCAGCCCGGGGACCGGCCGCCCATCGGGACCATCGACTCCATCACCGGAGGGCCTCAAGAAGGAGCGGGAATACTGTAAATGTATCGCTCACTATTTCGCTTTGAATCTACTTTTCTTTTTAGCTAACATGCTCCTCCTACTTAATGTGGATGTATTATGACTGGATATGACCCCTCCAAAAATAACGGCCATGTCAGGAACAGGAGGAGAACCTCGTCCTGACATGAGTAAAGTTGAAGGCCCGGTTCTTTTAGACCGGATGGGGGGAGAGGCCTCACAACGCCCTAATGTGCCCCCACAGCCTTGTTAGGGACAGGAGGAAAATCTCGCCCTAACATGAGCAAAGTCAAAGGCCCGATTCTTTTAGACCGGATGGGGGGAGAGGCCTCACAATGCCCTAATGTGCCCCCACAGCCCTGTTAGGGACAGGAGGAAAACCTCACCCTAACTTGAGCAAAGTCAAAGGCCCGATTCTTTTAGACCGGATGGGGGGAGAGGCCTTGCAACGCCCTAATGTGCCCCCACAGCCATGTCAGGAACAGGAGGAGAACCTCGTCCTGACATGAGTAAAGTTGAAGGCTCGGTTCTTTTAGACCGGAGGGGGGGAGAGGCCTTACAGCGCCCTAACGCACCCCCACAAGCCAGACTGATAACGAGAACCTCGCGCCGGCTCAAGCAAAATGGAAGACCCGGACTCCTACGGGAGCCGGGTTCCGCCGCCCAGGAAAGCTTCACCCGGACTCCTACGGGGGCCGGGTTCCACCGCCAAGGAAAGCTTCATCCGGACTCCTACGGGAGCCGGGTTCCACCGCCAAGGAAAGCTTCACCCGGACTCCTACGGGAGCCGGATTCCGCCGCCAAGGAAAGCTTCACCCGGACTCCTATGGGAGCCGGGTTCCGCCGCCCAGGAAAGCTTCACCCGGACTTCTACGGGAGCCGGGTTCCGCCGCCCAGGAAAGCTTCACCCAGACTCCTACGGGAGCCGGGTTTCGCCGCCAAGGAAAGCTTCACCCAGACTCCTACGGGAGCCGGGTTCCGCCGCCCAGGAAAGCTTCGCCCGGACTCCTACGGGAGCCAGGTTCCGCCGCCCAGGAAAGCTTCACCCGGACTCCTACGGGAGCCGGGTTCCGCCGCCAAGAAAGACTTCGCCCGGACTCCTAAGGAAGCCGGGTTCCATCCGCTACTTCGCCAGCAAGGGTTAAAAATGGTGGCGAGACTTGGCCACATGACGAGATCGGAGGGAAGGGAAGAGTCCCTTCCCACGACGACATCTAAGCCAAACAAGCCCAACGACGAGAAAGGGTCAACGGACGACAATATCGGTGCTACGTGTGGGCAAGGTAACACAAAGCGCTTTTTTTTCATTTCCGATATATGTGCTACAGGGCCAGGACGGCCAGGGAAAGAGGGACAAAACGACAAGAAGAAAGCAGCTACAAAAAGGGGGTGACTACAAAAGAACTCTAAGGAGGTCCTGCTCCCTCCGACCTAGGGTTATCACCTCCATCCCTCAACCAGGACTGCCTCAGGTTTTCCACTGCTTCTTCTAGTTCTTCCTTCTTCCGCAGCATATCCTGGAGCGTCTGACGAAGATGTCGGCTCTCTGCCTCCGCTTCTCGACGTCGCTTCCGCAGAACTTCAGACTCTGCCTCCGCATCCGCGACGGCCTTCCGCTCGAGCGCCAGTTGGATTTTCACTTGCTGAAGTTCGGCTGTCTTCTCCCCAAGGGAGACGGAAATCCCCTCGACAGTGCCCCTCAGGGCTAAGAGCTCTTCGGTATCTTGGGCGTTAGCAAGCTGCGCCCTAGTAACCAACTGCCTCTGGAGACGAACGACCTCATCCGCCGCTTGACGGAATCTTCCTTTGTACTCTTCTACCTGCCGGCGCCAGCTGGCCCGCTGCACATCGTGGCTCATCTCAGCATCTTGAAGCTGCTTCTGGAGGTCGGAAACCTTCTGTGACCATTTCTGCTCATCCTCAACCCGCCCTGCGAGCCGGGATAAGTTCCCTTCCAGCTAGCTGATCCTCCTCTTCGCAGCTGACAGCTCCACCTTAAGGGCGCTGATCCTGGCTTCTTGAGCCCAAGTACGATCGCTGGCGCTCTTCGTACATTCCTCGAGCTCCTTTGTGAAGTTCGCCTTCCTCCGACTGTAGTCCATGATTGCCTTCACTTGGAGACTCCTGAAGTGGGCGGCCTCAGCGGCGGCCTCGGAATAGCATTTTTTTGACTGGCGGAGCTCGCCCTCCGACTTCTTCAACTTCTTCGTCAGGTGGAGGACCTCCTTTTTCAGCCGTTGGATAGTTGACTTCAGCGGGACCCCCAGGGGCAAGGGGAGTGCTTCGACAGGGCACTGCCATCGGAAGATGCAAACGTCAAAGACCGACTCATTACAAGAAGAAAGGCAGAAAAGGAGGAGCAGGGGGAAGGAAAGGCCATCCACAATAAGAAATTCGACTTTATTGATTAATTTTGAAGACAAACAGAAAGGAAGTATGGCGACAAAAGAAAGATACAAGATTGGAGGTCTCAGACCTCGGGGGCAGGGGGTGGAGAGCTCGGCGCGGGGGGTGCGACTGCGGTAGCGGCGGGCGAAGGGCCGGCCTCGTCGTCAGACTCCTTCAGAAAGTCGAGATCAAGGTCGGGGTATCTACTGGCCACCCTCTCTCGGCAGAGCTCGAACCCCTTGGTGAACGCCTCCAGGCCGAACTGGACGTTCAGTTTTCTCATCTCCGCAGAGGCCTTGAACTCCTCCACCGCAAGGGTCCTGGCCTCCGAAACCAGAACCGAAGTCTGCTCGGCCAAATGGGCGACCTCGGCCTCCGCCTTCCTCGCCGACTCCTCCAAGCTTCGTCTCTCCTCCTCCCGGGCTTGTCTTTCCTCTTCCCGGTCTTGCCTCTCTCTCTCCAGGGCCTCCCGGAGGGCGGCCACCTCGGCCGTCTTTGCTTGAAGATGAGCAACCTCGTCCTGGCAGCGCTCCTCCGCCTGAAGGAGGTCCCTTCTCATGCGACTCGACGCCTCGACATAGGCGAAGAGCTGGTGCCCGATCTGCAAGGACGGATAGAGAATTACAACAAAGACCGAGCGACCATGCAAATAAACATCCGCTTACCTCAAGAAAGGACCCCAAAGTGTCCCAGGCCCGCTGCTCGGGATCGGCACGGTCGATCTTCTCCACGACATCGGACAGAATGCAGCCATCGAGCAGCCGCCTGATCAGAGCCTTGTCATTGAAGGGGTTCTCCGATCCCCCCTCGGAGCAGACAGACTCGTCTACAGCGGCTCGGTGGCTGCTCACCCTGCGGGCCACCGATTTCCTCCTCCTCCCCGCGGCGGGCGCCTCCGTGGGGCGAACCCCCGGAACGGGGACCCCAGTCGGCGGGCTCCTTGAGGAAGCCCGGGGGGCCGCTGGCTCGGCATCCGAAGGAATGTCGATGGCCGGGGTCGCCTGGACGGGCGCGGCCAAGCTCGTCTCCTCCACCCTGGCCCTCTTCGCCGAGCCGGAGGTCGTCGCGCCCTTCCTCTTCTGAGCTCTCATAGCCTTGGCGAGCATCCGCGTGGCTTCGACGTCCATTGCTAAAAAAAAAAAAAAAAAAAAAAAAAAGGAAAAGAAAATAAGAAAGAAGAAGCGGCACCGATCAGTCCAGAGTCAAAAAAAAAAAAAAAAAAAAAAGAGAAGAGAGAGAAGAAGAAGGCAAGAAAAGGAAAGATAAATACTTGCTGGATCCTGAGGGCTCAGGCCGATGTTGAAAAGAAGCTGCTCCCTCAGAAGGTTAGGAAGGGAAGGAGCGGGATAACTCAGAAGCTTCTGGGCAGCCTGGAGGTCGTCCTCTCCCAGGCTGGGAGCCCGGCGGACAGAATCCCTCAGAGACCCCCAAGGGGGCAGGCCCAGTTCCAGGGTCGGGCAGTAGACGAAGAGAAATTTCCCCTTTCAGTTGTGAATCGAAGAAGGGGCGCCCTTCAGCAACCCCTTCTTACCGAACTGGAGGGAGAAGTACCACCAGTCCTTCGCTGAAGGATGGCGTTTGAAGGTGTAGAAATGCCTGAACAGGGAGAGGGATGGCTGGACCTCGGCTATATGGCAGAGAGAGAGAAACCCTATCAAAAACCTAAAGGAATTCGGGGCCACAGAGGTGAGAGAAATGTCTAAGAAGCGGAAAAAGGCGGCAACAAAGACAGGAAGCGGAAGCCGGAGTCCAGCACGAAATGCCTCCTGGTACAAACAAAAGCGACCAGGAGGGGGAGCACTGGCCCGGTCGGAGGGGCCAGGATGCTCCAGGTCGTACTCTGAAGGAACCCCATACCGAGCCCTTATCAGGAGGAGTTCGTCCGGAGTCGACGAACATGGAATGGCGCCCGGTGCGAAAACCGGGCGAGGCCCTGCCCCGGACGCGGGTTCGTCCACAGAGATAGGGGCCTGGGGGTTCGAAGCAGAAGAACTCCTAGAACTGACGGGGGCAGAAGAGTCGGAAGACATTTTTCGGGGGGAGAACCTAAAGGATCCTAGAAAGGCAAACCGAGAAGGGAACGAGACGCCGAAGGTCAACTCAGAAGAAGACACAAAAGAAATGAAAAGAGGAGAAGCCCCTAGGCGGTAAGAAGAAGGTGGGCACTAACCTATCTTGCTCTGAGGACCTGGGGAGCGAGAAACGGGAGGCGCCTACGGCTCGAGAGGGCGTTCACTAGAGCAGGCTCTCGGGGAGAAGACAGACGCTAGCAAGAAATCAGAAATGGAGTAGGACGCCTGAAGGGGGAGGACGGGTTTAAATAGACCCTGGGATCCGGCGCCATAATGATCGCGAATCCCCCCAGGCCAGTCCACATCCGACGCGTGTCCCACTCTCCGTGGCAGACGGCTAAAAGCGGCTGGCGGTTGGCAGGATCATAATTGCGTCGTACCTAGGCCAGCGTACCTATGGGGTTTTCGAAGCATCCCCTCGTACCGCCCCAATTCGAAAAGACTCCGGCACGCGCTCATTTAATGCCAAAATATCTGGGAGCGGCTGGGCGCAGGATTCGAAGGGACGGTTCCGGCTGTACCTCTGTATACTTCCTTCGTTTGAAATTCAAACTCGGATGTAGGGGGACTGGTGTTGGGTATAAAATACCCACAGCCGAAACCCTCAATGGAATCGACATCAGCGCAGCTCCGCCCGGGCTCCTATGGGAGCCGGGCTCCACCGCCGACAGCAAGTGCAGCTCCGCCCGGACTCCCACGGGAGCCGGGCTCCACCGACGACAGCAAGTGCAGCTCCACCCGGACTCCTACGGGAGCCGGGCTCCGCCGCCAACATCAGAACAGCTTCGCCCGGACTCCTACGGGAGTCGGGCTCCGCTCTCAGTATCAACTGATGGTAAGCTCCATCCGGACTCCTACCAGAGCCGGACTTCACCCTTAACTTTGATTGCAGCGCAGCTCTGCCCGGACTCCTACGGGAGCCGGGCTCCACCGCCGACAGCAAGTGCAGCTCTGCCCGGACTCCTACGGGAGTCGGGCTCCACCGCCGACAGCAAGTGCAGCTCCGCCCGGACTCCCACGGGAGCCGGGCTCCACCGACAACAGCAAGTGCAGCTCCACCCGGACTCCTACGGGAGTCGGGCTCCGCCGCCAACATCAGAACAGCTCCGCTCGGACTCCTACAGGAGCCGGGCTCCGCTCTCAGTATCAACTGATGGTAAGCTCCATCCGGACTCCTACCAGAGCCGGACTTCACCCTTAACTTTGATTGCAGCGCAGCTCTGCCCGGACTCCTACGGGAGCCGGGCTCCACCGCCGACAGCAAGTGCAGCTCTGCCCGGACTCCTACGGGAGCCGGGCTCCACCGCCGACAGCAAGTACAGCTCCGCCCGGGCTCCCACGGGAGCCGGGCTCCACCGACGACAGCAAGTGCAGCTCCACCCGGACTCCTACGGGAGCCGGGCTCCACCGCCAACATCAAAATAGCTCCCCCCGGACTCCTACGGGAGTCGGGCTCCGCTCTCAGTATCAACTGCTGGTAAGCTCCATCCGACTCCTACCAGAGCCGGACTTCACCCTTAACTTTGATTGCAGCGCAGCTCTGCCCGGACTCCTACGGGAGCCGTGCTCCACCGACGGCAGCAAGTGCAGCTCCGCCCGGACTCCTACGGGAGTCGGGCTCCGTCGCCAACATCAGAACAGCTCCGCCCAGACTCCCTCGGGAGCCGGACTCCGCTCACGACCCCAATCGCCAGGAGGACCTCTCCCGGACCTCAATAGAAATCGGGCTCCGGCCGTTGCCGAGCTTCAATCGACAGGTCCACGCCCCCTGACAGGCCCTCAAAACGGCCACGACCCTGCTCCACTTCTTGTGGCGGACTCCGCGCAGTATCATCATTCCCTGACAGGCCGCAGTAACCATAGCCACCCTGCTCCACTTCCTGTGGCGAACTCCGCACAACTCCACTATCCCCTGGCAAGCGACAGTAACGGCCATGAACCTGCTCCACCTCCTGCGACGGATACCATGCGATTCTCCTATCCGCTGACAACGGACGCTGCTCCACCCCTCATAACAGATTCCACGTGGCGGGCCGAGGTGATGGCCACGCGTCTGCTCCACTATCTTTCGCAATCAATTCTCCTGACCATGGGCGGCCCACTACCAGGCGGTTACAAACGTCGCCATCAGTCCGTTGCCTCCTCCGCCTATAAAAGGGGGACCCAGATACGTTATTCTTTAAGCTCATTTTCCTTATCTCAAAACTCTGCTAAATTCTCCGTTCGAGCACTCCATTCTTGTTGAGGCAGAGAACTGACTTGAGCGTCGGAGGGTCTTGCCGGAGCAACCCCACCTCCGGTTTAGACTTCCCTTGCAGGTCCCGACGGCGACCGCGGCTTCTCCGACTCCAGCTTCTCCGGCGCAAGCGGATTTTTGCACCAACAGCTACATTTTAGCATTTGAAAAGAACAAGAAAAACAAATAGTGAGCAGACAGCCCAAGAAGTATATACAAACATGCCAACAATCAAGCATGACTAGCTAAGAATTGAATTATATGGTTAGACTAGAGAGTGTCCAAAGTAATATAATGCATCAATTCAATGTTAATTTTTAGTAATATACGTGAGGCATATCAAACATCCATAAACTTTCAAATAAATTTCCATAAAAAGATTTTGCACTATGTCAAACAAATAATTTTCGAGAAGCATATATCATGAAAATCACCAAATAGCATGCCTAAAGTGGCTTCCTATGCTTGATGCATGTTTTGAAAATTTTTTTTCATGCATAGAAAATGAAACCTTTTTTGGAAAATTTTATTCTAAATATAGGTACACAAATGTAAATATGCTAATCAAGATGCCAGTTTCCAAATATAAATTTTCTAAATAAAGTTTTATTTGAATGTGTTTGGCACATGTCTTTCCTCACCTTCTAGAGATGGTGATGGGCATACCAGAATGCTTGTTTGATAGTTCATGGCAAGATTGGTAGATATGTACATGAGCATACCATTGGTATTACAATAGCCAAAAAGAGAATAATCGAAGGAAAGAGACAAGAGCAACATGAGTCCAAGTGTTGACTTTCAAAGGCTTTTGCCACCATCACACTATCATTCGAAGATGATAGATTAGGATAAATTGTAGCTTTGCTAGAAAATAAAGTGTCGAATAAAGTAAACTAAGATAATTTAAGATTTATTGATACGTTGGATATCCAAAAGTATTTTACAGAGTACAATGCACTCATTTATACTATGAGATAGTAATTGCCCAATCTAAAAAGGCTGCTACTCATATCTAGCCTCCACTTTTAGTAGCTTTACTAACTAATACTGGCTATTCTCCCATGGCTTATGTTCATCAAAACAGTCACCATATAGTAACTATTAGACCAACACTCATACCCTATCGGTCTTGATTTGTAATTAACCTTCTTTTAGCATATTCCGATATGGCTTACATTGGTCACCTCCTATTAATCAGTACATTTGGAAATATCTTCAAGGTCAATTTGGTCAACTCTCCTTATACAACACTTGTTCATTTCAATTGGCCATCTAAGCATTCATAGTTGTGTTAGGCCCTAGCTCAAAGCTTTGGTAGCCCTATTTGATTTTACTTCAAATCTGCCACATGTATGATCCTTGGGTATTAAGATATGGTGCAAATAGAATACATCTACAAAACTCTAGAGTACAGAGATACTTGCTGATTAAATTTTATCAAGTGTTGTGATCCCTTCCAACAAGACTACACGTGTCTCAGACAAAACAAAACAATGATTAGTTTCTTGAAAAACTCCTAAAGTACAATATAGTTAAAAAAAAAACTTTAATTTTGGGTGCACAAAGGGTCTTCTAGGTTGTGAGACCTTCTTAAGACTCCAAAAACTAGGATTCCTCGAAAGAAGGCATGGTGACTTGAAATCAATAGATGCACAAATCTACCTCTAGCTACATGGTAGAGTCCAGATCTAGAAAAATTATAAATCTTAATTAATTAATAAAACTAGGGTTTTATCTCAATTAAAGGACTAGAGTACAAAACCGTATGCTACTCTCCTCCTTGTTGGGATGCTTGCACTCCTATACAAAAATAAGACCAAAAACTAAAGGGGAAGAATAAAGGAAGAGAGATAGGAATTAGGTCTCAAGACTTAGTCCGGGTTAGCTAAAAGGAGGAAGAGAGAGAAAAAAGTTGGAGGGTCGATCTCGAGTTAGCATTGGGAGAGAAAATAAGAGAGAAAAAGAAGTTCTCTATCTTTTCTTTTGTTCTTCTTTTCCCTTTTTAACTGAGGTGAGAGAGTGTGAGAGAGATAAAAGAGGAGGAGGAGGAGAATGGGAGAGGCTGAGGTCGAGGAGCAGTTATGGTGGCAGTCCGAATGGTTGGTTGGAGGGTCCAACAAGCAATGTAATGATGGTGGCTGAAAAGAGAGAAAAAGAAGTAAGATGAATTAGGGTTTAAAAAACTAGGGGATAGAATCATTGATGGGTGGTGGCTTGATGTTAGTTCAAGCCTTGGTTCACATGCCCGGTGACTAGGCTCCTATGCTTGGTCACATGGCTATTAAGGGGAGGCTTAGCTAGAGGTCCATGGTATCCTTAGCACATAAATAGGTGGCAGGCTAAAATTAGGTGGGGAAAATAGAGATGGAGAGGATGTGGGGTGATTTGGATGTCCAACCAAATGCTTAGCTTATATATTTGCTGATGAGACTAAGGCGGTAGCAAATAGGGATGGCAATTGATCAGATATAGGTTAGGCAGGCCAATATTTGTATCCACCCATAATTAAAAACCCCATATCCATATCCACTATGTACCCATCTCGGGTCGGTTCAGATTAGGTCAAGTAGAGATGCAGGTCGGATAGATAAGAGGGGTTAGTTTGGATTGAATCAACTACATATAAATATTATAAAATAATATAAATTTTGAAAGGGAGATATAGATTAAGGTTATATTGGGTTGGGTTCGGGGCAAGTTATACCACTATCTGCATCTAACTCGAACCTACTTCGAGTACTTTTTCTAGAACATATTTTACCCAGGATTCTAATCAGATCAGATAAAATCTAGTGGGTCAGTTAAAATTGCCATCCCTGGTAGCAGAAGATGGTTGCACTGGTGGAAGAAGTAGAAGAGAAGGATGAGGGGAATTAGAGAGAAACTGGGAAGGGGATTGGGTTGCTCAAGAACCTATGATGACTAGTGGTGGTAATTACTAAAAATAGAAGAAATGGATTCTAAAATTTCCTCAACAAAATCCAACTAGCAATGATAGTTCAAGGTAGTGATAGTAGGAGTGAGGATGCTGGGGTCGTGGGATGGGAATCTCAGCTTTGGTGAGGCCATGAGGAGGGTAGTGAAATGGCAAAACATGCAACTATAGCTTAAAAATAGGTGAGAAAATTAGATGGCAGTTCCATGCTTGACTTCTCCTACACCAGCTTGCCCTACCCACAATTCTGTCAAGGGATCCACAAGTAGCCAAAGAAGGTTAGACAACCCCTCTCTCGAATGGCAAATACAAAAAACTAGCTCAGAGGGTCCGGTTGGCAAGAAAAAAAAAAGGAAAGAGGTGACAAAGCTAAGCTCTCTACCTAGCAGGGTCAAGAATGACAATCCTAATTGGGTCTGGAAGGGCGAGGCAACATCACTAGATCCTCTTCAACTAGCAAAAAGGATGGAAGGGGGGAAATTTAGAAGGAAAAATTAAGGGGTCCTTTGTTCCCTATTTCATGAAGCATTTTTCATCGAGCATTTCATTCTATCCCTCTTCAAGAAAATTTCATCCTCGAAAATTGTGACATACCTTGACCTTCAAAAAATTAAGGCTCCTTAACTCAAATCCCATTTCATCCCTAGTAGTAGATACCTTAAAAAACACAGATCTCCTAATAGGAATTGTTACGGTGATACCGTGGATATCTCAGATCAGTGTGTTATAATGGATACCTTAGGCCAGCAAGCTATCTTCAGGGTTGTTGACCCAAACACCAAGCTAAGATATGTGGAGCTGAGCTATTTATATCTAGTCTGATGTTTGGTCTATCTGGCATGTGAGCTTTTTTCATTACCTTGGACAGCTAATTTCCTAGCACATGCAGTTGCTGTTCATCCTGAGTGGATATATTCGGACGTAACTAACTCCCCACATCTCATGGGAGAAGATAAAAACTAGAATATCTCATACACTAACAACATGTCTAACAACCCAACAATCTCATAACTACATGTTCCCATGGTTGTACAGCCATATCCTCTATAAAAACTAAAGTCCCGAGGATCCAGGTAAGAAACTCCTCTGAAAGAACCAGTCACTACTTCCATTATTCTCTGATCCCTGATTTAAGTGTCGGAGAGTTCTCGTTGGAGCAAAAATCTTTGATCTAGATTTTATTTTGTAGGTCACTCCAACACCATTGTGCAAGGCCCAGTTGCTCGCCTTCCGACCTCAACCGAAATCAGCAGCAACAGATAGAGGAAAGGTTTGATCTTTGCATTATGCCACCAAAGTGAGTCTCATCTCGTCTCTCCAACACCATCGCCTCCCGTCAAGTGAAAAACTAGGCTGACAGCTAGGTGCAGCCATTGGTGATGGAAAATCCTCCACCAACCCAGCCAGCATTAGTCACGGTGGACCAGTCAACCTACTCTTCTAGCAGGTCCAGATTCTGACAATCGCTGTTTAGATGGTCCAAATTATTCTTGTGCCTCTACTGATGGCATCGCAGCTTGATCAGACTGCTCCTACACCCCCTTCAGTGATGCCATTAGTACTTCCCTCGACAGTGCTGCCAGCACCTCCTACGATGGTGCCCCCACCGAATCTGACTTCCTAGCCACCACCACAACTTGAGCAACTGTGGGTGCTTCTTTAGAGTCCAAAGAGGAGGTAGACCTTCTAGAGCTGCCTTAAAGCCCAACAATCGGTAAGGTGGCGATCTTCCAACCTGCGATTAGGGAATGATTCAACCCCTGGTCGCCACTCGCCCTAGTACTCTAAAGCCTACACCATTCGGGATCTTGCCATAGAGAGAAGGTTCTAGGCACTCGATAAAAAGATCAAGAATACTCTCAATAATACCTCCTCAATGTAGCCCTACAAAGAGTTCAACAGCGAGCTGCCCTTTGCACCGAGGATAATACAGGAGCCACTCCCTCGATACTTTAAGGTGCCCCAGTTTGAGACCTGTGATGGGACTGCCAACCCCATCGATCATTTGGAGACTTTCAAGATAGTGATGCTCCTTCAAGGAGGGACAGATGGCATCCTCTGTCCAGTATTCTCTACCACCCTTAAAGGGGTAGCTCGACAATGGTACTCAAGTTTGAAACTGACCTCAATCCACTCTTTTGAAGAGCTATACTGATCTTTTATCAGTCACTTTGTTAGTAGCCAGTGATAACAGAAGCAGTCTGACTATCTCCACACTATCAAGTAGAAGGAGGGAGAGTCGATCAATGCCTTTGTCAATCATTTTAATTCGACAATCCTGGAGGTTCACGATCTGGATCAGTCGATCATGATGTCTGCTATGATGGGTGGACTATTGACAAACGACCTTAAAAAGTCATTGATAAAGATTTTTTCTTGGGATTATCTTGGTATGCTTGTCCGTGTGGAGAAGCATGCCCGCATAGAGGAGATTTTCGTAGAAGAGATCCCTACCAGTTCTATTGTGGTAGGATAGAATAAGGAGCACTCTTTAAGGTGAGAGGGGAGAATCTGTTAGTACTCCCGATCTCCATTTCAAATGTAGTAAAATGGGGGCCCTCGAAATCATCAATCTCAAAGTCCTCAGAGAAGGGATCAACAACCCTCATCTCTGAGGTGTTACACTAATTATATACCTTTGAATATTTTCAGGGGAGAGGTATTGATGGAGATGCGAGCCGAGCTGCCTCAGCCTTTGAGGATGCAAACAAAATCTGAGTGTCGCGATCCAAATAAGTACTGCTTCTACCATCATGACCATGGTCAAGATATCGAAGATTACCTCCAGCTCCAAGATGAGATTAAGACGCTCATCAGGCAGGAAAGGTTGAACTGCTTCATCCAGGGGAGAGCACCTTCACGATGACCTCCTCTGAGGGCTCAACAGCCACCTCCTTTGCCTCAGCAGCCATTCTTTTTGCCTCAGTCGCAGTCTGAAAGAAGAGTGCCCTACAAGCCAATCGCATGTATGATGCGATGGGATTTTCTTTATAAACTTCTAGCTCATGTAATGATATTTTTTATTTAATAATGAAATGAGATATTTGATTCATCATTTTAGCTGCATCTTACTATATTTAAGATTATGATGAACCCTAATGATTAGGAAAATGATTTTAGGAGACATGAATGGGTCATGCCTGTGAGATCTAAAATTCTAATCTTAAATATTTCTAATCGTGAAAACATTGAGTCAGAGATCAATATTTCGAAAAGACTAGCATATCCTATGTATGCTCAATGGAGAGGATGGTTGATCTCACTAGCCACTTATGTGGAGACACTAATAAATGGATGTGGGTGCTCATTAGAAAATGAGTTCACTGAATTGACTCACTGACAGAGAGTATTTTATGGAGGCTTACTGGTATATCAAAAGATAGTTTTTTAAGTAGGAGTTGTGTAAATAATCCTTAGACCTGAGATCACCATGAAATCTTATGCACATGAACCCATATTTTGGTTCATACCCAGACATGGCATTAAAATATGTACAAAATATTCTGGATATGGTAGAGTGTATATCAAGGTTGTGAGTCGATCAATAAAAAATCGATCACTCATAATAAGAAGAGATCGCATCCTGTGTATTCTCATCCCTACATGACTCAGAAAAAATCTTTTGGCCAAAAGCAGGATGGAGATTAGAAAGAGTTTTTAATGCTTCATCATCAGAATTATCATTGGTTGGTTGAGAATTGATATAAATATATATTTAACTTTGTTATTTTTTCATACTCATGAACATATTCGGGATGCAGGGATGATCGAAGGATTGAATTGCATGATAACTTGTCATTAAAAGATATATTTGATATTTTTATCAAATTTTATATCTTCTGAGTAGTTATGATATGTTGCTAGATGTCAATCTTGACTTATAAGTTTGATCAAATTAAAGAGTTTAATTCGATCGTCAATTAGAAAGGGATCTAATTGTTGAACTCGGGTTAGCTCGTTTTGGACCTTAATCGATTAGAAAGGAGTCTAATCAAATTAGATCAACTTACACCTAGATCTACTACTAGCTAGATATAAAATCCAATGGGTTACACACACAAAAAAAATTAGCCAAGGATCCTTTTGATAAGGTTGATTGGAGTTCTGGATCCAATCAGGGTTTCTGATAAAGCATGCTAGCACATGTGGAAACCCTAGCTCATTGAATCGGATTCAAATTCGGTTAGAATCTTATTTTTTGATCAAATCAAATTGAGCTATGGGCTAATTTGGATCTGGATCAGGGTGTGGCTGCTTTGGAAGGAGTCACATAGCCTTGTGGGGTATCCTATCCAAGAGTCCAAGCTTGGTTGGACTCTTGGTGCACAATAGAGAGGTACGTGCGCATCTTGGCATGAGGAGAACTAGAAGAGACCTTCTACTATAAATTTAAGATGCGTGTGGCATTCCACATCATCCTCCATCCTCTTGCACACATCTTAAAGTATGAGATATGATTTTTCTAGAATTTATGCATGGAGATAAGCTTGGAAAGAAATCAAGGTAGCGCGCGTGCAGATTTGGACTAACGCATCTCCTCACATTAGAGAGTCCTTCTATCAATCAAATTTAATTTAAATGGAATGCTACTTATCAAATAACATGCCTTATTAGGTACATGATTAAATGGTAGTTATCTGGAATTTTTTTCAGAGTTATCTTATAGCCAAAGGATGCATGAAACGCCCCCTCCTTGAGTGCGCACGCAGTGATAAGGAAGTAATGCATAGAGATGCAATAAGGAGTCCTGCTTTAAGTAGAAGGAGGTGACTTTCTTTCTCCTTATCTTATCATTTGAATTCAGATTCAAGTTCTCTTACCACAAGGCAATTTCTGGATTGATCTGATTTGAGATGGGATGTGAAAGCATCCCTTCTCTGTGCGCGCGCATGTAGGAAAATTCTGGTCAATGTATCAGGCTGAAAGAGTCCTTCTATTTGAAGACTCTTAAATCCTTGATATGTAGATCAGATAGGCCTTTTAGGAAAGAATGTGCCCTTTATTGTTGGCATCCCTCTAATTCTTGTGAAAGGCCTTGCATGCTGGGTGTCCGATATAATTCAGAGAACTTTCCAATTTCTCTCTTCTGCTTATCCTTTCTTTCTTTCAACCCATCCTAGTTTTAGGATAAGATTTTGGTATTTAAGACAAAGCCTAATCAAGTCCAAACAAGGGTGAGGAAGGTCCTAAAGAAGGAAATTCTAAAATTCAAAGAAGGTGGAGTGAGGGTGGAGTCAGGTTCTTGGCGAAACTGGATCAGTACGAGGCTGGTCAAGTTCTAAGGGCTAGAACTCTTGAAGCAAGGTGAAGGAAGAATGCTATTCTTAGTTCAATGTTTGTGTGGATCACTGTTAGAAGATGAACACTTAGATGTCTAGTAGAAATTGAGATTAGCACTGTAGGTATTCCTCTTGTCCATATTTATTTCATATATGCTTAAGATTGTTATAGTCAACAGATTCTGGGTTCTAGGGTTTCGATGTGCTAGGATATTTTGAATAAAAATTTTAAACATCCAACCTTTTTGCTGTACCATCAAAATCTAATAGTAGTATCAGAGCCTTCCTTGATCTATACAATCAAATATTAGAATGTAGTCTTGATCGTAATCAAGCTAAAATTTTTGATTTGGTTTAAGTCGGGTTATCAGTTGAACCCAATTGAATATTCAAACCCTAATATATCCTAGAGGTATGATTAGATGCATAATGTTATATTTATGATCATATCTTAGAGATATGTTTAGATGCATGATGTAATGGTTATGATCATATTAACCTATCCTAGAGATATGTTTATATTTAATTGTTATGATATAACTATAATAGTGCATCATTATGATTGGTTTAAATTAGGATGTGCATGAGACCATTAAAGCCCTCCTAAAAGTCATATTAAGTTATAGTATTGTAAACTAGTAGCTGACCAATTTTTTGAATCAATTAATCAATTGGTGTCTAAGGAAAGCAACGGGGGGATCCTTACCAATCTTAACATTTTTCTGATCAATTGGATTAGTTCAAATTTTGAATGAAGATTACTCAGTATTTTAAACACTACATATGCCTTCCTTCATGCTAAGATGATTACTATGTCAAGAACTATACTAAATTTGTTATGCTATCCATAAGGCTTACCATGGGTATTAATGTGGGGATCTCTTAATGCATATTAGATGCTTACGATATATTTTGGATATGTTGCTTTGTTATGCTATCTATAAGGACAACATTATTTAGATATGACTGTATAAAAAATGAAAGATTTGACATAACTAAACACTATAGTTTGTTGTGCTATCCACAAGGCTACAAGTATATTAGAGGCAAGATAAAGTTGAAAATTGTATGGAATGCAATTGGATAGGTTTTCCTACCTTTGAACTCACAAGAGTTTGTTATGCTATCTATAAGGCTTCTTTGAGGAATAAAGATCTCAACCCCACTAAGAAATCAGTTTAGGATTTTTTTGTCTACCATAAAGAGGGCTATAGTATATGACAAAATAGTGAGAGCAATAACTAGAATAAAAGATCTCATCTAGTTATACATATCATCATGAGTGATCTGCTTATATTATTATTCTTAATTTAATATATATTTAAATTTTGTATTATGACTTCTTTACTCTCACTGCATAACACCATAGATGAAAATATATTGGCCGATCCGAACCATATAGACTCGTTAAGAGACTTGCAAATTAGATTCACACTAGAGAAGGTCTCTGATGTTCTAAAAAATCTTGATCTTGATTTGGTCAGTGATAATAAGAAGGCAAAGAATTCCTCATGGATATTATCTGTTGTTTATGTGGCAAGTTAGGATTTTGGAAGAATAATTGCAAGAATCATCTTGCATGCTTAAAGTAGGGTGCAAGTGTTGTACCAAAAGATGTGTATATGATACAGACCTACTTTTCATTGAGTGTCTTAGATTCTGATACTTGGATATTAGATACCGCCTATGGATCGCACATTTGTAATTTATTACAGTGACTACAGAATATCAGAGGGCTGAAAAGAGGTGACCTCGAGCCTTTCGATGCAAGTGGAGAGTCCATTAGCACAAAGGCTGTGGGAATCTGTATGTTTAATTTACCTTCGGATAAGATTTTGAAATTAAAAAATTGTTACTATATGCCTAAGGTTATTAGAAATATTATTTCTGTACCTTTATTATTAAAATAAAATTATAAAATAAAGCTAATAGATAATGGTTGCTCCATTTTATTTTCTAATAAATATTATGGTAATGGTTATATTGATAATAATCTTTTAATTCTAGCACTCAATAAAAATATTTTTCATATTGATGTAAATTTGAAAAGAAAGAGAGAAGATATGAATATTACATATCTCTGGCATTGTCACCTTAGTCATATTAGTGAGCCAAGGATAAACAAGTTATATAAAGAAAAATTTTTTGACCCATATGATTTGAATCATTAAAAACTTATGAATATTATCTCATAGGTAAGATGACCAAGACTCTATTCTCTGGATATAGTGAAAGGGCAAAGAAACTATTAGCCCTAGTACATTCAGATATATGTGGACCGATGACAACTCAGACTAGAAGAGGATACTCTTATTTTATCACCTTTACAGATAATCTATCAAGATTTGAATATGTGTATCTTATGAAACATAAATTTGAAGTATTTGATGAGTTCGAGTATCAAAGCATGGTCAAAAAATAAACTAGAAAAAGTATCATGGTTCTTTGATCTGATCAAAGAGGAGAATACTTATTCAGTGAATTTCTTGATCATCTTAAGGCAAAAGATATTCTCTTTGAATGGACCCCTTCTTATACACCACAACTAAATGGTGTAGCAGAAAGGAGGAATTGCACTTTGATGGATATGGTGCGGTATAATATGCTTCACCAATCTTCCAGTATCATTTTGCAGATATGCCCTAGAGACTGCCACATACATATCAAACAGGATGCCTTCAAAATCTGTTGCTAGCACTCCATATAAGATATGGAAGAGAAGAAAGTCGAATCTTAAACATCTTAAGATTTGGAGTTGTCCTGCTTATGTCAAAAATATCTTTGGACATAAGTTAAGTGCTAGATCAGATAAGTACAAGTTTGTAGAGTATCCCAAGGAAACAAAAGAATACTACTTCTACCATCCTACTGAACAAAAGATATTTGTTAGTAGGCACATTATTTTTTTGAAAATGAATTCATCCAAGAAGGTGGCAGTGATAGGAATATTGAACTTGAAAAAGTTCAGGATCTACAAATCGATCCAGAAATACCTATGGTTGGACCATGAGAAAATCCTCAACTAGAAGTATCCAAAAATGAGGTATATCCACAATATACACTTTCTCTCTGAAGTTTAGATGAGTGCATCAGACACCTTTAAGATATGGTTTTGTCATTGAGAATAATAATACATCAACATTATTAAAAATGATGATCCATTGACCTATTCGAAAGCTGTCACGAGGAGAGACTCAGGCAGATGGTTGGAAGCCATGAAATCTAAAATAGACTTTTTGTACACCAACCATGTGTGGACCTTAGTTGATGTACCTGAGAGTATGACCCCTATAGGGTGCAAATGGATCTTTAAGAAGAAGATCGAAGCAAATCATCAAGTAGAAACCTACAAAGCTAGATTGGTGGCGAAGGATTTTAGATGAAGACAAGGAATTGACTATGATGAAACCTTCTCACCGATGGCTATGCTTAAGTTCATTCAGATTTTACTTAGTATAGCTGTATACTATGACTATGAGATTTGACAGATGGATGTCAAGACTGCTTTCCTTAATGATAATATTGAGGAAGAGGTCAATATGACTCAGCCAAAAAAATTATCTCAAGTGAGAAGATAAATCAAGTATGCAAGCTAAAGAAATCCATCTATAGATTGAAGTAGGTTTCGAGGAGTTGGAACATCCGATTTGATATGACAGTCAAAGAGTTAGGTTTTATCAAAAATGAGGATGAATAATGTGTATATAAGAAGACAAGTGAGAGTACTATTATCTTCTTGGTTCTGTATGTTGATGACATACTACTCATTAGGAATGATATCCCAATATTATAATCAGTCAAGACTTAGCTATCAAATAAATTTTTTATGAAGAATTTAGGTGAAGCATCCTATATACTAGGTATAAAGATCTATAGAGATCGATCTAAAAGGATACTAGGTTTGTCCTAATCTCGATACATAGATCTAATGTTAAAGAGGTTCAACATGGAGGCAAGTAAAAAAAATTTTCTATCTGTAAGTCATGGCATACGTCTCTCCAAGAAAATGTATCCTAAGACACCAGAAGATAGAAAGAGAATGAGTGAAATCCCTTATGCTTTGGCTGTGGGATCAATAATGTATGCTATGCTGTGTACCAAGCCTGATGTAGCTTGTGCTTTAGGCATAGCTAGCAGATTTCAGACTGCTCTAGGAGAAGATTATTGAAAAATTATGAAAAATATTTTTAAGTACCTGAAGAGGACTAAAGATAATTTTTCTAAAGATGGATCAAAGTTGAAACTAGAGAGATATATAACTTTTAGTTTTCAATATGATTTCAATAATAGCAAGTCAATATCAGGATATGTGTTTACCCTAAATGGTAGAGTAGTGAGTTGGAAGAGTTTCAAGCAGTTGACAATAGCTGACTCAACCTCTGAGATAGAGCATGTTGCTGCTAGTGAAAAAGCTAAGAAAGCTGTCTGGATAAAGAAATTTTATCATAGAATTAGGTATGGTTCCTGAGATAGAATGACCAGGATCAATTTATTGTGATAATACTAGGATCGTTGCTAAAGTTTGAAAATTTAGATCTCATTAAATACCCAAGCACATCCTCAGATACTTCCACCTCATTCAAAAAATTATAGAGGGACAAGATGTTGTCCTAGAACAAGAACAAGATAGCAAATCCATTCACTAAGGCCATACCACAACAACTATTTGATCGCCATCATGATTGTATGGGATTCAAATACAAAGGCTATTGGCTTTAGTGCAAGTGAGAGATTGAAAGAAGAGTGCCCTATAAGTCAATCGCATGTATGATGCGATAGGATATTTTTTTGTAAACTTTTAACTTATGTAATGATATTTTTTATTTGATAATGAAGTGAGGCATTTGATTCATCATTTTAGTTATATCTTACTATATTTAAGATTATGATGAATCTCAAAGATTAGAGCAATAATTTTAGAAGATATGAATGGGTCATACCTGTGAGATCTAAAATCTTAATCTTAAATATTGATCGTGAAAATATTGAGTTGGGGATCAATATTTCGAAAAAACTGACACATTCTATATATGCTCGATGGAGGAGGTGACTGATCTCACTAGCCACTTGTGTGAAAATACTAATACAAAGATATAGGTGCTCATTAGAAAATGAGTTTACTGAATTGACTCACCGATAGACAATATCTTATGGAGTCTTACTTGCATGTCAAAAGATGATTCTCTAAATGAGAGTTGTGCAAGTGATCCTTGGATCTGAGATCATCATAGAATCTTATGCATATGAATCCATATTTTGGTTTATACCGAAGCATGGTATTAAGACATATATAGGATATTTTGGATATGATGAAGTGTATATGAAGGTTGTGTCGATCAACAAAGAATCGATAACTCCTAGTAAGAGGAGATCGCATCCTGTATATTCTCATCCCTAGATGACTCAGATAAAATCTTTTGATTAAAAGCAGGATGGAGATTAGAAAGATTTTCTAATGCTTCATTATCAGAGTCATCATTGGTTGATTGAGAATCGATATGAATATATATTTAATTTTGACATTATTTTACACTCATGAACATATTCAGAATGCAGAGATGATCGAAAGATTGAATTGCATGGTAACTTATCACTGAAGGATATATTTGATATTTTTATCAAATTCTACATATTTTAGATAGTCATGATATGTTGTTAGATATCAATCTTGACTTGTAAGTTTGATCAAATTAAAGAGTTTAATTTGATCGTCAATTAGAAAGAATTCTATTTGTTGAACTTGGATTAGCTCATTTTGGACCTTAATCGATTAGAAAGGAATCTAATCAAATTTGATCAACTTGCATCTAGATCTATTGCTGACTAGATGTGGAACCCAATGGATCATACACATAAAAAAATTAGCCAAGGACCCTTTTGATAAGGTTCATTGAAGTTTTGGATTCAATCAGGATTTTTGATAAAGCATGCTAGCATGTGTGGAAACCTTAGCTCCCTGAATCAGATTCAGATTCGGCTCGAATCTTATTTTCTAATCAAAGCAAATTGAGCTATGGGCTAATTTGGTTTTGAATTGGGTGTGGTTCCTTTGAAACAAGCCGCATATCCTTATGGGGCATCCTAACCAAGAGTCCAAGCTTGGTTGGACTCTTGGTGCGCAAAAGAGAGATGCATGTGCGTCTTGGCATGAGGAGAAGTAGAAGAGACCTTCTGCTTTGAATTTAAGATGCATGTGGCAGCCCACATCATCCTTCATCCTCTTGCACACATCTTAAAGTATGAGATGTGATTTTTCTAGAATTTATGCATGGAGATAAGCTTGGAAAGAAATCAAGGCAGCATGTGCATAGATTTGATCTAACACGTCTCCTCGCATTAAAGAGTTTCTATCAACCAAATTTAATTTAAATGGAATGCCACCTATCAAAAAACATGCCTTATTGGGTACATGATTAAATGGTAGTTATCTGAATTTTTTTCAGATTTATCTGATAGCCAAAGGATGCATGAAACATCCCTTCATTGAGTGTGCGTGTGGTGATAAGGAAGTAATGCGTAGAGATGCAATAAGGAGTCCTTCTGCTTTAAGTAGAAGGAGGTGACTTTTTTTTTTTATCTTATCATTTGAATTCAGATTCAAGTCCTCTTGCCACATGGCAATTTTTGGATTGATCTGATTTGAGATGGGATATGAAAGCATCCCTTCTCTGTGCGTGCGTGCATAGGAAACTTCTGATCAACGTATCAAACTAAAAAAGTCCTTCTATTTGAAGACTTTTAAATCCTTGATATACAGATCAGATAGGCCTTTTAGGAAAGAGCATGTCCTTTGTTGTTGGCACCCCTCTGATGCCTATAATAGGCCTTGCATGCTGGGTGTCTGATACAATTCAGAGAGCTTTCCAATTTCTCTCCTCTGCTTATCCTTTCTTTCTTACAACCCATCCTAGTTTTAGGACAAGGCTTTGATATTTAAAACAAAGTCTAATCTAGTCCAAACAAGGGTGAGGAAGGTTCTAAAGAAGAAAATTTTAAAGTCCAAAGAAGGTGGAGTGAGGGTGGAGTCTGGTTCTTGATGAAACCTGATCGGCATGAGGCTAGTCAAATTCTAGGGGCTAGAACTCTTGAAGGAAGGTGAAGGAGGAGTTCTATTCTTAGTTTAATTTTTATGTGGATCACCATTGGAGGATGGACACTTGAGCGTCTAATAAAAATTGAGATTAGCGCTATAGGTATTTCTCTTGTCCACATTTATTTCATATATGCTTTGATTGTTATAGTCAAGGGATTCTGTGTTCTGGGGTTCGGTGTGCTAGGATGTTTTGAATAAAAATTTTAAACATCCAACCCTTCTGCTATGCCACTAGAACCCAACACAGCCAGCACCAGCATAGTCGAAAAGACAAAAAGAAGGAGGATAGGTGGTAGCAAAAGATCGACCCATACGAGGAGAAATCCATATGATAACTGAAGGGTCATCTAGTTTAGCAGAGCTTCTAGAGATGAAGAGGCTGAGGCTTGAGGATGGACTTGAGAATGCCATTATATTCATCGAGCAGGACGCAGAGGGTGTGCAAGCCTCACATAATGATGTGGTGGTTGTAACTGCTAATATTACTGATTATAATGTACACTGCATATTTATTGATAATGAAAGCTCAGTCGATGTTTTGTATTACTCTTCCTTCTCTCAAATGGGATTTACTCCAGATCAATTGAGTAGGTTCGATAGCTCAATTCAGGGTTTCCCTGGAGGCTCGGTGATTCTAGAGGGGATGATTAGGTTGCCTGTTATAGTGGGTACTCCACTGCGGTAAATGACAATCCAAGTTGATTTTTTGATGGTTAAACTTCCTTTAGCCTATAATGCAATCCTTGATCGTCTGAGTTTATGGATTTTAAAGGTCATAGTATCGAGCTATCACTTGATGGTGAAGTTTTCAACAAAGAATGGAGTAGGGCAAATCCGAGGCAACCAGACCATGGCTTGACAATATTTTGATGTCAAGATTTGAGTAAAAGGCCAGCCATCCCAAGCAGAGGCTCGAACCAAACTTTCAATAGGGCTGGATGCCCAAGATGATCTAATCGAGAAACACACCTATCCATCTGAGGACCTCCTGGAGGTCCTACTGAGGAAAGAGAATCCCAACCAGACAGAGAAGATCGGCTCACACCTTGATGAGGTAACAAAAGATTGGCTAACCACTCTTTTATAAGAAAATATGGATCTCTTTGCTTGGTCGGCCATGGATATGCCTGGCATAGATTCAAAAGTTATATCTCACTACCTGAAGGTGGATCCGACCTATCACTTGATGAAACAAAGCGAAGCTTTATCCCGAAGTGCCAGAAGGCTATAATCGAGGAAGTGGACAAGCTGATCAAGACTGACTTTATTAGAGAAGTAATGTATCCAGATTGATTGGTGAACGTCGTTTTGATCAAGAAGGCAAATTGGAAGTGGTGCATGTGCATTGATTTAACTAACTTAAATAAAGTCTGCCCCAAGGATAGCTATCCATTGCCTCGGATCAACCAGCTGGTAGATGCAACTTCAGGACATGAGCTGCTCACCTTTATGGATGCCTTCTTCAATTATAATCAGATCCGAATGGCATATGAGGTGAGGAGAAAATAGCCTTTATTATTGATCATGGGTTTTTTTATTATAGGATGATGCCTTTTGGCTTAAAGAATGCATGGGCTACCTATCAGCGATTGATGAACAATATCTTCAAAGATCAAATCGATCATAATATGGAGGTATATATAGATGACATGCAGGTCAAGAGCCGAGCTACTCCAGATCATATTGTTGACCTACAAAAAATTTTTAACACTCTCTGCCAATTTCAGATGAGGTTGAACCCAGCAAAGTGCACCTTCGAAGTTACCTCAGGCAAGTTTCTCAGATTTATGGTCTTGTGAAGAGACATCGAGGCAAATCCCAAGAAGATCAAGGTAGTTCTTGAGATGACACCACCAAAAATTGTTAAAAAAGTGCAGCATCTGACCGACAAGGTCACTTCGCTCAACCACTTTATCTCCAGATTAGTCATGAGATGTCTCCCTTTTTTTTCAGGCCCTTAAGTAGCCAAAAAACTTTCAATGGACTACTGAGTGCCAGAAGGCATTTAAGGAGTTGAAATAATATCTCAATTCAGCACCATTGCTCATGAAGACTCAGCCTGATGAGTAGCTACTACCATATCTCATCATTTCTCTCATGGTTATTAGCTCAATCTTTGTTCGAGAAGAAGGACAGATACAAAAGCCCATATACTATACTAGCAAAGTCCTTTAGGATGTAGAGATCGGATACTCCAAGCTGGAAAAGCTAATTTTTATGCTAGTCATCACAATGAGGGAACTTCGGCCCTATTTTTAGGCTCACACTATTGTGTTGCTTACTGATCAGCCAATTAAGGCCATTCTCCATCATCTGGATACCTCAAGATGGATGCAAAGTGGGCTCTAGAACTCTCAAAGTTGGATTTGCAGTATCGTCCGAGGCCTTCTATTAAAGCCCAAGTATTAGTAGACTTCATCTTTGAATGCACCATTTCGAACGAATAGAGCTCAAACAGTAGAGAAGCTTTAAAAAATGGAGAGAGCTTAAAAGCTAGAGAAAGCTCAAGAAGTGAAGAAGTAGATGTGAGAGTAGACCTTGAGGAGTTATGGATCCCGTTTGTCGATGGCTCATCAAATTCATCAGGGTCAGGGGCCGGATTTATCTTAACCGATCCTAAGGTGATGTGGTGGAGTATGCTTTGTGCTTCAAATTTTTGGCCACCAATAATGAAACAAAATATGAAGCTCTAATTGCTGGCAAAAAAGTTGCGAGAGAGGCAGGAGCTCAAAATCTGAAGGTCTTCAGAGACTCCCAATTGATAGTTGGACAAATTGAGGGCGGATATGAGGCCCGAGAGGAAAATATGAAGAGGTACCTTTAAAAAGTAAAGGATTTAACCTTATCCTTTTTGAGTTTTGATATTCAATAGATCCTCGAGCAAAAATTATCAGGGTAGATGTACTGTCAAAATTAGCAGCCTTATTGTCCGCTGACTTAGAAAAAGGACCTACTTCGAGGTATTAAAAATCTCGAGCCTCGAAGAGCCTCTTGTTGTTCAGTAAGTTGATAAGGAATCTAATTGGATTAATCCTCTGCTCAAGTATTTAAGGTCAAGCGAGTTATTATCTAATCGCAAGGAGGCCTGAAAGATAAGGAAGTAGACTGCTCACTATATCTTGCATGATGATAAGTTGTATAAGCGATCATTTTCTTTGCCTCTCCTAAAGTGCTTGCATCCGTCTGAGGCTGATTATATGCTATGGGAGATTCAAGAAAAGATCTACAGAAGTCACTTGGGGGGTAGATCCCTGTCTTATAAGATTCTTCAGCAAGGCTACCACCAGCCCATTATTTAACAAGATGCAGACAGCTTCATCAGAAAGTGAGATCGGTACCAGAGAAATTCCAACATTCAATATCAGTCGGTAGTACTTCTGACTCCTATCAATGCCTCTTGACCATTTGCTTAATGGGGAATGGATATTCTTGATCTTTTTCCTCGAGTGTCAGGTCAATGTAAGTTTCTTCTGGTGGCTATCGCTTATTTTATAAAGTGGGTCAAAGTCGAGTCTTTGGCCCATATAACCAAGGCAAGAGTGAAAGATTTTATTTGAAAATCTATTATCTACCAGTATGATCTTTCCAAAGTGCTGATCATAGACAATAGCAAACAATTCAGCAGTGCTTGACTCCACAAATTCTATGAAAGCTTACATGCGTGATATTGTCATTAGGATACCAAGCAATCAGTTTCATTCCAACTCCTAAATAATTTTTGTAAATAGTAGTGAGTCGGGTTGAATCCATAGAGAAGGCTATGGTTGATGTTTTAAATCTTTGATTTTTAAAAGAAAGATTGAACGAAGTCGGATACTAAGAATTAAATGTGCAATCAAAAGAAATCGGTACTAGGATCTACTAGCTAGATCCTAGCATCTACTTGCAATAAAAATAAATTTTAAAAATTTAAATATTATATTAATTAAAATCTAAATCCTATTGCAAGAATTTTAAAAAAAATGCAGCAAAAATTGAAAGTATGAAAAAAAGTAACTGGGTACTAGGATCTACTAACTAGATCCTAGCATTTATGTGCAATCAAAATAAAAACCAGCAAATTTAAAGAGAATAACATTAATTTTGCATTAGTTGAAATATGAAATCAAGTACAAAATATTAAAGAGAACTAATAAAGAAGACAAACAAAACTAGAATAAAGAAAGTAAACTAAAAAACTGTAACAAGAGTTGGAAGTTGATTCGTGTAGCCTCATCGAAAAGACAGTTGGTAGACTCCTCTTCCTTCATACTCCATAGAGCTTGCTCGCATCCTCTACTTCATCTTCCATGGATTTGATATTGAAAAAGATGGAGGCTTGATAGAAGTGATGGTGGAGGAAATAAGGCTCTCTTCAAGACACCCCTTTCCCTGAAGCTACAACCCAAACCCTAAGCCCTTATTGCCACCCTCTCTCTCTTTCTTTGTGTTGCCCAACTCTAGATGATTTTTCATGTGGCTTTTGGGTCCTTTAAATAGAGCTAGGGCTAGTATTTCTATGATAAGAAAGGAAAGAGAAGGGAGAGAAACTGTGGGGCATCCTAGGGTCTTGTATTTGAGTTAGGACATTGAAATATGTGGCCATAGAGTTTGTGAGGCATGAAATATGTGAACCATTGGGACTTGCGTGAAGAAAAGGAGAGATGGTGTGACTTGTTGCGTGCAAGAAATGAGGGATGGAGGGCATGAAATAAAAGGAGGAATGTGGGGAGAATTTGTAATGTGAAGAAGTGGCATATGAGATGGTGTGAGTGCTTTTCTAGGGTTTTCACAAGAGGGGGGAATGAGAGCCCTTAGATCAAGAGAGGTTGCATCTGATCTATTGATGAGTAAGTCGTGTTCACACTTAGATGGACCCTTGATCTTGAAAGATTGCTTCTCCTTCTTTGATCAATAAGTCACGTTCACACTGTGTCTTCATGCAAAATGATCTTTTAATCTGGGCTCTTGAGATTTAAGTCGTGTTTATACTGTAATAAGAGCTGGTTGCTTGGTTCCCTCAAATCTAATCTGATTTGAGTCCAATTTGAAGCGTACGAATCCATACTCTTAATTACCTACAAAATAAATTAGAGAGCATCAAATTCTTAATAAATAATATTAATTATTACAATATTTAATATCTCTAGTAACCTAATTCAAGTGTACATCATACCCCCCAACTTACTCATTACTAGTCCCTTAGCAATGCAATAAAAATAACTTTTTTTTATCATGATGTTTTATTAAGATCCTCCTTTACAAAAATAGACATAGGATTGAAAGTCAAGAAGTTTTCAAGTATCACTAACTAGGCATTGAGTTTCAGAGGTAGATTTTACAGTCAGTCTACTCAGAAACTTCTCTAGAGTACATCCAAAGATCTACATTACTTATATTCATGATGACTAACTTAGCATTTGGGTGCTGGTTTGTAAAGGATAAATATATCTTCTCTTATCACCTTATTTTGATTAATTTTCTATATAACCCCCAACTTAAGTTCATGAACTAAGGTAGCTTTCACACTACCTATTTTTACTTTACTCTTTTTTTTATATTAAGCATCGTGGCCTTCCCTCCACCATTTGATGTGAACCTCTACACTTGACTTAGATACAGAGATCCGATTACTAAATTTAGGGCAATCCATATATACTCTATATTTTACACTTTTATTTTAGACAAATAGCTCTTTTCTTAAATTTAAGTTTTTTTAATTAGGGTGTCTATCAATTACCTATTTTAAGTGATAATCGAGTCCTCAGTTGTCCTTATAATCAACACCTACTTTGCCTCATAAGTGTGAATGTGCAATTGAAAGTGCTAATAGTCTTTAGGTGACCTAAGTAGGCTGCTAAGAGTCCGATCAACTAGTCTACACCTTGACTCACTATATTCATTAGCAAATACTCTCTAACTCTATTATTTCTTCCTAGTCTATTTTGTTTAGGATTTTCTTTTGGACATATGGTTTATTCAATAATTTCAAAAAAAATTTCAACCATTTTTCAAAAGTTTTCAAAAATTTTTACACTATCCAAGATATTTTTTAAAAATTTTCTAAGATTTTTTGAAAGATTTTTCAAAAGATTTTCCCGACCCTCCTAACTTAATTGCCATTGTCCCTAATTGTATAAACAAGTAAAAAAAATAAATTTAAACCATAAGAACAAAGAGAAATAAATAGGGAGATAGGGAGAGAAATAACCTGAGAAGATGAGCTCATCATGAATATAAGGGCTGCAAAATTTTTTTTATTATTTTATTATTTTTATTTTTTTATTTTATTTTATATATTGGGTTGCTTCCTAATAAGTGCTAAGTTTTAAGTCTTCAGTCAGGCTATGTCGATTCTCTCACCTATCCAGGATCAAATATTGAATAGAAGAATTCTTGTGGGTTAGGTGGGTGAGATGCGTGAGATGAATCAAGCAGTGCATTCACCTCCTGAACTTGAGTTTCTTCAATGGGCTCATCTAAAAAATCATCTTTTATTAATTTTAAAAAGAAATTAGATTCAATTATTTTATCTATTAATTCAACTATCGAATAGTTTTCCTCCTTCTGAGTTGTATTTTGAGGCAATAAAATATTAATTCTCAACTTTGATCTCCAAAAAAAACATCTATGGCCCCTATTTTATAATTGATATTGGTATTGACAGTGGTCAGGAATGGACGACCTAAAATTATGGGATTCTGATTTAGCTTCCAGGATGATTCCATATCAAGTACGAGGAAGTCTATTGGAAAATAACATTGATTTACTCTAACTAAGACATCCTCAATCAGACCACATGGCATTTTTACTGATCTATTAGTTAATTGCAGAATGGCCGACATGGGTTTCAGTTCTTCAATCCCAAATTTTTCGTAGATTGAGATCAGAAGTAAGTTCACACTAGCTCCTAAATCTAATAGAGCTCGATCAAAGGTGATGCCTCCTATAATACATGAAATCAAAAGAGTACCATGGTCTTTTATTTTCTGAGGTAATGGGTTCAATAGGACTGCACTTGCATCCTCGGATAGCACAATTCTCTTTGTTGTTCTCGGCTCACGCTTTTGTGTACAAAGTTTCTTAAGAAATTTTTCATAAGTCAGAACATACTAAATCTTATCGAGGAGGGGTAACTTGATATAAATTTGTTTAAACAATTTTATTAACTCCTCATTGCATGCTCCTTGCTTTTTACGATAAGAACTAGCTTTTAAGGCCGAAGAGATTGGGACTTTAGATTTATATGACTCAGAGAACTTATCTGCTCTCTTCTTCCCTTGGTCTTTCTCACTTAAATTGGGACTAGCATCAATACCAATTTCGGGCTCAAGTTCTTCTATGTAGTTAGTCTCAGCACTAACCTCTATGATCTTATTTTGGCTAGTATCAGTACTGCCTCTCTCACCCAGTCTCGGTATGGGTCCTTAAGAATTCTACCACTTTTATGTTCAGTAATTGCATTGGCATTCTCAAATTGAGGACTATTAGGTGGGACATTGAATTGATGATTAGATCCAGATAGTTGATGAAAAGTGGGTGGATTGTTCCTGGGATTTGCAATAGGTTGGTTTGGTAACTGACTTAGTTCTCTCCTCGTGGTGGATTCAGCTATCTATCCTATTTGTGCTCTTAGCCTAATGATAGATTACTATTGGGTCATAATCAATTGTTGGAGTTGATTAAACCTATCATCGACTAAATTGGTCTATTAAGGAGGTAGGTATGATGGCTGATTGTAATAGGATGGCTGGGTTGGCTGACTAGATTGACCTCTATTATAGGTAGAGTTTTGATACTGGGGCCTATTTTCAAATTTGACACAGGAAGAATTTGGGTCTGAGCCTGAGTCTATTGGGATCTTCAAAAAAAAATTAGAGTGGTTCCTCCAACTTGAGTTATATGCATTTGAAAATGGATCATTAACAGGCATAGAGTAACCTTGGGTAGCTTGAACTTATTCTTGGATGAAAGGTGAAATTGTGCAACCGTGGGATATTTACTCACATGGTAGGCTGGGCTAGCAAAGATAAAACAAATATCCTAAATATTTGGTGGTGTGTATTGCACAAAAGTTTGTTGACCTTGGGCTATGACCTGATCTAACTTCTAAGCAAAAAGATCGATTTTATCTCATTTCTGAGCTATCAGGTTCAAGCTGACTTTACAGCTAGAGTATGCATATTTAATTTTATAGATTTATGCTTGCTTTTGGTGAGGAATCGACCTTTCATAAGAAGATAGTGAAGCATGATTGATCGAGTTCTCACTCAAAGTCTTAAACAAGGCATAGACTTCATCCTCACTCTTACTCATGAATGCACCTCTATAAGATGCATCAACCATCTGTCTATGTTGGTCACCTCTACCCTCATAAAAGGCTTGAACAATTTGCCACTTAGATAGACCATGATGTGGGCATTTTCTAAAAAGTTCCTTAAGTCTCTTCCATGACTCATGAATCTGTTCTTCTGGAAGCTGAGCAAATCCAGTGATGGCTTACTTCATGGTGTTGGTTCGACATATGGGATAGAATTTCTTAAGAAACTCGTACTGCATTTCAATCCAAGTTCTGATTGGTCTTCCTATTATGCCAAGCCAGTACTTGACTTTGTCTTTAAGTGAGAAGAAGAATAGGGTCAGTCTAAGCGCACCATCAGTAAAATTTTAGATTTTGACTATGGAGCATATTTCTAAGAACTCATCCAGATGTTTATAAGGATCTTCATTGGTGTTCCCATAAAAGATGGGAGCATTTGGATTGTGATTGACTTGATCTCTTAATGACTCACTAGGATTTTAGATAAGTGGATACAAGTTGATGGGTTCTAGGTGGAAGGAATAAAATATTCCTTCATCTGCCTAGGTGGTTCTTCTAAATTTTCAGTCATTTGGTTATCGAATTTAATGTGTATCAGCTATTCAATTTTAGCTTTTAGTTCAACTAGATCAGGATGAAGTGATCTCCTGTCATGCATGTACCAGTGCAAACCCTAATGTATAGTTTAGATTTTTGTTTTCTTTTTCTCTTTTTTTTTTTATTTTTTTCAATCACAAGCAAGTTAGCAAATAATTAAATCTAGACACCTACGGTTTACTTTGACCTAATAGTTTGACACAAAGTGGCTCGACCTAAATGCAAGTTGGATCTGTTCTCACTTCCTTCAACTAGCCAGATAAGAGGTGGGATCGTAGGAGTCCCCCCGTTGCTTGTCTTAGATGCCAATTGGATTAGGCAGGTAATCTAATGGAACCAATTAAATAACCATGAGTCTACTTAGGCTTAGCTTTTGTAACCTCTTATCTTAGACACCAGTTTTAGGAGCGAGCTCAAACCTACTTTGCACTTGACTTCAGCATAATAATCAAACTGAACTTAATTGATCCTAGGGATCAACATCTACTGAATTTTAATTAGGCTTGGGTTAATGCGGGATGCTGGTTAAATATTTTTAGATTAAGAAAGGGTGATAAAATCTCCATCTTATCTTATTGTGAGTGTTGCCCTTTAGTTAATTTAGAATAAAGGTGCACAACAAAGTTCAAACAAGGGGTTCTATGCAACTATACTAGATGCATGAAACCAATCAAACTTGAAAGCTTATCTTATCTTCAGCGATCATCAAAAGTAAATCTAAAATGATGAATACTTTTAAACAATTAAATTTCTATTCTTGTTATGCAATTTTTATTAGGTTTATGTGGGTGAATTTTAAGTTAATTTTATAAAAATAATAATAATTAATACTAAAAAAAGGAAAGTAGTTTAGGGTTAGGATTGATCTCACTAACTTGAAGCTTTTCATCCTTCTTTGTTTTTCTTTTTTTTATTTTTTTCTATAAAAAAATAAAAAAATTTAAAAAAGTTAATAAATTATATTCATAAAAAAATTAAAGAAATCAAATATTAATATTGATGCCTTACCCAGCAATGGCACCAAAAATATGATGTGCGTGATGTTGTCATTAGAACACCGTGCAATTAGTTTAACTCCAACTCCTAAAAAATTTTTATAAATAGTTGTGAGTCAGGTTAAATCCATGGAGAAGGTTATGGGTTTATGTTTTGAAATCTTTGATTTTTGAAAGAAAGAAAGGAATGATTGAATGGAGTCAGATACTAAGAATTAAACGTGCAATCAAAAAAAATCGGTACTAGGATCTACTAACTAGATCCTAGCATCTACTTGCAATAAAAATAAATTTTAAAAATTTAAATCTTATATTGATTAAAATCTAAATCCTATTGCAAGAATTTTAAAAGAAATGCAGTAAGAATTAAAAGGGCAAAAAAAAAATTGGGTACTAAGATCTACTAAGTAGATCCTAGCATATATGTGGAATCAAAATAAAAACCAGCAAATTTAAAGAGAATAGAATTACTTTTATATTAATTGGAATCTAAATTCAAATACAAAATATTAAAAAGAATGAATAAAGAAGACAAACAAAATTAGAATAAAGAAAGTAAACTAGAAAGCTGTAACAAGGGTTGGAAGTTGATTCGCGCAGCCTCATTGGGAAGATAGTTGGTGGACTCCTCTTTCTTCGTACTTTGTAGAGCTTGCGCACATTGTCTTCTTCATCTTTCTTAGATCAGATCCTGGAAAAGATGGAGGCTTAATAGAAGTGATGGTGGAGAAAATAAGGCTCTCCTTAAGGCACTCCTTTCTTTGAAGCTACAACCCAAACCCTAAACCCTTGTTGCCACCCTCTCTCTCTTTCTTTGTGCTACCCAACTCCAGATGATTTTTCATGTGGCTTTTGGATCCTTTAAATAGAGCTGGGGCTAGGGTTTCTATGATAAGAAAGGAAGAGAAGGGAGAGAAATTGTGGGGCATCCTAGGGTTTTGTATTTGAGTTAGGGCATTGAAATATGTGGGCGTGGAGTTTGTGAGGCATGAAATATATGGATCATGGAGACTTGCATGAAGAAAAGGAGAGATGGCATGACTTGTTGCATGTAAGAAAGGAGGGATGGAGGGCATGAAATAAAAGGAGGAATGTGGGGAGAGTTTGCAATGTGAAGAAGTGGCGCATGAGATGGTGTGAGGGCTTCTTTTCTAGGGTTTTCACAAGAGGGTGGAATAAGAGACCTTAGATCAAGAGAGGTTGCATCTGATCCATTGATGAGTAAGTCGCATTCACACTTGGATGGATCCTTGATCTTGAGAGGTTGCTTCTCCTCCATCGATCAATAAGTCATGTTCACATTGTATCTTCATGAAGAGTGATCTTTTAATCTAAGCCCTTGAGATTTAAGTCATGTTCACACTATAATAGGAACTGGTTGCCTGGTTCACACAAATCTAATCCAATTTGAGTCTAATTTGAAGCATATGAATGCAAACTCTCAATTACCTACAAAATAAACTAAAGAGTATCAAATTCTTAATAAATAACATCAATTATTATAATATTTAATGTCTCAAGTCATCTAATTCAAATTTATATCACACCCCCCAACTTACTCATTGCTAGTCCCTTAGAAATGCAATAAAAATAAATTTTTTTTTATCATCATGTTTCATTAAGATCCTCCTTTATAAAAATAGACATAGGATTGAAAGTCAAGACGTTTTTAAGTATCACTAACTAGGTATTGAGTTTCAGAGATAGATTTGGCATCTAGTCCACTCAGAAACTTTTTTAGAGTACATCCAGAGATCTACAGTACTTGTATTGGTGATGACTAACTTAGCATTTGATTGTTGGATTGTAAAGGACAAATGTATCTTCTCTTATCACCTTATTTTGGTTAATTTTTTATACACCCCCCAACTTAAGTTCATGAACTAAGATAGCTTGCACACTGTCTGTTTTACTTTACTCTTTTTTTTTGTGCTGAGCATCATGGCCTTCCCTCCATCGTTTGATGCAAACTTTCACACTTGACTTAGGTGCAGAGATCCGATTACTAAGCTTAAGGAAATCCACATATACTTTGTATTTTATACTTTTATTTTAGACAGATAGCTCTTTTCTTAAATTCAAGTTTCTTTAATTAAGGTGTATATAAATTACCTACTTTAAGTGATAATCAAGTCCTCAGTTGGCCTTACCATCAACACCTACTTTGCCTCATCAGTCTGCATATATAATTGGAAGTGCTAATAGCCTTTAGGTGACCTAAGTAGGCTGCTAAGAGTCTGATCAACTAGTCTACTCCTTGACTCGCTGCATTCATTAGCAAATACTCTCTTACTCTATTATTTCTTTTTAGTCTATTTTGCTTAGGATTTTCTTTCTGACACATGGTTTACTCAATAATTTCAAATAATTTTTCAATTATTTTTCAAAAGTTTTCAAAAATTTTCACACTATCCAAAATATTTTTTAAAAATTTTTAAAGATTTTTCAAATGATTTTTCAAATGATTATCCATAGCCCCCTAACCTAATTACCATTGTCCCTAATAGTATAAACAAGTTAAAGAAATAAATTCAAATCATGATAACAAAAAGAAATAAACAAGGAGATAGGGCAAAAAATAATTTAAGAAGATGAGCTCATCATGAATATAAGGGCTACAATTTTTTTTTTTATCATTTTTTTATTTTTTATTTTTTTATTTTACATATTGGGTTACCTCCCAACAAGTGCTAAGTTTTAAGTCTTCAATCATACTATGTTGATTCTCTCACCTACCCAGGATCAAATACTGAATAGAAGAATTCTTGTGGGTCAGGTGGGTGAGATGGGTGAGGTGAATCAAACAGGACATTTACCTCCTAAACTTGAGTTTCTTCAATGAGCTCTTCTAGAAAATCATCTATTATTAATTTTAAAGAGGAATCAAATTCAATTATTTTATCTATTAATTCAGCTATCGAATAGTTTTGCTTCTTTTAAGTATACTTTAAGATATTAAAAATATTAATTCTCACTTTTTGATCTCCCAAAGAAATATCCATAGCTCCTATTTTATAATTGATATTGACATTGAAAGTAGTCAGGAATGGATGATCTAAAATTATAGGATTCTAATTTAGCTTTTAGGATGGTTCCATATCAAGTATGAAGAAGTTTACTAAAAAATAACATTGATTTACTCTAACTAAGACATCCTCAATCAGATCACATGACGTTTTTACTGATTTATCAGCTAATTGCAGAATGGCCAACGTGGGTTTCAGTTCTCCAATCCTAAATTTTTCATAGATCAAGTTTGAAAGTAAGTTCACACTAGCTCTTAAATCTAACAGAGCTCGATCAAAGGTGATGCCTCCTATAATACATGAAATCAAAAGAGCACAAGGATCTTTCATTTCTGAAGCAATGGGTTCAACAGGACTGCACTTGCATCCTTAGCACAATTCTCTTTGTTGTTCTCAGCTTATGCTTTTGTGTGCAAAGTTTCTAAAAAAAATTTGTGTAAGTTGGAACATGCTGAATCATATCGAGGAAGGATAACTTGATATGAACTTGTTTAAATAATTTCATTAACTCTTCATTGCATGCCCCTTGCTTTTTACGATAAGAACCAGCTTTTAAGGTTGAAGGGAATGGGACTTTAGGTTTATATGACTCGAGTAAGTCATCTGCTCTCTTCTTTCCTTTATCTTTTTCACTCAAATTGGAACCAGCACCAGTATCAGTTCCAAGCTTAGGTTCTTCTATGTAGTTAGTCTTAGTACTAACCTTTATATTCTTGTTTTGGCTAGTATCAATACTAGCTTCTCTCACCTAGTCTTAGTATGGATCCTTAAGAATCCTACCACATTTAAGTTCAGTAATTACATTGGCATTCTCAAATTGAAGATCCTTGGTAGGATATTGAATTAATGATTAGATCCAGATAGTTGGTGGACAATGGGTGGGTTGTTCCTGAGATTTGTGATAGGTTGGCTTGGTAACTAATCTGTTTCTCTCCTCATGGTGGACTTAGCTATCTATCCTATTTGTGCTTCTAGCTTAGTGATAGATTGTTATTGGGTCATGATCAATTGTTAGAGTTGATTAAACCTATCGTCAGCTAGATTGATCTGTTGAGGAGGTGGATATGATGGCTGATTGTAGAATCCCACATCGACCATTCTGTAATTTTACTGATCTATCAGCTAACTTGTCTATAGTCCTTCTCATGATTTGGTGAAGTCAGTAGGAAGATTTACGATGTATCAGTTGGACCAGCTAGTCTTTAGTCTTTTACATGACTTGGTGAAGTCAGTGGGAGGATATATGACTTGTAGGTTGACTAATATCTTCTAAAAGATTTAATCAAATTCTATAAATTATTAGGTCTATAAAATGAGCTAGTTATAGGGATAACTAGATCATAGCCTCCCATTAAGATGAATGATAATCGGTCCATTATTTTTGATTGACATTGCAGGCACCATCTGTCTGGTTTTCTCTCTGAATGATGGAATTATCATTCATCATATGATGACTCTGTTGTACTATATGATGATGGTTGGGTTGATCAAGCCATCCTCGGATCTGATCATTCATTAGTTAGAAATACTGAGTAGGTTCATGTTAATGGTTTGACCTAACCAAAACTTTCAGTGGAGGCCCATCGCTTACTGAAATAAAATTTGAAGAAAAATTAATTACTAAAAATTATTTAGAGAAATAATTGGTTGAGAACCTATCCATAGATGCATATAGATTGATCGATACCCACTAAAAAATTAAGGTAATTCTTCAGATTGGAGATAGAGGCTACCAATTCGACTAAAATAGTGGGAGAACCTTTAGACTAAAGTCCAAGTCTTTAAGCTTAATCAATTCATAAATATAGAGGTCTTGTGTGTTTCTTTTAGTTATGGCTAGATGTACATTACCCATTCACTGTTTGATAGTGACTGATTTATAGGATCCAACTTCAATAATTGGTATCAGAAGTTACGAATAGTTCTAGAGCATGAATAGATCCTACATATGATTATGGATCTAGCACCTGAAGTTTCCACATCCAACCCATGTGATGCGATCAAAGGCACTTATCAGAAGTGGCCAAATGATCATATCACCATGTGGTATTATTGAGAGCAGCAAAGAATATGATTTTAGTTGTAAATTCAATAATGCTCAGTGGGAGAAAATTCTTCAAATATTGAAGGAGTTCTTTTGCACCTCTGAAGATGTGTCTTCAGTGTGGCAATAATTCTTTGAGAAAAAAAAAAAAGAAGGTGCAAAGAGTCATGCTTGGGCTAATGAGCCTGAACTGATAAAAGAGTTCAAGATTAACCAAGTTTGGCAGAGTTCCTTGATCCGAACAGGTAAAGAAAGAAAAATTAGTAAAGAGTTGCTGAACAAGGTACTTATATGATAATACCTTATGATTTTTCTATCTGTGATACTACTATCCGAGTATTGGATATCAAAAGTCTATGCAAATTATTGCAATGACTTCAGATTAGTAGAAAGATTGAAAATAGTAAGAGGTTTCTGAATGTTGGAGATGGAAGTTATGTTCCAATCCTGATTTTATGAATCATCAAGCCTATTTTTGATTCTAAGAATATCATTTTAGTGATTGTCACTACTGTCTAATGATTTTGTGATATCATTATGAATGATATTAAAATCATATGGATAACTAAAAAATAATATTTATGAATAGTCACGCCTGTTAGTGTATTGTACACAATCAAACAAACTCCTTAAAGTAGATAATGTCACAAATGTCTACCTTTAGCAATTTAAGCTCGATCATTAAATAAGAATAAGATCAATAAGAGATAATTCTCGAAGTCAATGATTGTGAATCATTGTCAACCTATTAATCCTATCTCTTTAGTAAGATGACCAAGTCACTTTTTGCTAAAAAAGGTGAATGAGCCAATGATGTTCTGAATCTGATACATACTGATGTATTGGATCTATGAACATGTTTATCATAAATTTAGATTATTTAAAATATTTAAATAATTTCATAATAAGATAGAGAAATAAACTAGGAAGAGCATTGAAACTCTTCGATCAAACCAAAGAGGAGAATGCCTTTTCGGTGAGTTTTTTTGACATATCTAGAAGAGAATAAGGATTCTCTCTTATTGGAATTGACTTTGTTAGATATAGTTTAATCCATGATGGAGTTTAAAAATCTGTCAGTTTTTTTTTAAGATTATGCTCTTAAGACTACTTGTCATATTCTGAACTAAATTCTGAACTAATCAGTCATAAAGACTCCATATAAGATATGGACTAGGCATAAGCCGATACTTTCTTACCTTAGGGTTTGAAAGTGTTTATTTAATGTCAAGTATTTATAGAATGATCAGCTTGGATCCTGATACTATATATATTATTCTACAGGATAATTTAAAAGAATCTAGGGGATATAACTTTTACCTTGTTAAAGAATAAAAGTTGTTCAGTATTCTTTTTAAGAAAAAGAGTACCTTGGTGAAGGTACTGATGCCTTTAATATAGAACTTATAAAGTTTGATAGGTAGAAGAACTGACACAATCTAGTGAACTCATAAAATTAGATTTGATCAGATCAAATTCAAAATCCATTATAGAGGCACCATTAAGGAGATCTGGTAGAGTACTATATCTGTCGGATAGATACTTTGGTATTTAGTTCTGGGATGTGATCCTGTTGAACTCAATGAGAACAACAAAGATTTAATCACCTACATAGATGCTGTTGGGTATAAAATAATCCCAGCCGAAGTTCGTAAAAGACTGACCCTTCCAGGGCTCTTCCGGCTTCCGACCTTGTGTGGCATCTTTTTGAACCTCTCCGACCGTCCGAGCTTCCACAATACCATCCGAACTCCCCTAGCAGTCGGCCTTCCACAGTGTCCTCCAGATTCCTCCAATGGATGAACTCCTATCATGCCATCTAGACTTCTTCGATAATGAGCTCCTCCATTCATCTACCGAGCTGCTCCAAATGCTTTCTGAGCTTCATTATCAGCCGACTTTCTACAGTGATTGGCTACCCTCTGAATCTCTTCCAGACTTCTTTGCCACGAGCGACTTTATTCCGAACTTCTTTTGGGCTTCATCAATGTTCGAGCTTCTCCAACAGCAGGACTTCTACAGTAACCAGACTCCATCCAAGTTTCTACGACGGTCGACAGCCTTTCGAATTTCATCCGAGCTCCTACAAGAGTTGGATCCCAGCTGAACTTCTACAGCGGATGGATCCCAGATGAATTTCTACAACGGACGAGCTCCACCAGCCGGATCTCTACTCCGAACTTCTTCTGGACCTCATCAATGACCGAGCTTCTCCAACAGTGGGACTTCTACAATAAGAAGTCTCCATCCGAGCTTCCACAATAATTGGTCTTCGTCTGAGCTTCTACAATAATCGGACTTCATCCAGACTCCACCGAGAGCCAGACTCCATCCGAACTTCTACAACAGAATTGAATCCCAAACTCCTCCAACGTTCGACCTTCCACAGTGTCCCCAATACTCCTCTAGCGGACGAACCTCCACAACGCCACTTGAACCCCACTGTTGGTCGACCCTCTGTCGGATTTCTTATGAAACCAGACCTCTCCGACAGATAATCCTCAGACGAGCTTCTATATCAGGCAAATTTCAGATGGACTTCTCTAGCAATCAGACACCTGTCGGACTTCTCTAATAGAAAGTCTCCATCCGAGCTTTTACAGCAGATGACTTCTGCCTGCAGCATCAGTGCCTAAGGCATCCAACAATAGTGGACTCGTCAGCAACCTCGAAAACATCCGAGCTTCTCTTAGATTACTGAGATAAAGAGCCATTCCACTCCACCAGACGTCCCAACTGAGCTTCAGCTGTCAGGCCTGAACTCTTCGGCAAGTCACGATAATAAGCACCACTCCACTCCCCATAACAAACTCCACGTGGCCCTGAACGACCCCCTGACGCCACTACTCTCTATAACAAACTCCACGTGACCTTGAATGGCCCACTACCAGGCAGTTACAGACATCGCTGTCAATCAGTTACGCTCTCCATCTATAAAAAAGGACCCCCAGATACATTCTTTTCTAAGCTCTAAACTCTATCTCAAAACTCTACTAAAATCCCATTCGAGTGCTCCATTTCTGTTGAGGCAGAGTACTGACTTGAGTGTCGGAGGGTCTTGCCGGAGCACCCCCAACTCCGGTTTAGACTTTTCTTGCAGGTCCCGATGGTGGATGCGATCCCCTTGACTCTAGCTTCTCCGACATCGATGGAATTCTGTACCAACAGAATTGACGCTAGAGGAAGGGTGCGCTGTGTCTTTGTAGTACCCTTGTTCTTAAAGGAGTACTCAATGGGATTGTCTTTGGTCATCTTCTTTGATATTTTCTCCTTCTTCTCCTGCCAGATCTCCACCTGATGCCTCCCTGAAAGGCATCCACCAGGAAATCCACGGCCTCCACGGCCAAATCTCAGCAAGACCCACAGCTCTGGCCTCGTCCCCAGTTTTTCAGGCTCCTCCTCCGACAATGGCAGTCGGCATGGAGTATTTTGATCTGCTGGTTTAGTAGGTCAGAGGCCTCACTGAAGCAGTGCAGGCCATGCAGCAGCTGCAGGCATCTGTGCAGCTGGAAAGAGCATCATCGGAGTTTCAAAATCTGACGATCGGGCGGATCACTTGGGCCAGTCGCCCTGTCTTCCTCGAAAAAGGGATGCAGAAGGTGGAGAGCCCTCCGTCCGATCATGATTCCACCCTCGGAGGGTCCCTACCTCCATTCTACCAGAAGACCCTTGAGACTCACAGTCGAGAGGACCTCCTGGATCAAAAATTTTAGGAGATGAACCGATGGATCGAAGAGCTCCGCCATGCTCCCACTGCTTACGGTGAGGACATTTGTACTGACCCTCCTTTCTCTCAAATGATTATGCAGGAACCAATCCCACCAAACTTCAAGCTCCCACAATTTGAGAGCTACGACAGGACCTCAGATCTGGTTGACCACCTGGAGGCTTTTCGGATAATGATGCTGCTCCATGGCACGCCAGACATCATCCTGTGCCGAGCTTTTCCATCAACCTTGAAGGGAGCAGCAAGAAATTGATACTCGGCACTGAAGCCGGGTACTATCTTCTCCTTTGATCAGATGAGCCACCAGTTTGTTGCTCATTTCGTCAGCAGCCGGCATCTCCAGAGAGGTTCGGAGTCCCTCATTAACATCAAGCAGAAAGAGGGAGAATCCATCCAAACTTACGTTAACCATTTTAACGCCGCCACATTGGAGGTCCGAAACTTGGACCAGTCAGTTGCAATGGCCGCCCTGAAGAGTGATCTTCAAAAGAATGATCTTCTATTTTCTCTGAAAAAGAAGTATCCCAGGGACTTCACTGATCTGCTTGCTCGGGCCGAAGGATATGCCCGAGCAGAGGAAGCCTTCAAGCTAAAAGACGAGGAGGCCGCGAAGGAGTGGCAGGTGGGTGACTCCAGCAAGCTCGCAGTTGAAAAAGGGTCGAGTGAAGCTCAGCCACGTTCTCGAACTCCCCCCAGACACAAGCGTGTCTGAACTCCCCCCTGAGCTCATAGGCAGAGGAGCCCTGAACGTAGGGTTCAGTGGAGCTCTCCCCCAGGAAGATTCCACAGCTACACCCCCTCAATGCTCCAAAAGCTCAAGTGCTGATGGAGGTCAGGAAGCAGCTGCCAAGGCTGGAAAGGATGCACACACACCTCTAGAAGTGCAATCCTAACAAGTTCTGCCTCTATCATCATGACCACAGCCACGACACGAAGGAGTGTATTCTGCTCCGAGATGAGATCGAGGAGCTCATCAAACGAGATCGACTCGATAGATTCATTCGACGTCGGTCTGAAGGTAGAGAAGATCGATCAAGGGCCCTACCACAATTGGAGCCGCTAAGGAGGGAGGAACAGCCTGAAGATCGACCTCCAATCGAGATCATCAACACCATCTTTAGAGGACCCTGACGGGGAGAAGACCTTCCACAACTATGGGATTTGAAAAATCTACGAATGTATTACTGATAACTTTGCCTTAAATAAAAGTTTCTTTCATATTCGCATATCTTTTCTTTTGGTACGAGCTTATAATGATAGGGAATAGCTCCTTCAGACAATCAAAATTAAGTGTGTCAGGAACAAGAGAAAAACCTCATCCTGACACGAACGAAGGCCTAATTATTTAGAGACTGGATGGTGGGAGAGGCCCTTGCAATGGCCCTTATACGTCCCCACAGCCATGTTAGAAACAGGAGGAGAACCTCATCCTAACAGGAGCAAAGTCGAAGGCCCAGTTATTCAGAGATCGGATGGGGGGAGAGGCCCTTGCAACGGTCCTTATGCGCCCCCACAGCCATGTTAGGAACAGGAGGAGACCTCATCCTAACATGAGCAAGATCGAAGGCTCGATTATTTAGAGATCGGATGGGGGGAGAGGCCTTTGCAACGGCCTTTATGCGGCCCCACAGCCATGTTAGGAACAGGAGGAGAGCCTCATCCTAACATGAGCAAGGTCGAAGGCCCAATTATTTAGAGACTGAATGGGGGGAGAGGCCCGCGCAACGGCCTTTATGCGCCCCCACAGCCATATTAGGAATAGAAGGAAAACCTCATCCTAACATGAGTAAGGTCGAAGGCTCGATTATTTAGAGATCGGATGGGGGGAGAGGCCCGTGCAATGGCCCTTACATGCCTCCACAGCCATGTTAGGAACAGGAGGAGAACTTCATCCTAACATAAGCTGAAATTGACTGTGTCAGGAATAGGAGGAGAACCTCATCCTGATACAAATAAAGACCTGATCGTTCAAGACTGGATGAGGAGGAAAGCCTCCTCAGCGGCTCCTCTACTCCCCTACAACCCCGTTAAGAGCAGAGGGAAAACCCTCACTCGAACATGAAAAAAAAAGGAAGAGAGAAAAGGGAAAAGCGATGAGCCATGCCAGTGATAAGGAAAAAACAAACTACATCAAAGATACAAGAAACCTCATCTCAACGAGGAAGGAGACTCTCATCAAAAATCCTCAGTCTCTAAGAGGGAACCCAACACTGACAGGAGAAAATTGACTTCCTCAAGGTAACGAGAAGTTCGGGCCCCCAAGCTAGAGCACCGGGAGGAAGCATCAAACTTGAGTGGCCTCAAAAAGATCTTCGATCATGAACAAAAAGGGCAAATCAACACGGCAATGATCAGGAACCTTCAAACAATGTCGACATTGAACAAGACAAAAGACGAAAGAAGCTCAGTAAACAACAACTCAAAACAAGAATAGACAAAATAATGAGAAAATTTCTTTTCATTTCATTAGTAAAGTATGCATTACAAAGCCTTTGAAGGCCAAAAAAGATAAATGATAAGAAAAGAAAAGAATACATGGAAGAACAAAAGGTAAAAGAAGCTCTAAGGAAGCTCGGCTTCTTCCGACTTCGAACTCTCGGTTCTAGTCATTGTCAGAGATTGCTTTAAGTTTTCAACTTCCTCTTCCAGTTCTTTTTTTCTTAACAGCATCTCCCGGTACATTTGGTGGAACTGCTGGCTTTCGCCCTCTGACTCCCGAAGCCTCTTCCTCAAAACCTCGGACTCCGCCTCGGCATCTTTGACCACCTGCTGCTCGTAGGCCAGCTGAATCTTCAGCCGCTGCAGTTCGACCTTCTCCTTCCCAAGGGCCACAGACAGTTCTTTCATGGTCCCCCTCAAAGAGTGGAGCTCGTCGGAGCCTTGTGCAGAGATGGCCTGGACTTTCTCAGACAACTACCTCTGAAGGTGGGCAACCTCATCGGTCGCCGTCTTGAGCTTCCTTCGGTAGTCATCTACTTGCCCACACCAGCCGACTCGGTAGGCGTTGTAGTTTTCCTCGACATCTTGCAGCTACTTCTGAAGGTCAGAGAATTTCTTCGACCAGTCTCGATCGTGGTCGGCCTGAGTTGTGAGCCAGGACGAGCTCCCTTCCAACTGGTTGATCTTCTCCCGTGCAGCCGTCAGCTCGACCTCAAGAGAGCTGATCTTGGAAGCCTGAGTCCAAGATCGGTCGCTGGCATATTTTCGGAGTTTCTCAAGCTCCTTCATGAAGTCAGCCTTCCTCCGGGTGTAGTCCATGAAGCCCTTTTTGTGGAGGTCCCGAAAGCAAGTAGCCTCCACAGTGACTTCCGAATGGCTCTTCCTCAGTCAATGAAGTTTGTCATCCAGCTTCTTTGATTTCTTCATCAGGTGACGAACTTCCCTTCTGAGGTCTCGGATCATCAACTTCAAAGGAATCCCCTGTGGTAGGAAAAGAGCTTCGGCAGGGCACTGTCGTTGGGAGACAAGAGCACCACAACATAAATCAGTGCGAGGAAATAAAAGAGAAGAAAAAGAATGCAGAGTAAGACAAAGGAGCTCTCTGTAAAGAAGAATCTAATTTCATTGATTAAATAGTTCTTAAGTACAAGAGAATGAGAAAAAGTTGCAAAAAAAAAAAAGAATACAAAATTAGAGGTTTCGGACCTCTGGAGTAGAAGTAGGGGAGCTTAGCACCCCCGGAAGGTTGGCCGCGGCAGCCACAACAGTCGAGGAAGTCCCGGCTGGAGGAAGACCGATAGCAGCTTTAGAAGGCCCGGCTTCATCATCGGACGCCTCATCCAGGAAGCCGAGGTCCAGCTCAGAAAACTTTTCGACCATCTTCTCTTGACAGAGCTCGAAGCCCTTGATGAAGGTGGCCTGGCCGAACTCGACCTTCAAATCCCTCATTTCAGAGGAGGTTTTGAACTCCTCCACTGCTCGGACCATTGCTTCTGAGACCAGGGACGGGATCTGTGCCTTCAACTTGGAGACCTCGGCCTCTGCTTTCTTTCTTTCCTCCTCCAAGGTGGCCCTCAAGTCTGCCGAGGTCTGCCCCTCCTTCTGTAGTGCCTCTTGGAGACTCGCAACCTCGACGATGTTCTCCTTGAGGCAGGCGGCCTCGGCCAGGCGACCTTCCTCCACCTGGGTGGCCTCCTTCCTAGCATTGTTCATCACCTTGATATTGGTGATGAGCTGGTGTCCAATCTGCAAGAACGGCCAGGGAGTCAATATAAAAGCTGAGGAATAATCTAAGTAAAGAGGCGAGAAGAAGAAAGGAGTAAATTGACCTACCTCGAGAAAGGACCCTAGAGAGTCTCAGACCCGCTGCTCAGGATCGGCGTGAACAATCCTGTGGATGATCTCAAGCAAGATGCACCCGTCGACCAATTTCTTTATTAGATCCCTATTGTTGAAGGGATTTTCCTCCGGATCTTCTTTAGAATCGTCGGCCCCCTCGATGGCAGCCCTGCTGCTGCGGCTCTTACGGGCCAATGTCTTCTTTCTCCACCTTCGTTCAGCCCCCGGTGCCTCCTCGGGCCGAGCCTCTGGGATGGGAGCCTCGATCGGGGGGCTCCTTGAAGAGGCCCGGGAGACTGCGAGCTCGGCGTCGGAGGGAGTGTCGACGGCAATGGCCGCCTCGGCAGGCACGACCGAGCTGGTCTCTTCTACCCTTGCCCTCTTCGCTGCCCCCGAGGATGCTGCACCTTTTCTTTTGTGGGACTTGAGACCCTGTACTAGCATTCGAGCTGCATCAGTGTCCATATCTGCAATTAAAGAAGATCGACACAGCTTAGCAAAAGAACAAGAAGAAAGGAGAAACAGCGAATGACAAAAAATATATATATATATATATATATATACATATATATATATATATATATATATATATATATATATATATATATATATATATATATATAACAACACCGACAGGGTTGAGAGGGCTTAGGCCGACATTAAACAAGAGTTATTCCTTCAGGAGGTTGGAGAGAAGAGGAGCTAGATAAGCCTCGAGTTTATTGGAGGCTTCAAGGTCGTCCTGTCCCAGGCTAGAAGCCTGACAGACGGAATCCCTCAGGGAGCCCCAAGGGGGCAACCCCAGCTCCAAGGTCGGACATCAGACGTAGAAGTACCTCTCCTTCCAGTTGTGGATAGAAGAAGGGGCACCTTTCAGCAACCCCTTTCTACCAAACCGAGAAGAGAAGTACCACCAGTTCTTTGCCGAGGGATGATGCTTAAAGGTATAGAAATTCCTAAACAAATAAAGGATTGGCCGAACTTCAGCTAAACTACAGAGGAAAAGAAATCATATTAGAAATCTAAAGGAGTTTGGCGCTACAAAAACTAAAGAAATGTTTAAGAAGCAAAAAAGAGGAATAACAAAAGGTGAAAACGGAAGTAAAGCCCGGTGCGGAAAGCTTCTTGGTATAAACAGAAGCAGTTGAGGGGAGGAGTGCTAGCCTGGCCAGTCGACCCGGGAAGCTCCAGCTCGTACTCCGGAGGAATTTCGTACTGAATCCTAATCAGTGAGAGTTCCTCTGGAGTCAGAGAGCTGGGGATGGTGTCTGGTATGAAGACCAGACGAGGTTCATCTACAGAACTAAGATTTTGGAGAGCTAGAACAGATGAACTCCTAGAACTGCTAGAGGAGGAAGTGTTGGAGGATATTTGAATCAAGTGAAAACCCTAAAAATCCCAAAAAATTGAGAAAAATAAGAAATGGGATGTTCGTGGAAAACCGAATATGTGGAATGTAAAGGAGGAAAAATGGAAGAAGAATAGCAAGAGGAAAAAAAAAGAGGGGAGTTCTGAAACTAACCTAGGCTGGTCCGAAGGATGCACAGATGCAGAGATGGGGACGACTCGAAAAATGCCTAAGGTCGAGAAGGATGCTGGGGAAGAACGAAACTCTCAGGAAGAAGGAGGGATCGAAGAAACTCTCAGGCAAAGTGAGACCCCTGAAGAAGGGAGGCGGGCTTAAATAGGCGACGAGGTCCGACGCAATGATGATTGCGGATCTCCTCTGGCCGATCTACAACCGCCACGAGTCCCACTCATCATGACAGATGGCTGAAAGTGACTGACAGCTGACATAATCATTATTGCACCGTACCTAAAGCAATGCTCCAGCAAAAATTCTAAAAAAATCTTTTCGGATCACCTCAATTTGAAAAGGCTCTAGCAGCAGCGTGCCAAACGCCAAAATATCTGGAAACAATTGAGTACAAAAATCGAAGAGGGCAACTTCAGCTGTGAAAATTTCTCTGTACTTCCTTCACTCAGAACCCGAACTCAGAAGTAGGGGGATTGGTGTTGGGTATAAAATAATCCCAGTCGAAGTTCGTAAAAGGCCGACCCTTCCAGCGCTATTCCGGCTTCTGACCTTGTGTGACATCTTTCTGAACCTCCCCGACCGTTCGAGCTTCCACAATACCATCCAGACTCCCCCAGCAATCGGCCTTCCACAGTATCCTCCAGATTCCTCCAACGGACGAACTCTTATCGTGCCATCCGGATTTCTTCGATTATGAGCTCCTCCATTCATTTATCAGGCTGCTCCAAATGCTTTCTGAGCTTCATTATCAGCCGACTTTCTACAGTGATTGGCTACCCTCTGAATCTCTTCCAGACTTTTTTTTCCATGAGCGACTTTATTCCGAACTTCTTTTGGGCTTCGTCAATATCCGAGCTTCTCCAACAGCAGGACTTCTACAGTAACCAGACTCCATCCAAGTTTCTACAATGATCGACCGCCTTTCGGATTTCATCTGAGCTCTTACAAGAGCCAGATCCTAGCCAAACTTCTATAGTAGATGGATCCCAGATGAATTTCTACAACGGACGAGCTCCACCAATCGGATCTCTACTCCGAACTTTTTTTGGACCTCATCAATGATCGAGCTTCTCCAACAGTGGGACTTCTACAATAAGAAGTCTCCATCTGAGCTTCTATGACAACTGGTCTTCGTCCGAGCTTCTACAATAATCAAACTTCATCCAAACTCCAACGAGAGCCAGACTCCATCCGAACTTCTACAACAGAATTGAATCCCGAACTCCTCCAACGTTCGACCTTCCACAGTGTCTCCAATACTCCTCCAGCGGATGAACCTCCATAATGCCACCCAAACTCCACTGTCGGTCGACCCTCTGCTAGATTCCTCATGAAATCAGACCTCTCCGACGGATGGTTTTTAGGCGAGCTTCTACATCAGGCAAATTTCAAACAGACTTCTCTAGCAATCGAATGCCTGCCGGACTTCTCCAACAGAAAGTCTCCGTCCGAGCTTCTACAACAGATGACTTTCGTCTGCAGCATCAGCGCCTAAGGCACCCGACAATAGTGAACTCATCAACAACCTCGAAAACATCCGAGCTTCTTTTAGATTATTGAGACAGAGAGCCATTCTGCTCCACCAGACATCCCAGTCGAGCTTCAGCCGTCAGGCTCGAACTCTCTGACAAGTCGCGACAACGGACACCACTCCACTCCCCATAACAAACTCCACGTGGCCCTGAATGGCCCCTGATGCCACTACTCTCCGTAACAAACTTCGCATGGCCCCGAACGACCCATTATCAGGCAGTTACAGACGTCGCTATCAATCAGTTACGCTCTCTGTCTATAAAAAGGGACCTCCAGATACGTTCTTTTCTAAGCTCTAAACTCTATCTCGAAACTCTGCTAAAATCCTATTCGAGTGCTCCATTTCTGTTGAGGCAGAGTACTGACTTGAGCATCGATGGGTCTTGCTGGAGCACCCCCAACTCCGGTTTAGATTTTTCTTGCAGGTTCCGATGGCAAACGCGATCCCCTCGACTCCAGCTTCTCCGACGTCGGCAAAATTCTGCACCAACAGATGTCATGTAGAGGTTTGACTCTGAATAATAGCTTGGAGCCATAGGTCCGAAATGGAGTCCATGAAGGTTAACGATGTATGGACATTCATTGATCCACTCGAAGGGATAATGCCCATAGAGTGTAAGTGGATCTCCAATAGGATTAGAGTAGCACAGATAAGAAGGTGGAGATCTATAAAGCTCGTCTGGTTGCCTAAGGATATTGTCAACATTATGGTATTGACTATAATGAGATATTTTCTCTTGTGGCAATGCTAAATATTTTGAAGTTGGAATGTATATTTTGATAAGTGATCAAAATGCATAACTTCATTGAGAATGAAGAAGAATCCTGTAAATACAAATGGGTTAATAGTTCTGTGAGTGTATTTCTTATTTTGTATGTGAATAAAATTTTCTTAATTAAAAATGATATTCTTTACATTATAGAAAATAAAAGTTTCACTATCATCATAGTTCTCCATAAAGAACTTGAGAAAAGCATCTCTTATCCTAGGGATGAAGATCTGTAGAGATAGATCTATGAGGTTGCTTGAGTTTTTCCAGTCCAACGTATATAGAATGTTTATAAGTCGAATTTATTCTATCATGTACCCCATGTATGAGATTGGATATGGTATACTCACTAGGGTAGTGAGTGGATACCTACAAGATCCAAGTAAGAATCATTGGAAGGTTGTCCTTAAGTATTTGAGAAATACTAAGGACCGGTGATTCGGTTATAGAGAATCTAACTTAAAACTTATAAAATTTGATTTCAATTTTTAGTTAGATACAATAATAGCAAGAATATGTCAAAATATATCCTTATCCTAAATAATGGAGCAATCTGCTAAAAAAATTCTAAGCAAAAAAATATAGCCAGATTTAAATTACGAGGCAGAAAGCATTGCAGCATTCGATGCTTGCAAGGAAGCTATGTGATTGTACAAGTTCACTGGCAAGCTAGGAGTGGCACCCTCCGATGATGGTCCTGTTGTATTGTACATCATCGGAGCCATAGCTTATACCAAGGAGCCAAAATCTCATTAACTTATCAGGTATTTTGCATCGCTATCACTTTATTCAAAAAATCTGTTAAGGGGACGTCGAACTTTAGAAGATCGACAAAAAGGAGAACATGACCAACCCATTTACTAAAGCCTCGATATCTAAGAGTTCTAAGATGATAAATCAAAGATGGATATATGATACTATACTGATTGGTTTTAGTCTAAGTGGGAGTTGTTGGGAATTATATCCTAAAGCCAATCGTTGGATGATTGCACTGATTATAAATATATATGAATTGATCAATAATAAAAGTTATTTGGTATTTTTGATCACAAGATTACATCTTCTAATGAACTCTTATATTGTGATAAAGTCTTTAGGATTATTTTGATCGATAAAGAAAAATTTATCATATAGTTCTTAAACTGGTTTGTGACCAAACGATACGCTATTACTAGAATAATAGTAATATTAAGTATAAATCATTGTGTACCATATGCATTGGTTGTCCTTGTAACCAAATGGTATGGAGATATTAGTATGACATGCAGGTGAGATGTAGGGATACATCATCACGAAACGTGACCAACTATGGAGCACTCTGCTGTCAAGGGTAGCTCGCGAAGGGTATGGGTTATATAAGTATCCCTCCAATCTGAGATCACCACGATGGCTTACAAGCAACTCACTGTACTTTGATACCAGACTAACTAAATTTTTAATTTAGTGATGAAAGATTTTTGGATATAGTCAAGTACTTATCAAGTCGGTGTGTGAGTCAAGATGGGATTGATCCCTCCGAATTAGTAGGAGATATTCATCAGTGAATTTCAATTTAGCAAAATCTGAGCTCAGATAATCCATATGATGGATTTGAAAAAGATTAAAATATAATATAGATGATTTATCTAGATTTGACAGTTAAATCTTAGGTTGTCCTCGAGTATTAAGGTCAAAGAGATGAATTATACGGTAACCATACGCCAATAGTTTTTGAATGTTGCTTCACCTTCATTCGACCTATCCGGATGTCAGATCATCATTGCTAGATGGTTACATAGATTGGTTCAAAAAGGTGTTCCTGTGCTATTGACTTAGGTTTGAACCCATAGGGTCATACTCCAAAAAAATTTCTAACTGATCATGTGGCTGATCAACGATTGAGAATCATTCAAGGGCTTAATCTTCAATTCGATTGATAATTAATCTTATGCAAAAGTTGTAATAAATTAATTCATCAAGTATTTAGTGAATTAATGAAGGATCAATTAGCAATTAGATTGCTGATTAGCTCATTTTGATTGAGCAAAAAAGAATTAAATAAAATCTAATTAAATTAGATTCAATTAGGTTTGACCCAATTAGATTATGAGATGATCTAATCGCTAAGGAAGAATTATCTCTGATTTGATTAAAATTTTAGTTCAATCAATTCTTAATTTGATTAAAATTTGATAAAAATTTATGAACTTAATTAGATTGGGTTTCATATACTTTATTTGGGCTAAATTAGATGTGATTTGGTTTGGATTCAAATAAGAAAATTAAGAGTCCTTATTCGAATAGGACTCCTCTCTCTTATGCCAACCCAGCTTGCATGCCATATATCTCCATATACAAAAATGTTTTGTGTGAAATTTTTTCACACCAAAGAGTCCTTTCCCTTCTCTATCTCACACCTAAATCTAATTTAGTTTTGATAAAAGAAAGATTCTAAAATTAGATTTCAAAATATTTTTTATTAGGAGAATTTGTTCTCATCTAGATCAATCTTTTCATGCCAATTAATTTCTTTAACCTTATATGTATGACATTTTGAGGAGATTTTTTATAGGAGATCAGCTTGAGAACTAATTTACTATAAAAAAATATGAGAGGGGTGTCCCATATTTTTTTGGTGTGTTTTGGGATGTAGAAGTGTGAAGGGAGGTGAAATCCTATAAAAGTCTGAGATCATTAGGACTTTTCACCCCACCTCCTTACATGCCTATAAAAAAGGCTTTTGTGATTTCTTTTGTGTGTGTAAGATACCAGAAGAGAGATCTTCATGTAAAAAAAGTTTGAGCATGGTTCATGGTGTGAAAAATAAAGAGGAGGGTCCTCTCTCTTGGGGTGTGCGCAAAAATCTGAATTTTAGATTTTTGATTCCAAAGATTTGGGAAGAGAGAATAAATTAGAAAAAAAAAATTTCTTCTCTATCTTTCTTTCACCTCTTCATATCCTTCAGAAGTTCATCTTCAATCTTTGAAAAGATTTTAAAGATTTGAAAAAAAAATTCAAATCAGTCAAGAAGAAGATCTTCGTGCGAGCTAGCACTCTCGAGAAGATCGATCAGATTGGAGCTTTGAGTGGATTTTTTGTAGAGATCGGATGCATGTGTAGCTGTGAGCAACCAATGAGGATCTTCTTTACCATATCTCTCAGTAGTGGTAATCATCGATCTACACTCAGGTATCTAGTTCTGAACTCAGATTAGAAGTAGATATGATCTACTTCTCACATGAATGCATGCTGATTTTATCTTCAGTATTTTTCAGATTTTATATGCAACATAATATGTCATAGATCCTAGAGTAAGTTGATTTGATAATTAGATCATATGTATGTTAGATTAATTTGATTTAATCAAATTATCTTCTGCTGCAATTTTTTTTAAAAAAATTTAAAATACATGCATGAAATCGCCTAAAAACTCCAACAGACTAAGCTAGCACAGATAGAACAAATCTTCTGAAACTTAGAAAATGGTGTGTATTGCATAGGAGTTTGTTGATCTAGAGCTATGACTTGATCTAACTTCTGAGCAAGAAGATCGACTTTATCTAATTTCTAATCTATTAGGTTCAAATCGACCTTAGGACTAAAGTCTGCATATTTAATTTAATAGATTCCTATCTATTTTTGGTGAGGAATCGACCTTTTATAAGAAGATAGTGAAGCATGATTGATCAAGTGCTCACTCAAAATCTCAAATAGGGCATAGGTTTTATCCTCACTCTTACTCATGAATGCACCTCCATAAGATGCATCAACCATCTATCTATATTAATCACTTAAACTCTCATAAAATGCTTGAACAATTTGCCACTTAAATAGATCATGGTGTGGGCATTTTCTAAGAAGTTCCTTAAGTCCCTCCGATGACTCATGAATCTGTTCTCCGAAAAGCTGAGCAAATCCACTAATAGCTTGCCTCATGGTGTTAGCTTGACCTATGGGATAGAAATTCTTAAGAAACTTATGTTGCATTTTAGTCTAAGTTCGGATTGGTCTCCCTATTGTGCTAAGCCAGTACTTGGCTTTATCTTGAAATGAGAAGGAGAATAGAGTTAGTCTAAGTGCATCATCAGTAAAATTCTGGATTTTGACTGTGGAGAATATTTCTAAGAACTCATCTAGATATTTATAAGGATCTTCATTGGTGTTCCTATTGAAAGATGGGAGCATCTAGATTATGGTCGACTTGATCTCATAATAACTCATTGGGATTTCAGATAAGTGGATACAAGTAGATAGGTTATAGGTGGAAGGAATAAAATATTCCTTCATCTGCCTAGGTGGTTCTTTCAAATTTTCAGACATTTAGTTATCGGGTTTAATGTGTATCAGCTATTCAATTTTAGGATTACGTTCAACTAGGTTAGAATGAAATGATCTCCTGCCGTGCATGTACCAGTGCAAACCCTAATATGTAGTTCAAATTTTTGTTTTCTTTTTCTTTTCAATCACAAGCAAGTTAGCAAATAATTAAACCTAGACACCTAGGGTTACTTAGACCTAACAGTTCAATGTAGATTTGCTTGGCCTAGATGTGAGTTGGGTCTGTTCTCACTTCCTTCAACTAGCTAGGTAAGAGATGGGGTTATAGAAGTCCCCCCATTGCTTGCCTTAGACACCAATTGGATTGGCTATGTAAGCTAAGGAAACCAATTAAATAACTACGAGTCCACTTAGGCTTAGCCTTTGTAACCTCTTGTCTTAGACATCAATTTTAGGGATGAGCTCAAATCTATTTTGTACTTGACTTCACCACAGTAATCAAATTGAACTCAATTATTTTTAGGGGTCAACGTCTACTGAATTTTAATTAGGCTTGGGTTAATGCGAGCTGCTGGTTGGTTATTTTTGGGCTAAGGAAGAGTGATGAAATCCTCATCTTATCTTGTTATAGGTGTTTTCCTTAAGTTAATTTAGAATGAAGTTGCATAACCAAGTTCAAATAAGAGGTTCTATGCAACTAAACTAGATGTATGAAACAAATCAAACTTGAAAGCTTACCTTGTCTCCAGCGATCACCAAAAGTAAATCTAAGAAGATGAATGCTTCTAGACAATTAAGTTTCTACTTTTACTATGCAATTTTTATTAGGTTTATGTAGGTAAATTTTAAGTTAATTTTAAAAAAAGAACAATAATTAATACTAAAAAAAAGAAAGCAGTTTAGGGTTAGGATTGATCTCACCAACTTGAGGCTTTTCATCCTTCTTTTCTTCTCTTTTTTTTTATTTTTTTATAAAAAAGATAAAAAATTAAAAAAATTAGTAAGATATATTTACAAAAAAATCAAAAAAAATCAAATGTTAAAATTGTTGCCTTCCCTGACAACGGCGTCAAAAATTTGATGTGCGCGATATCGTCGTTAGGACACCATGCAATCAATTTAATTCCCACTCCTAAAAATTTTTTGTAAATAGCAGTGAGTTGGGTTGAATCCATGGAGAAGGCTATGGGTTGATATTTTGAAATCTTTGATTTTTGAAAGAAAGAAAAGAAAGATTGAACAGAGTCGGATACTAAGAATTAAACGTGCAATTGAAAGAAATCGGTACTAAGATCACTAACTAGATCTTAGTGTCTACTTACAATAAAAATAAATTTTAAAAATTTAAATTTTATATTAATTAAAATCTAAATCTTGTTGTAAGAATTTTAAAAGAAATACAGTAAGAATTAAAAGTACAAAAGAAAATAACTGGGTACTAGGATCTACTACTTGAATCCTAGCATCTATGTGCAATCAAAATAAAACCAATAAATTTAAGGAGCACAAAATTACTTTTGCATTAATTAAAATCTAAATTCAAGTACAAAATATTAAAGAGAACCAATAAAGAAGACAAACAAAACAAGAATAAAGAAAGTAAACTAAAAAGCTGTAACAAGGGTTGGAAGTTGATTCGCTCAGTCTCATCGGGAAGACAGTTGATGGACTCCTCTTCCTTCGTACTCCATAGAGCTTGCTCATATCCTCTTCTTCATCTTCTTTGGATCTGATCTTGGAAAAGATGGAGGCTTGATGATGTGATGGTGGAGGAAACAAGGCTCTCTTCAAGGCACCCTTTTCTTTGAATCTACAACCCAAACCCTAAGCCCTTGTTGCCCCTCTTTCTCTTTCTTTGTGCCACCCAACTCCTGATGATTTTTTATGTGGCTTTTGGGTCCTCTAAATAGAGCTAGGGCTAGGGTTTCTATGATAAGAAAGAAAAGAGAAGGGAGAGAAATTGTTGGGGCATCCTAGGGTTTTGTATTTGAGTTGGGGCATTGAAATATATGGGCATGGAGTTTGTAAGGCATGAAATATGTGGACTGTGGTGACTTGTGTGAAGAAAAGGAGAGATGGCATGACTTGTTGCACATAAGAAAGGAGGGATGGAGGGCGTGAAATAAAAGGAGGAGCATGGGGAGAGTTTGTAATGTGAAGAAGTGGTGCGTGTGATGGTGTGAGGGCTTCTTTTCTAGGGTCTTCACAAGAGAGGGGAATGAGAGCCCTTAGATCAAAAGAGGTTGCATCTGATCCATTGATGAGTAAGTTGCATTCACACTTAGATGGACCCTTGATCTTGAGAGATTGCTTCTCCTCCAATGATCAATAAGTTATGTTCACACTTTATCTTGATAAAGAGTGATCTTTTAATCTAGGCCCTTAAGATTTAAATTCTGTTCACACTGTAATAGGAGCTGGTTGCCTAATTCACTTAAATCTAATCTGATTTGAATCCAATTTAAAATGTATGAATCTAAACTCCTAGCTACCTGCAAAATAGACTAGAGAGCATCAGATTTTTAATAAATAACATCAATTATTATAATATTTAATATCTCTGATGATCTACTTCAAGTGTACATCACACCCTCCAACTTACTCATTGCTAGTCTCTTAGTAGTACAATAAACATAATTTTTTTTATCACCATATTTTATTAAGATCCTCCTTTACAAAAATCGAAATAAGATTGAAAGTTGAGAAGTTTTCAAGTATCACTAACTTGGTATTGCATTTCAGAGGTAGATTTCACAGTCAGTCTACTCAAAAACTTTTCTAGAGTACATTCAAAAATCTACAGTACTTATATTCATGATGACTAACTTAGCATTTGGGTGCTGACTTGTAAAGGATAAATGTATCTTTTCTTATCACCTTATTTCGGTTAATTTTTTATACACCCCCCAACTTAAGTTCATGAACTAAGGTTGCTTTTGTACTACCTATTTTTACTTTACTCTTTTTTTGTGCTGAGCATTGTGGCCTTCCCTCCACCTTTTGATGCGAACCTCCACACTTGACTTAGGTGCAGAGATCCAGTTAATAAGCTTAGGACAATCTACATATACTCTATATTTTATACTTTTATTTTAGACAGATAGCTCTTTCCATAAATTTAATTTTTTTTTAATTAGGATGCATATCAATTACCTACTTTAAGTGATAATTGAGTCCTCAGTTGGCCTTACAATCAACACCTACTTTGCCTTGTCAGTATGCTTGTGCAATTGGAAGTGCTAATGCCTTTAGGTGATCTAAGTAAGTTGCTAAGAGTCTGATCAACTAGTCTACTTCTTCACTCACGACATTCATTAGCAAATACTCTCTAACTCTTTATTTCTTTCTAGTTTATTTTACTTATAATTTTTTTCTGACATATGGTTTATTCAATAATTTCAAAAAAATTTTCAACCATTTTTCAAAAGTTTTTAAAATTTTTCACACTATCCAAGATATTTTTAAAAAATTTTTAAAGATTTTTCAAAAAAAAATTCAAAAGATTTTTCAAAAGATTTTCCCTACCCCTCCCCTCCAACTTAATTACCATTGTCCCTAATGGTATAAATAAGTTAAAAAAATAAATTCAAACCATAAGAATAAAAATAAATAAGAAGATAAGAAGAGAAATAACCTAAAAAGATGAGCTCATTATGAATATATGGGCTGTAAATTTTTTTTATCATTTTTTCTATTTTTTTTTATTTTTTTATTTTTTTATTTTTTTTATTTTATTTAACATATTGGATTACCTCCCAACAAATGCTAAGTTTTATGTCTTCAGCCAGACTATGTCGATTCTCTCACCTACCCAAGATCAAATACTGAATAGAAGAATTCTTATGGGCCAGGTGGGTGAGATGGGTTAGGTGAATCATGCAGAATATTTACCTCCTGGATTTGAGTTTCTTCAATGGACTTATCTAGAAAATCATCTTTTATTAATTTTAAGAATGAATTAGATTCAATTATTTCATCTATTAATTCAGCTATCGAACAGTTTCCCACCTTCTGAGTGTACTTTGAGGTATTAAAAATATTAATGCTCACCTTTTGATCCCCAAAAGAAATATTCATAGCTCTTATTTTATAATTAATATTGGCAGTGGCAATGGCCAAAAATGGATGACCTAAAATTATGAGATTTTGATTAAGCTTCTGGGATGGTTCCAAATTAAGTACGAGCAAGTCTTTTGGAAAATAATATTGATTTACTCTAACTAAGACATCCTCAATCAGACCATGTGATATTTTTACTGATCTATCAGCTAATTACAAAATGATCGATGTGGATTTTAGTTCTCTAATCCCAAATTTTTTGTAGATCGAGGTCGGTAGTAAGTTCACACTAACTCCTAAATCTAATAGAACTCAGTCAAAGATGATGTCTCCTATAACACATGAAATCAAAGAAGCACCAGGGTCTTTCATTTTCTGGGGCAATGGGCTCAACAAGGCTGCACTTGCATCCTTAGATAGCATCATTTTCTTTATTATTATCGGCTCACATTTTTGTGTATAAAGTTTCTTAAGAAATTTTGCATGAGTCGAAACATGCTGCATCGCATCGAGGAGGGATAACTTGATATGAACTTATTTAAATAATTCCATTAACTCCTTGTTGCATGCTCCTTGCTTTTTACGATAAGAACCAACTTTTAAAGTTGAAGGGAATGGGACTTTAGGTTTATATGACTCAGATAACTCATCTGCTCTCTTCTTCCCTTTATCTTTCTCACTCAAATTGAAACCAACATCAGTACAAGTTTCGGACTCAGATTCTTCCATATGGTTAGTCTTAGTACTAATCCCTATATTCTCATTTTGGCTAGTATCAGTACTAGCCTCTCTCATCTGGTCTTGGTATGAGTCTTTAAGAATCTTACCACTTCTAAGTTCAGTAATTGCATTGGCATTCTCAAATTGAGGATTATTAGGTGGGACACTGAATTGATAATTAGATCCAGGTGGTTGGTAGACAGTGGGTGGATTGTTCCTGAGATTTGCGATAGGTTGGCTTGGTAACTGATTTGGTTTTCTCCTTATGGTAGACTCAGCTATCTATCCTATTTATTCTTCTAGCCTAGTGATAGATTGCTGTTGGGTTATAATCAATTATTGGAGTTAATTTAACCTATCGTTGGCTAGATTGGTCTGTTGAGGAAGTGGGTATGATGGCTGATTGTAATAGGATGGCTGGGTTGGCTGACTAGACTGACCTTTATTATAGGCATAGTTTAGATACTGGGATCTATTTTAGAAGTTTAACACAAGAAAAATTTGAGTTTGAACCTGAGTCTGTTGGGGTCTCTAAGAAAAATTAGGATGGTTTCTCTAACCTGAGTTATATGTATTTGAAAATGGGTCATTAATAAGCTTGGAGTAACCTTGGACAGCTTGAACTTATTCTTCGATGAAAGGTAAAAACTGTACAGCTGTGTGACATTCACTCACATAGTGGGCTAGGCTAGCATAGATAGAATAAATCTCCTAAACATTGAGAGGTGTTGTATATTGCACAGGAGTTTGTTGACCTAGGGCTATGACCTAATCTAATTTCTAAGCAAGAAGATTGACTTTATCTAATTTCTAAGCTATCAGATTCAAGTCAATCTTAGGACTAGAGTCTGCATATTTAATTTCATAGATTGCTACCCACTTTTGGTGAGGAATCGACCTTTCATAAAAAGATAGTGAAGAATGATTGATCGAGTTCTCACTCAAAGTCTCAAATAGGGCATAGGCTTCATCCTCACTCTTACTCATGAATGCACCTCCATAAGATGCATCAACCATCTGTCTATACTGGTTACCTAAAATCTTATAAAAGGCTTGAATAATTTGCCACTTAGATAGACCATGGTATGGGTATTTTCTAAAAAGTTTCTTAAGTCTCTCTCATGACTCATGAATCTATTCTCCTGAAAACTGAGCAAATCCAGTAATGGCTTGCCTCATAATGCTGGTTCGACCTATAGGATAGAATTTCTTAAAAAACTTGTGCAGCATTTCAGTCTATGTTTGGATTGGTCTCCCTATTGTGCCAAGCCAATACTTGGCTTTATCCTTAAGTGAGAAAGAGAATAGGGTCAATCTAAGTGCATCATCAGTAAAATTCTAGATTTTCACTATGGTGCATATTTTTAAGAACTCATCCAGATATTTATAAGGATCTTCATTGGTGTTTTCATAAAAAGATGGGAGTATCTGGATTGTGATCGACTTGATCTCATAATGACTCACTGAAATTTTAGATAAGTGGATACAAGTTGATGGGTTATAGTTGGAAGGAATAAAATATTTCTTCATCTGCCTAGGTGGTCTTCCAAATTTCTAGCCATTTGGTTATCGGGTTTAATGTGTATCAGCTGTTCAATTTCATGGTTGGGTTCAACTAGGTCAGGAAGAAGTGATCTCCTATCATGCATGTACCAGTGCAAATCCTAATGTGTAGTTTAGATTTTTGTTTTTTTTTTTTTTCAATCACAAGCAAGTTAGCAAACAATTAAACCTAGACACCTACGGATTACCTAGACCTAACAGTTTGACATAGAGTGGCTCGATTTAGATGTGAGTTGGATCTGTTCTCACTTCTTTTAACTAGCCAGATAAGAGATAGGGTTGTGGGAGTTCCCCTATTGCTTGCCTTAGACGCTAATTGGATTGGCTAGACAAGTTAACGGAGCCAATCAAATAACCACAAGTCTACTTAAACTTAGCCTTATAGCCTTTTACCTTAGACACCAGTTTTAGGGGTGAGCTTAAACCTACTTTGCACTTGACTTCACCACAATAATCAAACTGAACTCAATTAATCCTAGGGGTCAACATCTATTGAATTTTAATTAGGCTTGGGTTAATGCAGGATATTGGTTGGTTATTTTTGGACTAAGAAGAGTGATAAAATTTTCATCTTATCTTGTTATGGATGTTGCCCTTATATTAATTTAGAATAAAGGTACACAACCAAGTTCAAACAAGAGGTTCCATGCAATTAAACTAGATGCATGAAACTAATCAAACTTGAAAGCTTATTTTGTCTCCAGCGATCACCAAAAGTAAATCTAAGATGATGAATGCTTCTAAACAATTAAGTTTCTACTCTTTTTATGTGATTTTTATTAGGTTTATGTGGATAAATTTTAAGTTAATTTGAAAAAAAATAGTAATTAATATTAAAAAAAAGAAAGTAGTTTAGGGTTAGGATTGATCTCACCAATTGAAGCTTTTCATCCTTCTTTTCTTCTCTTTTTTTTTATTTTTTCTACAAAAAAGATAAAAAAATTAGAAAAGTTAGTAAGCTATATTTATAAGAAAATTAAAAAAATCAAACATTAAATTTGGTGCATTCTCTGATAATGGTGCCAAAAACTTGATGTGCGTGATGTTATCATTAAGATACCATGCAATCAGTTTAATTTCACTTCCTAAAAAAATTTTGTAAATAGTAGTGACTTAGGTCAGAGAAGGCTATAGATTGATGTTTTGAAATCTTTGATTTTTGAAACAAAAAAAAAGATTGAATGGAGTCAGACTCTAAGAATTAAATGTGCAATCAAAAGAAATTGGTACTAGGATCTACTAACTAGATCCTAGCATCTACTTTCAATAAAAATAAATTTTAAAAATTTAAATCTTATATTTATTAAAATATAAATCCTATTGTAAGAATTTTAAAAGAAATGTAGCAAGAATTAAAAGTATAAAAGAAAGTAACTGAGTACTAGGATCTACTAACTAGATCTTAGCATCTATGTGCAATCAAAATAAAAATTAGTAAATTTAAAGAGAATAAAATTATTTTTGTATTAATTGAAATCTGAATTTAAGTATAAAATATTAAATATAACTAACAAAGAAGACAAACAAAACTAGAATAAAGAAAGTAAACTAGAAAGCTATAACATGGGTTGGAAGTTGATTCACGCAGCCTCATCGGAAAGATAGTTGGTGAACTCCTCTTCCTTCGTACTCCATAGAGCTTTTCTCACATCCTCTTCTTCCCCTTCTTTGGATCTGATCTTGGAAAAGATAGAGGCTTGATGGAAGTGATGGTGGAGGAAACAAGGCTCTCTTCACGGCACCTTTTTCCTTGAAGCTACAACCCAAACCCTAAGCCCTTATTGCCGTCTCTCTCTTCCTTTGTGCCGCCCAACTCTAGATGATTTTTCATGTGGCTTTTGGGTCCTTTAAATAAAGCTAGGGCTAGGGTTTCTATGATAAGAAAGGAAAGAGAAGGGAGAGAAATTGTGGGGCAACCTAGGGTTTTGTATTTGAGTTAGGGTGTTGAAATATGTGGGCGTGGAGTTTGTGAGGCATGAAATATGTGGACTGTGGGGACTTGTGTAAAGAAAAGGAGAGATGGTGTGACTTGTTGCATGTAAGAAAGGAGGGATGGAGGGCGTGAAATAAAAGGAGGAACGTGGAGAGAGATTGTAACATGAAGAAGTGGCACGTGAGATAGTGTGGGGCTTCTTTTCTAGGGTTTTCACAAGAGGGGAGACTGAGAGCCCTTAGATCAAGAGAGGTTGCATCTGATCCATCGATGAGTAAGTCACATTCACACTTGGATGGATCCTTGATCTTGAGAGGTTGTTTCTATTGAAGGAAATATGCGGTAGTGCAGTACATATGATTTTAAAAATTTTGTGCAATAGAAATAAAAGATTAAACAATTTAATCCTAATCATATGTATAAGATCTAATCTTAAACTACCACATCATGATCTATGATATGAAAAATATATACTTTAGATCTGAAAATAAAACACGTATCGATCTCATCGATGCTGAAAACTTTGATCTGACTATTAGATCTACTATAGGAATCAAAACAAGTTAGAGATCGTTACCAAATAAATTTGATCTTGATCTCCTCTGGTCTAGTGGTTAGAGAAGATGTTCTTCAGATCACTCATAGCCACACAGAGTCATCTGACCTCTATAGAAAAATTTACGTGAAGACTGACGCAGATCAGGGACTTGGAGGTGCTAGCCTGCAAGCAACTTTGACAGCTAATTTGTTCCTCCTTTTTCAAGTACCTTGAACACTGCAAAGTAAGAGAGGATCAAGAGGAGAAATAGAGGAGGAGGAGAGAGGCTCTAAAAATAAAAACCAGCAAGTGATTGATCATGGGACATCCAAGATAGTGGATCTCTTTTTATAGACTAGGAATTAGGGTTTTCTAAGGAAGGGCACCATGAGTCAATGCCAAAACCTCCTTTTGGCATCCCAAAAAATTTCAAAAAAATCATTAAGATGTGGAGAAAGATTTTTAAGTCTCACATGTCAAATAATTCTCTAAGAAAAATAAGAAAGAATTAATATGGTACCAATAATATTTTATATACGAAAAATTATTTTTCTAATTTACCTCTTATCTCTAATTCAGATCGCATTCGAATTAGGCAAGAGATAATATTATAACTCATCAACTATTTCCACCCACTCTTATTGAAACCTCTATCATGATACCAAAAATCACAATCTAAAACTAATTAGGCATGGAGAAATTGGCATGGGTTCAGTAGTGGTGCAGGAGATAAGGATAGAATCCTAGTTTGATTTAGACTCTTCATTTCTAATTCAATTCTAATCAAAATTAAATTTGGATTGAACCCACTAATAGAAATAAATCTAATCCAATTAAAAATCTAAATATCTCATCAAATTCCTAACCCAAATAGAAATAAGTCGAGTCAAAATCCTGATCAAATCATGATTAAATTTCTCTTGTAATCGAGCTCGATCATATCAAACCCAATCAGAGTCAAACTAAATCTAATTTCAATTAGACTTGATCTAAAGCTCTTTACTCAATCAAATTAAGTTAATTAGTAATCAATTACTAATTAATTCTCTAAAAATAGTAGAGTCCCAGTCCCAATGGGACTCTCCCCCAGAGTCCTAGTCCGAGTAGGACTCTTCACTAGAGTCACAATCCAATTGACTCTTCAGCCATCAGATCTGACCAAATCTTCTAATGCGTGTGACTCCATAGATTTGAACCTAAGCCTGTAGTATAGGAATAACTTTCTATACCAATCAATGTAACCATCTAGCAATGATGATCCGGTGATCGAATAGGTCGAAGTATTGCAAAGCAACCTTCTAGAACCTACTGACGTATGATTACCATATAATTCATCCCTTTGATCCAAATACTCAAGATGACCTAGAGTTTAACTGTCAACTCTAATTTAGTTGACCATATTATATTTCAACCTTTCAAATCCATCTCATGGATTATCTTGACCAAGGTTTTACTAAATTGAAATACACTGATGCATATCTCCTACTAATTCAGAGGGGTGAATTCCATCTTGACTCACACACTGACTTGATAAGTACTTGACTGCACCCAGTAGCTTTCTATCATTGAGTTAGAAACTCAGATAGTTTGGTACTAAAGTATAGTGAGTTGCTTATAAATCACTGTGGTGGTCTCAGGTCAGAGGGACACTTATACCCATACCCTTCACGAGCTACTTTTGACAGCAGAGTGCTCGACATATGATCACGTTCGATGTGAATATACTTTTACATTCCATCTACATACCTTAGTAGTATCTTCACACTCTTTGGTTAAGAGGACAACTAACTCATATGGCATGCAGCGATCTATACTCGATTATTCTATCATCCTATTAATAGCATATCATTTGGTCACAAACATTTTTATGGACTTAACGACAAATCTTCCTTTATCGATTGATCATAATCCTAGGGACTTCATTACAATACAAGAGTTTAAAGATGGATAATTTATAATAAAAATATCAAATAATTTTTATTAATAAAAATTCATATATAATTTACAAAATCAGCACAATCGTCTAACAATTGGCTTTGGGATATATTTTTCAACAACTTTCACTTGGACTAAAGCCAATCGATACAGTATCGAATACCATCTTCAACTTGTAGTCATCAAACTCTTTGATTTTGAGAGCTTTAGTAAATGGGTTAGCCAAGTTTTTCTTTCCATCGATCTTCTGAAGATCGATGTCACCTCGATCCATGATCTTCTGGATAAGGTGATAGCGGTGTAGAATATGTTTGGTGCACTGATGTGATCTCGACTTCTTGGCTTAAGCAATGGCTCCAGTATTATCATAGTATAACAAGACAGGGGCATCAACGGTGTGTGCCACTCCGAGCTCATCGATGAACTTTCGCAACCATACAACTTTCTTCGTAGCATCAGATGCCGCGATATACTCCGCTTCGCAAACAAAGTCTGCCACCATGTAATGTTTGAAACTTTTTCAATAGATCGTTCCACCATTTATGATAAAAATATAATCCGACACACTCTTGCTATCATCATGGTTTGTGACTGAAGGCTAGAGTCGATGAACCCCACCATTTCAAGTCACCATACACAAGCCACTAGTCTTTAGTATTTTTCAAATACTTAAGGATGGTCTTTACGACCTTCCAATGATTTTTTTCTAGATCAGACTGGTATCTGCTATTAACTCTAGTGAGTATGACATGTTTAGTCTCGTACATATTATGACGTACATAATAGATCCTACAGTCGAAGCAAATGGAACTCTACTCATACGCTTTCTCTCTTGAGGAGTTGTCAGATAATCTCCTTCGAAAGAATAATTTTTTGGCCTATTGAAAAATAGCCTTTTCTGAAATTCTCTATACTGAACTATTTCAGTATGGTATCTATGTACGTGGATTGTGAAAGCTCAAGTAGCCTCTTAGATCTATCCCTATAGATCTTCATCTCTAAGATGTAGGCTGCTTCTCTCAGATCCTTCATGGAGAATTATGACGACAGCCATACTTTTATTCCTTCTAATGCAGGATATCATTTTTGATTAAAAAAATATCATCCATATACAACACAAGAAATATAATTATTGAACCATTTGCCCACTTATATATGCAGGGTTCTTCTCTGTTCCTAATGAAGTCATATGTTCTGATCACCTTATCAAAATATATATTCCAACTCCGAGATGCTTGCTTTAATCCATAAATGGATCTCTGAAGCTTGCATACCTTGGACTCATCTGTGGATGTAAACTCTTCAGGTTATATCGTATACACATCTTTGTTCAGCTCTCCATTTAGGAAAGCTGTCTTCACATCCATCTACCAAACTTCATAGTCCAGGTATGCTGCTATTGCAAGTATGATCCGAATGAATTTGAGTATTGTTACAGGAGAAAATATCTTATCGTAGTTAATACCATAACACTGATGAAAATCCTTGGCAACCAAACAGACTTCATAGGTCTCCACCTTCCCGTCTGTACCCCTCTTCCTCCTGAAGACCCACTTACACCCTATGGGTTTAATCCCTTCAGATAGGTCAACCAATGTTCATACATCGTTGATCTTCATGGACATCATTTTAGATTTTATGACTATAAGCCATTTGTCAGAGTCAGACCTCTGCATCGCATCTATGTAGGTGATCAAATCCTCATTGTTTTCATCGAGTTTAATAGGATCTCTGTCTGGATCAAGAAACCTAAGTATCTGTTCGGCTAATGAGGTACTCTACCAGATCGCCTTAAGGATGTTTGTGTGTTGGGCTCCAGGTTTGATCTTATCAAATCCAATTCAGATTCAATCATTGGTGTCGATTCTTCTATCTGTCAAGCTTCATCAAGTTTGATTTTAGAGGTACTTATTCCTTCACTAAGAATTTTTTTTTCCAAAAAGAGTGCCTTATTGCTGACAAACACCTTTTGTTCAGCAGGTAGGTAAAAGTAATATCTCCTTGTTTCCTTAGGGTACCCTACAAAGCTATATTTATCGGATCTAGGACTAAGCTTGTCAGTTTGTAATCGTTTAACATAAGCCGGACACCCCCAGACCCTAAAATAAGAGAGGTTCAGCCTACGTCCTAACCATATCTCATATTGTGTCTTACTAACTGACTTACTCAAAACATTATTAAGCACAAGACAGGCTATTTCAAGTACATATCCCCAAAAAGAGATCAACAAAGCTGTAAACCCCATCATGGACCGAATCATGTCCAATAATGTTCGATTCCTTCTTTTTGAGATGTCGTTATGCTATGATATCCCTGGAGGGATCCTTGAGAGAGAATCTCATTCTCTCCTAGATATGTCAGAAATTTACTAAAAACCTCCTCAGTCAGACTGAAGAGTCTTAATACTTTTTTCAGTTTATTTTTCTACTTCATTATGAAACTGTTTGAACATTTCAAATAATTCAGATGTGTTTCATCAAGTAGACGTATCCATATCTAGATAGATCATCTGTGAATATAATGAAATACCTATACCCTCCTCTAGTACATGTGCTCATAGGTCCACATACATTAGTATGTATCAGACCCAGCACATCACTGGCTTGTTCACCTTTTTCAGTAAAAGATGACTTGGTCATCTTTTCAAGCAAACAAGACTCACAAGTAGGTAACGATTCATAATCATCTTTATCAAGAATTTCTTCTTGGGCTAACCTATTCATCCTGTTCTTATTGATATGACCTAGCCAACAATGTCAAAGGTAGGCATCTGTGACATCATCTATTCTAGGGCATTTATTTGAAATGTACATTACATTAGGCCTCGATACAATATAAATACCATTGTTCAACTATCCAATTAAAATTGTAACACCATTCAAAATAATATTACAAAAGTTTTTTTTTATTTATATTTTATAATTGGAATTGGCCAAGAGGCCTACAGAAATAACATTTAAAAGAAAACTAAGATAGTAATAACACTCATCAAGAATAATGTAATGAGACTCGAATACAAGCTTAATGATTTCTAAGGCTAGAACTAGAACTGATCTTTCATCTCCAACATTCAAGAATCTCTCACCATCTTCAAATCTCTTAATGACCTGAAGACTCTACAATGAATTGTAAATATGAATAGGGCTACCAATATCCAATACCAAGGTCATTGTATCAAAAAGAGAGAAGTTACAAGGTGTTATCACATAAGTACCTTATCCAGCAACTGATTGCTTCTTCTTCTTTGGCCTGTTCGGATTAGGAGAAGTGATATACTGAGGATAGTTCCTCTTCCAGTGACCCTGCTTCTTGCAAAAGAAGCACTCTGCCTGATTTTGATCAGCCTTCAACTTGGGTTTCTGGGATGACTCCTAGCACCAGGCACCTTCTTATTCTTCTTCTTTTTTCCTTTCTTAAAGGGACGATGACTATCCGAAGAAGATCCTCCTACTAGATTCACTATCTCCTTGTGGAGTTGGTGATCCTTCTCAAAGTTCTGTAGCAACCCCAACAGACCGTGGTAGTTAACTACAGGCTTCATCATTCTAAAATGACTGAGAAATGGCAGGTAGGACTTGGGTAGTGAGTTCAGGATCGCATCTTTCCCTAGCTGTTCAGGCAAGGGGAAGCCGAGTTTGCTCAGTTTTTCAATTTGTTCGATCATGAATAATACATGATCGGTAACAGATGCACCATCCCTCATCTGGGTGTTGAAAATGGTGCAACTAATCTTGTGCCACTCAACATTATCAGAAGGACCAAAGGAATCCCTCAATACTTGAAGCATTTCTTCTGGCTGAGCCTCTTCAAATTTTTGACTGAACTCCTCATTCATGGAGGCCCGCATGATGCAATGAACCGTGGGGCGGTCAATGAGCCACTTCAAATAAGTATCTCAGATCGCTCCTCGGATGTTAGGAGCAGACTCCTCAGGTGTCGGATCCATTATCACATAAAGGATCTGCTCATGCTCTAGGATAATCTTTAACTTTCAATACCAATTATTAAAATTCAGTCTGATTAACTTCTCACTGTCTAACAGTGATCGAAGCGACAAGTTTGAGGCCATATCTGCACACACAAGAAAAACATAAAACCTAATTAGTATATGAATTTATTAATCCTAAAAGCTTGAACTTTAGTTTAAAGGTTCTCCCACTATTTTATAAGAATTGATAGCCTCTAGCTCCAATTCGAAGAATTATCTTAATTTCTTAGCGGGTACTAGAATCCACACACACTACATATAGGCCTGAGGATGGCTCGATCAACCCATATGCACCTATGGGTAGGTTTTCAACCAATTGTTTCTCCAAATAACTTCTAGTATTTAATTTAGCCTTAGATTTCATTTCAGTAGGTGATGGGCCTTAACTAAAAATTTCGGTTAGATCAAACCATTAACATAAACCTACATAGTGATTCTACCTAATGAGTGATCAGATCCTAGGATGGCTCAATCAATCCAACCATCGTCAGATAGTTCAACAGAGTCATCATATGATAAATGATAATTTTATTATTCAGAGTAAACACCAGACAGATGGCGCCTGCAATATCAATCATAAATAATGGACCCATTACCATTCACCTTAATAGGAGGTGTTGGGTATAAAATACCCCCAGCCGAAGTTTGTAAAAGACCGACCCTTCCAGGACTTTTTCGGCTTCCGACCTTGTGCTACATCTTTCTGAACCCTCTCGACCGTCCGAGCTTCCGTAATACCATCCAGACTTCTCTGACAATGACCTTCTCCATTCATCTACCAGGCCGCTCCAAAGGCTCTTTGGGCTTCACTATCAGCCGACCTTCTACAGTGATCAACTATTCTCTGAATCCCTTCTAGACTTCTTCCGACCGTGGATGACCCTACTTCGAACTTCTTCCAAACTTCGTCAATATCTGAGCTTCTCCGATGATGAGATTTCTACAGTAACCAGATTCTATCCAAGTTTCTACGACTGTCGACCACCTTTCGAATTTCATTCGAGCTCCTACGAGAATCGAATTTCAGTCGAACTCCTACTACGAGCGGTCTACTCTGAACTTCTACTACGAGCGGTCTACTCCGGATCTCTACTGTAAGTGAATTCCATCTGAGCTTCTACTGTAGATAAATTTCTTTCGAACTTCTATTACAGGCAGACTTCAGCCGAGCTCCTATAGTGGATAGATCCCAGACGAGCTTCTACAACGGGATAGGCTCCACCGGCCAGGTCACTACTCCGAGCTTTCACGACAATCGATCTTCGATCAAGCTTCTACAATAAGCAATCTCCTTTCAGCCTTCTACAAGAACCGGACTCTGTCCGAACTTCCATAATGGATGGATATCTGACGAACTTCTATGACGGACAGGCTCCAGCAGCTAGATTTCTACAACGACCGACCGCCTTCGGTGTCTGCCGAACCTTCCCAACCATCAACCTTCAATAGCGTCAGTCAGGCTTCAACAATGCCATCCGGACTTTCATAGGATCTCCCAAATTTTTTTAGTGGATGAACCTCCCCAATGCCATCCGAAGTCCACCGCCGGCCTACCCTCCATCAGATTCTTCATGAACCCGAACTTCCCCAACCGAAAGTCTTTGTCCGAGCTTCTACAGCAGATGGTTCCCACCTGTAGCAGCAGTGCTCTAGGAACCCAACAACAATAAACCCATCACAACCTCAGAAACATCCGAGCTTCTCCTAGATCGATGAGATAGAGAGCCATTCTGCTCCATCAGACATCCCAACCGAGCTCTCGCTGACAGATCCGAACTCTCTGGCAAGTCACGACAATGGCCACTACCCACTCTACTCTCTGCAACGGATTTCGCATGGCTCTATCACTCTCTGGCAAGTCACGACAACGGACACTACTCCACTCTTCGGGCTCCACCACTCTCTGGCAAGTCACAACAACGGACACCACTCTACTCTCCATAACAAACTCCACGTGGCCCTGAAAGGCCCCTAACGCCACCACTCTCCGTAACAAACCCGTGTGGCTCTGAACGGCCCACTACCAGGCAGTTATAGATGTTGCTGTCAATTAGTTACGCTCTCCGTCTATAAAAAGAGATCCCCAGATACGTTCTTCTCTAAGCTCTAAACTCTATCTCAAAACTCTGCTAAAATTCTCACTCGAGCACTCCATTTCTGTTGAAGCAGAGTACTGACTTGAGCATCAGAGGGTCTTGCCGGAGCACCCCCAACTTTGGTTTAGACTTTCCTTACAGGTCCCGACGGCGACCGCGGTCATCCCAACTCTAGCAACTTCGACTTCGATGAAATTCTACACCAACAGAATTGGCACTAGAGGAAGGGCGTGTGTCTTCGCAGTACCCTTATTCTTAAAGGAGTGCTCAATGGGACTGTCTCTGATCATCTTCTCCAACATCCTCTTCTCCTTCTCCTACTAGATCTCCACCTGATGCCTCCCCAAAAGGCATCCACTAGGCGATCCATGGCCTCTGCGGCCAGATCTCAGGCTCCGGCCTCGCCTCCAGTTTCTTAGGCTCCTCCTCCTCCGACAACGGTGGTCGGCATGGAGCAATTCGACCTACTGATTCAGCAGGTCAGAGGCCTCACTGAAGTAGTGCAGGCCATGCAGCAGTAGCAGCAACAGCCGCAGGCGTCAGTGCGGTTGGAAAGAGCATCACCGGAGTTCCAAAATTTGGTAGTAGGATGGGCCACTTGGGCCAGTCGCCCTGTCTTCCCCAGAAAGGAGAATCCAAGGGTGGAGAGCCCTCAATCTGATCATGATTCCACCCTCGGAGGATCCCTACCTCCATTCTGCCAGAAGATCTTCGAGACTCGCAGTCAAGAGGACCTCTTGGATCAAAGGCTCCAGGAGATGAACCGGTAGATCGAAGAGCTCCGCCATGCTCCCCCTACTTATGCTGAGGATATCTGTACTGACCCTCCTTTCTCTCAAATGATCATTCAGAAATCGATCTCGCTAAACTTCAAGCTCCCCCAATTCGAAAGCTACGATGGGATCTCAGATCTGGTTGACCACCTGGAGGCCTTCCAGACAATGATGCTGCTCCATGGCGCGCCAGATGCCATCCTGTACCGAGCTTTTCCATCTACCTTGAAGGGAGCAGCAAGGAACTGGTACTCGATGCTAAAGTTGGGTACTATCTTCTCCTTTGATCAGATGAGCCATCAATTTGCGGCTCATTTTATTAGCAGCCGACATCCCCGGAGCGGTTCGGAGTCCCTTATCAACATCAAGCAGAAGGAGGGAGAATCCATCCGAGCTTACGTCAACCATTTTAACGTCACCACATTGGAGGTTCGAAACTTGGATCAATCGGTCACGATGGCCGCCCTGAAGGGTGGTCTTCAAAAGAACGATCTTCTATTTTTCTTGGAAAAAAAATATCTCAGGGACTTTACTGATTTACTGGCTCGGGCCGAAGGATATGCCCAAGCAGAAGAAGCCTTCAAGATGAAGGACGAGGAGGTCGCGAAGGAGCGACAGGTGGGAGACTCCAGCAAGCCCACAGTTGAAAAAGGGCTGAGTGAAGCTTAGCCACGTTCTCGAACTCCCTCCGGACACAAGCATGTCCAGACTCCTCCCCGGGCTCGTAGGTAGAGAAGCCCGAACCACAGAGTTCGGCGGACCTCTCCTCCAGAAAGATTCCACAGCTACGCCCCTCTCAACACATCGAAAACTCAAGTGCTGATGGAGGTTAGGGAGCAGCTGCCAAGGCCGAAAAGGATGCGCACACACCCCGAAAAGCGCAATCCTAACAAGTTCTGCCTCTATCATCGTGACCATGGCCACGACACGGAGGAGTGTATTCAGCTCCGAGACGAGATCGAGGAGCTCATCAGACGAGGTTGGCTCGACAGATTTATTCGACGTTGACCTGAAGGTAGGGAAGATCGGCCTAGGGCCCTGCCGCAGCCGGAGCCACCAAGGAGGGAGGAGCAGCCTGAAGATCGACCTTCGATTGGGATTATCAACTCCATCTCAGGAGGACCCCGATGGGGAGCAGACCTTCCGCGGCTATAGGATTCGAAAAATCTACAGATGTATTACCAATAACTTTGCCTTAAATAAAAGTTTCATATTTGCATATTTTTTCTTTTAGCATGAGCTTATAACGATAGGAAGTAACTTCCTCATACAATCAAAGTTAAGCATGTTAGGAACAGGAGGAAAACCTCATCCTAACATGAGTAAAGTCGAAGATCTGGTTACTTAAAGATCGGATGGGGGGAGAGGCCCTCGCAACGGCCCTTATGTGCCCCCACAGCCTTGTTAGGAACAGGAGGAGAACCTCGTCCAAACATGAGCAAAGTCGAAGGCTCGATTACTTAAAGACTGGATGGGGGGAGAGGCCCTCGCAACGGCCCTTATGTGCCCCCACAGCCTTGTTAGGAACAGGAGGAGAACCTCATCCTAACATGAGCAAAGTCGAAGGCCCGGTTACTTAAAGATCGGATGGGGGGAGAGGCCCTCGCAATGGCCCTTATGTGCCCCCACAGCCTTGTTAGGAACAGGAGGAGAACCTCATCCTAACATGAGCAAAGTCGAAGGCCCGGTTACTTAAAGATCGAATTTAGGGAGAGGCCCTTGCAACGGCCCTTATGTGCCCCCACAGCCTTGTTAGGAACAGAAGGAGAACCTCGTCCTAAGATAAAAGATAAAATAAGTTCAATAAACAACAACTCAAAGCAAGAATAGATGAGGAATTACAAATAACGCCGACGCCAAACAAGATGGAAGACAAAAGAAGTTCGGTAAACAACAACTTAATACAAGAATGGACAAGATAATGGAAAATTTTCTTTTCATTTCATTAGTGAAGTGTACATTACAAAGCCTTGAAGGTCAAAAAAGAGAAACAACAAGAAAAGAAAAAGAATACATGGAAGGATGAAAGATAAAAAAAAAGGGGGGCTCTAAGGAAGCCCAGCTTCTTCCGACTTCGAGCTCTCGATTTCAGTCCTTATTAGGGATTACTTTAAGTTTTCGACTTCTTCCTCTAGTTCCATCTTTCTCAGCAGCATATCCTGGTACATCTGGTGGAACCGTCGGCTCTCACCCTCTGACTCTCGAAGCCTCTTTCTCAGGATCTCGGACTCCACCTCGGCATCTTTGACATCCTGCTGCTCATGGATTAGCTGAATTTTCAGCCGCTACAGTTCGACCTCTTCCTGTCCAAGGGCCACATACAGTTCTGCCATTGTCCCCCTCAAGGAACGGAGCTCGTCGGAGCCTTGTGCAGAGGCAAGCTGGACTCTCTCAGACAACTGCCTCTGAAGGTGGGTGTTGGGTGGATGTCTAGCCAGGACACCACCTCTCAAGATCTTTTCAGTACCACGCGATGCAGCAGGAAGAAAGAAGAAACAAAATAAAAAGAAAAATAATCAAAATACGTGGATCAGCCACAAAAGGGCTCGCCTCCATGGGGCATGCAAACTTCACTATGAAAAAGAAATTTTACAAGAGGAGACCTCACCCTCAACCCTTGTACACCCAATTCTCTCTCACCTGAAGTTCTCCTCACAAAAGCTCTCTCTCTCTTGAAGACCCCCCTGAACCCCTGAAGTGCCTGGCGACCGCTGTCCAGGAGCCTCCTGCTCCTTCTCTCTCAGTGCTTCCACCTCTCTCTCTTCAATCGGGTTCGTACGACCTTCGTACGGTGGAAGAAAACCGATCCCTCCCTCTCTCTGTTTCATGCACAGGCTTTTAAAGGGTTAAAACTAGGTTTAAACGTGATTAGAGAGGGATTAGGAGTCTTAAACAAAGTCAAAAAATCCCCTGGACCGTCGGATCAAGATCGGGAGCCACCCATGCGTCGGATCGTGCTTCGGTCCTTGAAATAGTGCCGTGGACCGTGAGAAACGCATGGGAAACGCCCACGCGGTCCACAGGCCCAGCCGTGGACCGCCCGGTCCATGGTGGACCGGAGAATAGGGCCAGCAGGCCGTCTGGGCCAGCCGCTCCCGCACACGGGCCTGCGTGCGCCTGGGCCGCATGCCCGCCTGGGCCGCACGCTCGGCTGGGCCGCGCGCCCGGATGGGCCCCCCGCCCGCTTGGGTCACGCATCCCGTGCGGGCCTGGGTCGCGCGTCTCGCGCACCGCCGCCTGCGGCCGCACCTCTGCCGCCCACCGCCGGTCGTCGGTGGTCCTCCACCACCTCGAATCTCATGCCGACTTCAAAAGCTTGTATCTCCTCCATCCAAGCTCCGTTTTGGGTGATCTTGGTCTCGTTGGACTCCATTTTTCACCGCTAATCTCACTGTGGGCTCAATGTGGGCTAAATCTCGAGGCATCAAATCCTAACAATCTTCATCTCGACTCGATATTCGACCTCCTCCAAATTTCGAGAGCTTTTGGATCTCCTCGCCCCCATGCCCTGGGGCAATCGCCTGCTGATCATGGATGGGCAAACATGGGAGTCGAGCCAGGCTGCTCGATCCCATCTCCATCGTATGCTGTGCTCCTCCTGACCTGAGACCTGCTCGGGGCATCGTCCTGCGGCAATAGGAATTTCACCTTGCGATGTCGCCTTTCATCCTCCCGAGTCTCCTGTCTCATGCCCGATCTGCCTCCTGGAGCTCCACCTCGCTCTGGGCTCCGCCTGGCTCCCGAAGCTCCACCTCGCACTGGGCTCCCCACCAGGTAATAATGTTCTCTACTTCCCTTCTTCCCCTCCAGCATAATCATATCTCTGCATAGCACCCTCAGGATTCCTCCACCAGCTACCATCCTGAGCCTCTCGAATCCAGTCTGCTAAGTGAGATAAGATTCCATCTGAAATTGGGTATGTATCGGACCTCCCCTAATCTCCTCACTGCACCATCATGTGTCCTCCAGCTAACCATCCCAATGCCTCTGATCGCACAGCTCGATCCATCCGACAGATATACAATACCCTCACTGTTCTCCAGGGAGTCAAACTACTCCTCTCTGCAACACACATGATAGGGGCATGCAGAATCTAATATCCACTGCTGGAAAAAAGTAGATACCTCATCAGATATCTCCAGGATATCTCCATCTAAATCGCTGTCGGCCGTCGCTACAGCAGCCACCATCTGATTTTTAGGTTGAGCGTAATCTCTGGCTAGATGCCCCAACTCCTCACACTGATAACATCTGATTTTGCTCAAGTCCCTCCTGGACTTAGACCGCCCTCGTTGCGATCTCCTGCCACTCCATCTACCGCCTCCTGCTCCTCCAGAAGCCACCAAAGCTAAGCTACCGCCACCTGAGCTCGAAGCTGGGTTCTCCCTCCTAAGAACCTCATTCTGGAGTATCGCCGTGGTGACCTCATCCATCTTGATGGTGCTCTTCCCCATTAGAAGAGCAGTCACCAAGGACTCGTACGAAGAGGGAAGCGACGCCAGCAAAATCAATGCCCTGATCTTCTCCTCAACGTTCTCGTCAATGTTGAGGAGGTCGGTGAGGATCTTCTGGAAGTGACTCAAATGCTCCTGCACGCTCTGTCCCTCAGTCATCCGCAGTTGGTAAAACTGCCTCTAGAGGAAAAGAGTATTGGTGAGAGATTTCGTCATGTACAACTCCTCGAGCTTCGACCATAGCACCGTCGGAGAAGTCTCGCTCAGCATATGGATCACCACCTCATCCACCAGGTACATGCGGATGGTACTCACCACCTGCATCTGTAGCCATTTCCAATCCCGCACCTCCATGGTGGTTGGCTTCTCATCGCACAAAAGAGCATCGATCAACCCCTGTTGGATGAGCACGTCCTTCACCCTTGCCTGCCACAAGGAGAAATTGCTCTTACCATCAAACTTGTTGATCTCCATCTTGATTGTTTCTGTCTTCTCCATCTCCAATCTTGCTCACCACTGCTGCAATCTGCATCCTTGTACTGCCTTGCTCTGATACCACTTGTTTGATGGATGTCTGGCCAGGACACCACCTTCCAAGATCTTTTCAGTACCACGCGATGCAGCAGGAAGAAAGAAGAAACAAAACAAAAGGAAAAACAATCAAAATACATGGATCAGCCACAAAAGGGATCGCCTCCACGGGGCATGCTAACTTCACTATAAAAAAGAAATTTTATAAGAGGAGACCTCACCCTCAACCCTTGTACACCCAATTCTCTCTCACCTGAAGTTCCCCTCACAAAATCTCTCTCTCTCTTGAAGACCCCCCTGAACCCCTGAAGTGCCTGGCGACCGCTATCCAGGAGCCTCCTGCTCCTTCTCTCCCAGTGCTTCTGCCTCTCTCTCTTCAATCAGGTTCGTACGGGCTTCGTACGGTGCAAGAAAATCGATCCCCCCCTCTCTCTATTTCATGCACAGGCTTTTAAAGGGTTAAAACTAGGTTTAAACATGATTAGAGAGGGATTAGGAGTCCTAAACAAAGCCAAAAAATCCCCTGGACCATTGGATCAAGATCGGGAGCCACCCATGCCGTCGGATCATGCTCCGGTCCATGAAATAGTGCCGTGGACCGTAAGAAGTGCGTGAGAAACAGCCACACGGTCCACAGGCCCAGCCGTGGACTGCCCGGTCCACGGTGGACTGGAGAATAAGGCCAGCAGGCCGTCTGGGCCGACCCGCTCCTGCGTGGGGGGCCTGCGCGCGCCTGGGCCGCCCGCCCGCATGGGTCGTGCATCCCGCGCGGGCCTGGGTTGGGCATCCCGCGTGCCGCCGCCTGCAGCCACGCCGCTGCCACCCGCCGCCGGTCGTCGGTGGTCCTCCGTCGCCTCGAATCTCGTGCCAACTTCAAAAGCTCGTATCTCCTCCATCCAAGCTACGTTTCGGGTGATCTTGGTCTCGTTGGACTTCATTTTTCATCGTGAACCTCGCTGTGGGCTCAATATGGGCTGAATCTCAAGATATCAAATCCTAACAGCGGGCAACTTCGTCGGTCGTCGTTTGGAGCTTCCTTCGGTAGTCCTCTACTTGCCCGCTCCAGCCGACTCGGTAGGCGTTGTAGTTCACCTCAACATCCTGCAACTGCTTTTGAAGGTCAGAGAACTTCTTCGACCAGTCTCGATCGTGGTCGGCTTGGATTGTGAGCCAGGACGAGCTCCCTTCCAACTGGCCGATCTTCTCCCATGCGGCCGTCAGCTTGACTTCAAGGGAGCTGATCTTGGAAGCCTGAGTCCAAGATCGATTGCTGGAACATTTCCAGAGTTTTTCAAGCTCCGTCACGAAGTCGGCCTTCCTCTGGGTGTATTCCATGAGACCCTTTCTGTGGAGGTCCTGAAAGCGAACAGCCTCCGCAGTGACTTCCGAATGGCTCTTTCTCAGTCGGTGAAGTTCATCTTCCAGCTTCTTGGATTTCTTCGTCAACTGACGAACTTCCCTTCTGAGGTCTCGAATCGTCGACTTCAGAAGAATTCCCTGTGGTAGGAGAAGAGCTTCGGCAGGGCACTGTCGTTAAGAGACAAAAGTGCCATGACTCAAATCAGTACAAGAAGACAAAAGAGAAGGAAAAGAATGCAGAAAAAAAAGGAGGCTCTCTGTAAGAAAAAATCTGATTTCATTGATTAAATAATTTTTAAGTACAAGAGAATGAAGAGAAGTCACCACAAAGGAAAAATACAAAATTAGAGGTATCGGACCTTTGGGGCACAAGTGAAGGGGCTCGACGTCCTCGGAAGGTCGGTTGCGGCGGCCACAGCGGTCGAAGAGGTCCTGACTGGAGGAAGACTAGCAGTGGCTTCGAAAGGTCCAGCTTCATCGTCGGATGCCTCACCAGGAAGCCGAGGTCCAGCTCAGGATACTTTCCAGCCACCTTCTCTTGACAGAGTTCGAAACCCTTGATGAAGGCATCCTGGCCGAACTGGACCTGTAAATCCTCCATCTCGGAGGAGGCCTTGAACTCCTCCACTGCTCTGGCCCCTACCTCTGAGACTAGAGACGGGATCCGTGCTTTCAGCTCGAAAACCTGTGCCTTCAGTTTGGAGACCTCAGCCTCTGTCTTCTTTCTCTCCTCTTCCAAGGCGGTCCTCAGATTGGATGAGGTTTGTCCTTCCTTCTGCAGTGCCTCCTAGAGACCTATGACCTCGGTGATCTTCTCCTCGAGGCGGGCAGCCTCAGCTAGGAGACCTTCCTTTGCCCAAGTTGCCTCCCTCTTAGCAATCTTCACCGCCTCAACGTTGGCGACAAGCTGGTGCCCAATCTGCAAGAGAGGCTGGGGAGTCAATATAAAGGCTAAGGAGTAAATTGAGTAAAGAAACGAGAAGGAGAAAAAAGTGAATTAACCTACTTCGAGGAAAGATCCCAGAGAGTCCCAGACCCGCAGCTCGGGATCAGCGAGGATGATCCTCTGGATTATCTCGGGCAGAATGCACCCTTCGATCAGCCTCTTTATTAAATTCTTATTGTTGAAGGGATTTTCCCCCAGGTCTTCCTCGGAGCCGCCAGCCCCCTCGACGGCAGCCTTGCGGCTGCGGCTCTTCCAGGCCAAGGTCTTCTTTCTCCTTCTCCCTTCGACCCCAGGAGCCCCCTCGGGACGAGCCTCTGGAGCGGGATTCTCGATCGGGGGGCTACTCGAAGGGGCTCGGGGGACTTCGGGTTCGATGTCGGAAGGGATGTCGATGGCAACAACCACCTGAGCAGGCACGGTCGAGCTTGTCCCTTCTGTCCTGGCTTTCTTCACCGACCCCGAAGTCGAGGCACCTTTTCTCTTATGGGTTTTGAGACCCTGGGCTAACCTCCGAGCTATGCTTGCGTCCATGTCTGCAATAAAAGAAGATCAACACGGCTCAGAGATAGAATAAGAAAAAGGGGAAGCAGCAAAAAAAAATAATAATAATGATACCGACAGGGTTAAGAGGACTCAGGCCGACGTTGAACAAGAGTTGTTCCTTCAGAAGTTTAGAAAGGAGGGGGGCTTGATAGGCCTCGAGCTTTTTGGAGGCTTCGAGGTCGTCCCTTTCTAGGCTAGAAGCCAGATAGACGGAATCCCTCAGAGAGCCCCAAAGGGGTAATCCTAGCTCCAAGGTCGGGCATCGGACATAGAAGAACCTATCCTTCCAGTTGTGGATAGAAGAGGGGGCGCCTTTCAGCAACTCCTTTCTACCGAACTGAGGGGAGAAGTACCACCTGTCTTTTGTCAAGGGATGATGCTTGAAGGTGTAGAAATTCCTAAATAAAGAAAGAGTCGGCCGAACTTTAGCTAAACTACAAAGAGAAAGAAATCCTATCAAAAATCTAAAGGAGTTCGGTGCTACTGACACTAGAGAAATATTCAGAAAATGAAAGAGAGTGACGACAAAAGGCAGAAGTGGAAGCTGAAGTTCGGCACGGAAGGCCTCCTGGTACAGACAGAAGTGGTCGGAAGGAGAGGCGCTAGCCCGATCAGTTGGCCTGGGAAGCTCCAGCTCGTACTCCAGAGGAACTCCATACTGAATCCTTATCGGTGAGAGTTCATCCGGAGTCAAAGAGCTGGGGATGGTGTCCGACGCAAAGACCAGACGAGGTTTGATCCTAACTACGGGTTCGTCTACGGTACAAGGACTTTGAGGAACTGAGGCTGACGAACTCCTAGAACTGCTAGAAGAGGAGATATCGGAAGACATCTTGGATCAAATGGAAGCCACCAAAAATCCCGAAAAAAAATCGAGAAAAATAGCAAACAAGCTCTTGAGTAAGCTAAACGAACAGAATACAAAGAAGAAAGAACAAAAAATGGCAAGAAGTTTCAGGACTAACCTAGGTTGGCCCGAGGAGTGTAGGAATACGGCAAGGATGATGGAAGTTGACCCGGAGAATGCCTAAGGCCGAGAAGGATGCTAAAGGAGGCTGGAGCTCTCGGGGAAGAGGAGGAGACCGAGGGATTCTCTCAGGCAAAGTGAAACCCCTGAAGGGGGAGGACGTGTTTAAATAGACTCCGGGGTCTGGCGCAATAATGATTGCGGATCTTCTCTGACCAACCTACGCTTGCCGCATGTCCCACTCACCATGGCAGGTGGCTGAAAATGGCTGACAACTGACAAAATCATTATTGCACTGTACCTAGAGCCACGCCCTAGTGAGAATTCCAAAAAAATCTTTTTGGATAGCTTTGATTTGAAAAGACTCCGGCACCAGCGCGCCAAATGACAAAATATCTGATAACCACCGAGTGTAGAAATCGAGGGGGGCAACTTCGGCTGTGAGAATTTCTCTGTACTTCCTTCATTCAAAATCCAAACTCGAAAGTAGGGGGACTGGTGTTGAGTATAAAATACCCTCAGCCGAAGTTTGTAAAAGACTGATCCTTCCAGGACATTTTCGGCTTCCGACCTTGTGCGACGTCTTTCTGAACCCCCTCGACCATCCGAGCTTCCGTAATACCATCCGGACTTCTCCGATAATGAGCTTCTCCATTCATCTATCGGGCCGCTCCAAAGGCTCTCTGGGCTTCACTATCAGCCGACCTTCCACAGTGATCAACTATTCTCTGAATCCCTTCCAGACTTCTTCCGACCGTGGATGACCCTACTCCGAACTTCTTCTGGACTTCATCAATATCCGAGCTTCTCCAACGATGAGATTTCTACAATAACCAGATTCCATCCAAGTTTCTACGATGGTCAATCACCTTTCGGATTTCTTTCGAGCTCCTACGAGAACCAGATTTCAACCGAACTCCTACTACGAGCGGTCTACTCCGAACTTCTACTACGAGCGGTCTACTCTGGATCTCTACTGTAAGCGAATTCCATCTGAGCTTCTACTGTAGATAAATTTCTTCCGAACTTGTATTACAGGCAGACTTCAGTCGAGCTCCTACAGTGGACGGATCCCAGACGAGCTTTTACAACGGGATAGGCTCCACCGGCCAGGTCACTACTCCGAGCTCCCATGATAATCGATCTTCGACCAAGCTTCTACAACAAGCGGTCTCCTTTCAGCCTTCTACAAGAATCAGACTCCGTCCGAACTTCCATAGCGGATGGATATTTGACGAACTTCTATGACGGATGGGCTCCAGCAGCTAGATTTCTACAACGACCGACCGCCTCCGGTGTCTGCCGAACCTTCCCAGCCATCAACCTTCAATAGCATCAGTCGGGCTTCAACAACACCATCCGGACTTCCACAGGATCCCCCAGACTCCTCCAGCGGACGAACCTCCCCAACTTCATCCGAAGTCCACTGTCGGCCTACCCTCCACTAGATTCTTCATGAATCCAGACTTCCCCAATCGAAAGTTTCCATCTGAGCTTCTACAGCAGATGGTTCCCATCTACAGCACCAGTGCTCTAGGCACCCAACAATAATAAACCCATCACAACCTCGGAAACATCCGAGCTTCTCCTAGACCGATGAGATAGAGAGCCATTCCGCTCTGTCAGACATCCCAGCCAAGCTCCCACCGACAGATCCAAACTCTCTGGCAAGTCACGACAATAGCCACTACCCTACTCCACTCTCTGCAATGGATTCTGGGTGGCTCCACCACTCTCTGGTAAGTCACGACAACGGACACCACTGCACTCTTCGAGCTCCACCACTCTCTGGCAAGTCGCGACAACGGACACCACTCCACTCTCTGTAACAAACTCCACGTGGCCCTGAACGGCCCCTGACGCCACCACTCTCTGTAACAAACTCCATGTGGCTCTGAACGGCCCACTACCAGGCAGTTACAGATGTCGTTGTCAATCAGTTACGCTCTCCATCTATAAAAAGGGACACCCGGATACGTTCTTCTCTAAGCTCTAAACTCTATCTCGAAACTCTGCTAAAATTTTCACTCGAGCACTCCATTTCTGTTGAAGCAGAGTACTGACTTGAGCATCGGAGGGTCTTGCTAGAGCACCCCCAACTTCGGTTTAGACTTCCCTTGCAGGTCCCGATGGTGGCCACGGTCATCCCAACTCCAGCAACTCCAGCTTTGGCAGAATTCTATACCAACAGGAGGCTATGATCTAGTTATCACCATAACTAGCTCATTTTAGAGACTTAATAATTTAGAAGATTTAGTTAGTTTAGAGAAGAAGAGAGAAAAAAAGATCAATCAGTAGACCACAATCCTCTCACTGACTTCACCAAGTCATTGAATCAGGTTAGGTCATGCTGATTGAACTGACATCTAGATTAGTCACACTGATCAACCTTAATGGCATGGGCTTACTCAAATCACTTAGCGATCTAATCAAAATCTAGTTTATCAAATTGGCCGAGTAAGTGAGATCGGTGGGAGGGTCTGCTAAGCTTGTCTTAGACACCATCGAAATGGCCAGGTAATCCGCTCCCAATTAAAAATCGTTGGTCAAAATGCCAAACTTACCTTAGATACAAATTGGTTAACTAGTTTTCATTTAACCAACCTAATGATTCGGGTTCAACTACTGAGCCACAATCAAGATCCATTTGGTTTAATTAAAGACATGGACTTGACCATCTACAACTATTGTATTAGAAAAATCCTGATTAATCTAATTCAACACTTAGTTAGACTTAATTAATTTCTCTACATGGTCAATCAATTCTTTGATTCTAACCTTAGGTCTAACCTAATTAAAGAGAAGGACCTGATTTGAGCTAACCCATGCCCCATATTTTATGTAATGTTATTAGATCTAAATCACAATTCTAGATCTATTGGGTTTAACACTTAATTCTTAATTAAATTTTGTATCAATATGGTTAAGATTTTGAAAATAATTTTTTCATATAAATTTTTTATATTAAATCATAAAATCTTTAAGATCAAATCTAAATTTTTATGATTTTAATCAAAATAATTTTGATTAATCAAGATTAGATGTAACTAACCATCTTCACAACTTGCATCACATACAATAACACTTAGGAATTTCAAGATCTAGGATTTTACAAGAAAGTAAGTTTTTTCTTTTCGCTTTCTTCTTCATGGGATATCATAGTGGCACCCCTACACACCATGAAGAGCACCCCATTGAATGGAAGGAGAGGGTCATGAAACTCTACTTGTTTCTATAACCGGACGGCCTGGTGATTACCCAATCTGAGAACTTTACTATTCAGAACATCTAATTTAAATAAAAAATAATCAAATTTAAAAATAAATAAATTTAGATTTAATCTAAATCATAAATAATTAGATCAAATAAAAAAAAATAGATCTAAATTCATATTAATTTATATCAAAATAACATGGCCCTAACATCAGTTGAAGAAAATATGCGGTAGTGTAGTACATGTGATTTTAAAAATTTTATGTAGCAAAAATAAAATATTAAATAATTTAATCTTAATTACATATATAAGATCTAATCTTAAACTACTATATCATGATCTATGATACAAAAAATATACACTTTAGATCTAAAAACAAAACATGCATCGATCTCATCGATGCTGAAAACCTTGATCTAACTATTAGATCTATTATAAGAATCAAAATAAGTTAGAGATCATTACCAAACAAATTTGATCTTGATCTCCTTTGATCTAACAATTGGAGAAGGTGTTCCTCAGATCACTCATAGCCACACGGAGTCATCTGGCCTCTATAAAAAAATCCACGTGAAGACTAACACAGATCAGGGACTTGGAGGTGCTGGCCTGCAAGCAACTTTGATAGCTGATTTGTTCCTTTTTCTTCAAGTACCTTGGATACTCCAAAGTAAGAGAGAATCAAGAGGAGGAATAGAGGAGGAGGAGAAGAGGCTCTGAAAATAAAAATCAGTAAGGGATTGATCATGGGACATCCAAGAGAGAGGACCCCTTTTTATAGATTAGGAATTAAGATTTTCCAAGAAAGGGCACCAAGAGTCAATGCCAAAACCTCCTTTTGGCATCTCAAAAAATTCCAAAAAAATCATTAGAATGTGGAGAAGGATTTTGAAGTCTCACAAACCAAAGAATTCTCTAAGAAAAATAAGAAAAAAATTAATATGGTGCCAACAATATTCTATATACGAAAATTTTTTTTTCTTAGTTTACCTCTTATCTCTAATTTGGATCACATTTGAATTAGGCAATAGATAACATTATGACTCATCAGCAATTGTTGTCAACTCTTATTGGAACCTCTATCATGATGTCAAAAATCACAACCCAAATCTAATTAGGCATGGAGAAATTGGCATGGGCTCAGGAGTGGCACAGGAGATAAGGATAGAGTCCTAGTTTGACTTGGACTCTTCATTTCTATTTCAATTCTAATCCAAATCAAATTTGAATTGAACCCACTAATAGAAATGAACCTAATCCAACTAGGAACTCAAATATCTCATCAAATTTTTTGCTCAATTAAGAATTAGTCGAGTCAAAATTCTGATCGAATCAGGATCAATTTTTTTTATAATCAGACTCAATCATATCAAACCTAATCAGAGTCAAACTGAATCTAAATTCAATTAGACTTGATCCAAAGCTCTTTTCTCAATCAAATTGAGTCAAGTAGTAATCTAATTACTAATTAATTCTTCAAAAATAGTAAAGTTTTAGTCCCAGTGGGACTCTCCTCTAGAGTCTTAGTTCGAGTAGGACTCTTCACCAGAGTCACAATCCAATTGGACTCTTCAACCATCAGATCCAATCAAATCTTCTAATGCATGTGATCCTATAGGTTTGAACCTAAATTGGTAGCATAGAAATAGCTTTCTATATCAATCGATGTAACCATCTAGCAATGATGACCCGACGATCGGATAGGTTGAAGTATTGCAAAGCAACCTTCTAGAACCTACTGGCATATGGTTACCGTATAATTCATTCCTTTGATCCAAATGCTTAAGGCAACCTAAGATTTAACTGTTAACCCTAATTTAGTCGACTATATTATATTTTAACTTTTTAAATTCATCTCATGGATTATCCTAGTCAAAGTTTTATTGAATTGAAATATACTGATGGATATCTCCTACTAATTCAGAGGGGTCAATTCCATCTTGACTCACACACTAACTTGATAAGTACTTGACTGCACTTCGTCACTGAGTTAGAAACTCAGATGGTCTGGTACTAAAGTATAGTGAGTTGCTTATAAGTCACTATGGTAGTCTCAGGTCGGAGGGACACTTATATCCATACCCTTCACGAGCTACCCTTGACAGCAAAGTACTCGGCACATGGTCACGTTCGATGCGAATGTACTCCTATATTCTATTTACATGCCATAACAATATCTCCACACTTCTTGGTTAAGAGGACAACTGACTCATATGGCACGCAATGACCTATACTCGATAATGCTATCATCTTGTTAATAGCATATCATTTGATCGCGAATATTTTTAAAGACCTAATGACGAACCCTCCTTTGTCGATTAATCATAGTCTTAAGGACTTCATTACAACACAAGAGTTCAAAGATGGATAATTTGTAATAAAAATATCAAATAATTTTTATTAATAAAAATTTATATATAATTTATAAGATGAGCACAATCGTCTAACAATTGGCTTTGGGATATATTTTTCAATAGCTTCTCCTCCGTTGATCAATAAGTCATGTTCACACTATATCTTCATGAAGAATGATCTTTTAATCTGAACCTTTGAGATTTAAATCATATTCACACTATAATAGGAGCTGGTTGTCTGGTTCACTCAAATCTAATCTGATTTGAGTCTAATTTGAAGCAAATGAATCCAAACACCCAATTATCTGTGAAATAGACTAGAGAGTATCAAATTCTTAATAAATAACATCAGTTATTCTAATATTTAATGTCTCTAGTGATCTAATTTAAGTGTGCATCAAAAGCCATAGAATAGAACATTGCTTCACATCGATAGGCCACCCATAGGCAAATGGAGAGGTGGAAGTGACCAATAGAACTCTCCTACAGGGCTTAATGGCTAGGTTAGATCGGACAAAAGGGTCATGGATAGATGAGCTTGATCATGTGTTGTGAGCTTACCGGACCACCCAGAGGATCCCAACTGATGAGACTCCTTTCAATCTCGTATTTGGGACTGAAGTAGTCATACTTGTACAAATTGAGCTCCCATCCTTCAGAGTTGAGGAGTACAATGAAGATACCAACTCAGTGTGGCTCCGAGATAATCTTGAGTTGATCAAAGAAAGCAAAAAATATGCCATCGTGAGAATGACTGCCTATCGTCAGAGGGTGGCTAAGTATTATAACGCCCGAGTCAAGGCCAAAAAATTCTAAGCTGGCAACCTGGTGTTGTGGCAAGCTGAAGTTTTGCAGCCCACTGAGCGAAAGAAGCTATCACCCAACTAGGAAGGTCCCTATCAGATGGATGAAGTGGTATGCCTGGGGACCTATCGGCTGAAGCAACTCGATGGGACTCCACTCCCCAGGCTATGAAACTCAACCAACATACATATGCATTATCAGTGATGTGGTAATATCATGTTATTATATATATAAATTTGTAGATTCATCAACTTATGTTTGCATATAAAAGTGGCATAGAAAGCTAAAACTCCTGTCTGACGAGCTCTATAAAGATTCTTCTGATCGGAATCATCTAAACATATAGAGGTTCCTTTGATTGAAATTAACCTTACAGAAGTTTTTTTGATCAGAACTAACTTTTCAAAGATTTCTTTGATCGAAATCACCTCAATGGAAGTTCCTTTGATCGGAACTCCAACTGTCGAGGTTCCTTTGTTTAGAATTGAAGTTTCTTTGATCGGAACTCCAACTGTTAAAATTTTTTTTGATCGGAACCAAAGTTTCTTTGATCAAAACTTCAACTACTAAGGTTTCTTTGTTTAGAGCCAAAGTTTCTTTGATCAAAACTTCAACCGTCAACATTTCTTTATTCGGAACCGAAGTTCCTTTGATCAAAACTCCAACTGCTGAGGTTTCTTTTTTTAGAACCGAAGTTTTTTTAATCGAAACTTCAATTGCTGAGATTTTTTTGTTCAAAACCAAAGATCCTATGATCGAAACTCCAACTGCTAAGGTTTCTTTATTCGGAACCAAAATTTTTTTGATCAAAACTTCAATTGTTGAGGTTTTTTTGTTTGATACCAAAGTTCCTTTGATCGAAACACCAACTGTTGAGGTTCCTTTGTTCGAAGCTAAAGTTCCTTTTATCGAAACACCAACTGCTAAGGTTCCTTAGTTCAAAACCAAAGTTTCTTTGATTGAAACTTTAACTGCTAAAGTTTCTTTAGTTGGGACTGTTTTCATTAAAGTTTCTTCATTTGGAACATTTCTACTTAACTCTTTACGATTGGAACTAAGTTTGTGGTGAAGCTCAGAGTCTCTTAAATCAGGATGGATTTATATAAATTTTGAAGGTCAGAATTGGATTAGATATCCTTTAGATTGGGGTAATTTAAGTTCCTTAGATCGGAGCTAGTCTCTGTGTGCTAAATAAAAATATGTGAGCATAAATGAAATGCGGAGGGTATGAAGAAAAATAAGCTTCATTCATTTCTTCAAAGTTTTTACAATGATCTAGAACAATAAACTTCATTCATTTCTTCAAAGTTTTTATAATAATTTTAAAAGGTCCAAATACAAAAGAAAATAAATAGAAAGCCTAAAAGGCAGCATCTGGTGCAGGAGTGTCCGTCGTGGGTGCATCGACTGTAGTCGATTCTCAAACTTCATCCAAAAAATTCAGATTTAATTCTGAATACTTGGCAGCAATCCTATCATAGACCAGCTATTTTCCACCGATATACGGATCAACGGTGAACTCAATTTTCTCATCATAGTATTTCTCTGATGTCTGAAAGTCCTCAACAGCCTTTGCAGTGGCAACCTTGATCCGTGCCTCAGCACCGCTCTCCATCTCTGCTGCCTTCTTCTCTATTACCTCGATCGTAGCTTTATTCTTTTCTAGTAAAGCTTCAAGCTCCTTTATTTGTGCCGCTTGTGCTTCTTGGATGCCTAGCAGTCGTTTCCTCAACAGCTCCTCTCAGGACCGCTTCAATGTCTTCAGCCCTCCTTGCGGTAGTGTCGGCCCTCATGGAAGCCTTTCCAGCCTCTTCTCAGACTTATCCTTCGTGACTTTGAGTGTTTTAGTGTCGGCCTTGTATTTCCTCACCTCCATCGACACCACACGGGAATGCTCCATATACCAATTTAGATAATGGATGAGCTGTCAGAAAGAGAGAGCCTATCAGTAATATCATAAGTGTATGCTTAGAATAAATAAAACACTACAGGAGCTTCAACCTATCCAGATGAAGCACTCCATAGCTCCTTTTCTTAGCTCTCTACATGATCTAGCTAGCAGCTCATTTGCATCGATCGAGAGGAGCATCCCAGTAAACAGCTCGTGGCTCATCCTAGTAAACAGCTCGTGCACCAACTTGTAGTCCTTCAAGACTGAAGCCTCGAGCTTTAGGCCGATCGATGTAGTCCCAGATGTTAGAAAGTTGGGTAGAATGTATGCAAAGATTTCAAAAATCTTTTCAATCACAGCAGAAAAATAATCGGATTAAACCCTTTAACCCCACATGTATTAGATCATATCTAATCATACCCAAGTTCAGGAGAAAAGACATACATATAATCTGAAAAGAAAATAATTATGAGATCAAATCTCAATATCTTAGCATAGATAAAATTCACCACTATCAATGATCTCAGGTTCGAAGTTTCTCGAGCCGCACATGTGTCCGACCTCTACAAATATACATCGGGATCAATCTTGAATCTTTCTTCTCATCATAGATTCTTTTTTTTTCAAGTAGGATCTCAACCCTTTAGAACCTTGATCAACTCTTTGATCTTCACTACAAAATCAATCCTTTGAACTGTAGCTTTTCTTCTCGTTCCTTGCCATAGAAGAAAATCTCCTCAACCTTGACGTGTAGAAGGGTGGGATGCCCAACCTTTGAGTGTTGGAAAGAGAAGAGAGATAGTGTGGCATGGAGAGGAGAGAGGGAGAGAGAGAGATCTGATTTTTAATCTAAAACAACTCTCTTATGAAACCCTAGGAGACCTTCTCTTTATATAGGTCCTTCCTTGATCCAATCAAGAACTAATTAACTTAAAAAGATACATCCTTATCTCATAACAAATTCTGCCTTTTTAATCTATTTTTTTTCAATAAAATAAGATTTAATTGGTAGAATATCAATCCACTTTGGCAAGTATATGGGGTGCCCCAGTTAGATATGAAAATCTGAGAGGGCACCCCTTGCAAATAGAGCAGGTAGGTGGGGCGCCAACACTTGGCACCCCCTTAGGGTTTCATTGCTCAAGAGAAGAGGCGTGGCCCCTCTCTTTCTCTCTCTCTCTCTCCCCTTCCACACCCATCCACAAGAGGGGGTGGGCCTCTCTCACATTATCTAAGGATTGGCGCCCCCAGGTCCTACCATAAAGGGAGGAGGGTGCCACACATCTTTCCAATAATTCCACACAACACTAAGAGATAATAAAGAGATAATGAAGAGATAATTTAGCCAACTAATTGACTCAATCCAATCCTCTTAAGCTCACAATTAGGCACCCAATTAAATCTAACTGGATTTAGGTAAGGTTTAAGGATATGTACTTGATCCAATCAAAGTCTCGAGAAGAATTAGGTTTAACCATATGCTAGCATGGTTCTCTTAAATCTAATAGAATTTCAATAAATCCTAACCCAATTAAAACTTCATAAGCTCAATTGACAAATTCAAGATTAAATCTCTCAAGGTGTGACCCCATAGGTTTCATTCTATCTAATAGTGGATATATTGTGATCTCCATCACAATATCATCGAAACTCTTTTTGATGGGTTGGAATAATTCCAACTCTATCCTTCAAGGGTCATCGATCATCAAGACGATGCCTGATGTATCCCACAATCCACCAGTGATACCTAGCAATATGTAGTAGCAATCCAATAGAATGAAAGTATGAATCTCTAGGTGCAGTTATTGAAGAAACCTTATCTAAGATTTCAGGGTTAGATCTTGAAACTTTTTCAAGATCATACAGCGAAAGATTAAAATAAATCAAAATTTATTTTCTAAAATTAAAAAATCCCTAGATCTAAGATCCTATTACATGATTATTACATAGCATTAAATCAAAAATTAAAATATATAAATATAGCATGAACTACATGTTGATCATATCAACATGTTTCTATACTACATCTAATGTATGTATTAAACAATAGATCAGATCTATTACCTTGCAAGTTAGACGTTCTAACCTTGTTGATCTGGGCTTGAGGATGATGTTGCAAGCCGCACACACATCCGGCCTCCAGGAGTCATCCACACGAGCCCACGAATCTCGATCAGAAGTCCTGCTTCAAGAAATCAGCACAGTATGCTAGTACTGCGCTGATCCTTCTTTGATGGTTGATCAGGTGCCTCCTTCTTCTTGATTTGGACTCTTCCAAAGATGGAAAGTAGAAGGAGGAGTTTCAGATCTGAGACGCTCTCAGAAAACTCAAGATGGAGGGAGGAAAGATATGAAAACAAAAACCCTAGAAGAAGATCCTCTTCTTCTTCACATTTTTCTCTCTAGACACCCAAACTTGCATCTTTTATATCTCCACGACCCAAAGGTATTTATCTTTGATTTTTGGATGCCACAAAGGTCTCTTAAATCTCTAACTTCTCCTAAAATTTTATAAAGAAACTCATCTTATATTGAGAGATATAATAGAGTCCTTGTCTAGGTCAAACACCTAGTCAAGGCTTATCCAAACATGGCAAGTTAAGGGACGCCCAACTCTTGAGCACCTCCTTCATATTTTCGTACATGGATTACCAGAAAAGGATGCACAATGTATACCCTAGAAGCCATGAAAATTTCAAAAAAAAATTAGATAAATTCGGTGCAAAATTGAAAGAGTTTTGGATTTCTAAAACTCTATCTCATAGAATTCGAAATCCAAACTTATTCCTTTTAGATTTGATCCAAACCACCTTCCATGTAAGAAAGAAGAGAGGAGACCTTTTGTGAACGTGGGAGAGATCTGGGAGAGGGCTTTTGTCACACAAAATAAGTGGAGATTGGCGTTGAATAAGAGAGAGGGCGTGGAGAAGGATTATGTGGCGCAAGGTGGAATCCTAGTCTTACTAGGATTCTGTCTTATGACTTGTTTTAATTTGGTTTCCCAAACCAAATCAAATCAAAATTAGATCAGCCAAATTAAAATAGGTCTTAACCCAATTAAGAACCTAATTTAATCAGATTAAATTAGATTTAAATCTGATTTAATTTTTTAATCAAATTAAAAATTAGATTGACCCAAGTCCTAGTTGAACTAGGACTAGTTTTTCCTTACACTTGGCTTATCCAATAAACCAATTGGACTTGATCCAATCAAGCCCAAACTAAATCTAATTAAATCATATTTAATTAGACTTAATCTAAACTGATTGGCTTAATCAAATTAAGCCAATCAGCAATCGAATTGCTAATAGATCCTCCTGCAACACTTGCACTGGGTTAAATGTCAATCGTATTGATCATTTAACCCTAGAACGATTCTTAATCGTTGATCAACCATCTGATCGGATCATGAACTCTAATGTGTGTGACCTCATAGGTCCGAACCTAAGTCGGTAGCATAGAAATAAATTTCTATACCAATCGAAGTGACCATCTAGCAATGGTACCCGACGACCAGATAGGTCGAATGTGTAGAACAACATCCTTAGAACCCATGCGGATATAGTTTTCATATAATTCATTCCCTTGACCAAAATGATCATAGGACACCCCAGAGTTCAACTATCAACTCTGATCAGGTTGTCCACATTGTATTTCAAAATATCAAATCCATCTGATGGATTATCCTGGCCAAGGTTTTGCTAAATTGAAATACAGCGACTCATTCTTCTCCAACTCTTGGAGTGGTCAATCCCATCTCGATCACACTCTGACTTCGCAAGTACTTGACTGTGCCCAAAAGCCTTCCGTCTCTGAATTAGAAATTCAGTTAGTCCAGTACCAAAGCACAGTGAGTTGCTTGCAAGTCACTGAGGCGATCTCAAGTCTAAGGGACACTTATACCTATATCCCATCAGAGACATTCTCGACAGCAGAATACTCTGGAGTTGGTCACGTTCAATGATGATGTACCCTTACATCTCACCTGTATGCCATACCAGTGTCTCCACACTCCTTGGTTAAGAGAACAATCAACCCATATGGCCTACAGTGACCTATGCTCGATAGAAGCTATCGTCCTTATTAACAGCTTATCATTTGGTCATGAACAGTTTTAAGGACTAATCGATAAATCCTCTCTTTATCGAACTTAAATAGTCCTAAGGACTTTATCATAACAACGGAGTTCATTAGAAGATGAAAGATTACGATGAAGATGCCAAATATATTTTATTTATTAACAAATCAATTAGAATACTTGGTTGCTCAACCGTCAACAGCTTGACGATTGGTTTTTTGGGACACATTTTTCAACAACTCTCACTTGTCCTAAAGCCACTCGGCACAGTATCTAATACCCATCTTCGACTTGTGGTTGTCGAACTCCTTTATCGCCAGGGCTTTAGTGAAGGGGTCGGCTAGGTTCTCTTTTTCGTCGATCTTCTGAAGGTCGACGTCACCTCGATCCACGATCTCCCGGACCAGGTGGAAGCGGCGCAAGATGTGCTTCGTCCGCTGATGTGCTTTGTGTTCCTTCGCCTGAGCTATGGCACCAGTGCTGTCACAGTAGAGTAGGACTGGACCATCGAGGGAGGGTGCTACTCCGAGCTCGTTGATGAATTTTCTCAGCCACACAGCTTCCTTCGCGGCATCTGATGCTGCGATGTACTCCGCTTCACAAACAGAGTCTGCCACAGTATGCTGCTTGAAACTCTTCCAGCAGATGGCTCCACCATTCAGAGTAAAGATATAACCCGACACACTCCTGCTGTCATCATGGTCAGATTGGAAGCTGGAGTCTGTGAACCCCACAAGTTTCAGATCTAACTCGCCATAAACCAACCATTGGTCCTTAATATTTCTCAAATACTTAAGGATGGCTTTAAATACTTTCCAGTGGTTTTCTCCAGGATCAGATTAGTATCTACTCACTACTCCTAGTGAGTATGCCACATCTGGTCTTGTACATGTCATGGCGTACATGATAGATCCCACGGCTGAAGCATATGGGACTCTACTCATACGCTCTCTCTCTTCAGGAGTTGTCGGACAATCCTTCTTAGAGAGAAATTTCTTGGCCTATCGGTAGATAGCCCTTCTTGGAATTCTCCATGCTGAACCTCTTCAGCACAGTGTCTATGTACATGGACTGGGATAACCCAAGCATCCTTTTAGATCTATCCCTATAGATCTTCATCCCTAGGATGTAGGATGCTTCACCCAAGTCCTTCATGGAGAACTGTGATGACAACCAAACTTTTATTCCCTGTAGTGCGGGGATGTCATTCCCGATTAAGAGAATGTCATCCACGTACAAGACAAGGAATACCACAACTGGACTATTTGCCCATTTATAGATGCAGGGCTCTTCTCCATTCTTAATGAAGCCATACATTTTGATCACTTTATCAAAATGCATGTTCCAACTCCGAGAAGCTTGCTTCAGTCCATAAATGGATCTCTGAAGCTTGCACACCTTGAACTCATCTGTGGATGTAAACCCCTCAGGTTGTATCATATACACCTCTTCGGTCAGCTCTCCATTCAGGAAAGCTGTCTTTACATCCATCTGCCAGATCTAATAATCCAGATGGGCAGCTATTGCAAGCATTATCCGAATGGATTTGAACATTGCCACAGGGAAAAATGTCTCGTCATAGTCAATACCATAACGTTGACGATACCCCTTGGTGACCAGACGGGCTTTACAGGTCTCCACCTTTTCGTTTGCGCCCCTCTTCCTTTTGAAGACCCATTTACACCCAATGGGTTTAACCCCTTCAGGTGGGTCAACCAATGTTCATACATTGTTGACCTTCATGGACTCCATTTCGAATTTCATGGCTTCAAGCTATTTCTCAGAATCAGGTCTCTGCATTGCATCCATATAGGTGATCGGATCCTCATTATTCTTATCAAGTTCGATGGGATCACCATCCTGGACCAAGAAACCGTAGTATCTGTCCGGCTGATGCGGTACTCTACCGGATCGCCTTAATGGTGCAGGTATATTGGGCTCCGGATCTGATCTAATCATATCCGACTCAGGTTCAGCTATTGGTGTCGGTCCTTCTACCTGTTGAACTTCATCAAGTTCAACCTTAGAGGCAACGGTTCCTTCACCAAGGAACTCCTTTTCTGAAATGATTGCCTTAAGGCTGACGAACACCTTTTGTTCATCAGCATGGTAGAAAAAATATCTTTTTGTCTCTTTGGGGTACCCTATGAATGAGCATTTGTCAGACCTAGGTTCAAGTTTATCTGTGACTAATCGTTTGACATAGGCCGGGCACCCCCAGACCCTAAGGTGTGAAAGTGCTGGCTTACGTCCCATCCATATCTCATATGGAGTCTTAATTACAGACTTACTTGGAACCCTATTTAACAGATAACAGGTCGATTCGAGTGCATATCCCTAGAAGGATATCGGCAAGCTAGCAAAATCCATCATGGATCGGACCATGTCTAACAGAGTCCGATTCCTCCTTTCAGACACACCATTATGCTGTGGTGTTCCTGGAGGAGTCCATTGGGAGAGAATCCCATTCTCTCCTAGATATGTGAGAAATTCACTAGAAAGGTATTCTCCTCCTCGATCAGATCGAAGAGTTTTAATACTCTTCCCAGTTTATTTTTCTACTTCACTTCGAAATCGTTTGAACATTTCAAATGAATCCGACTTATGTTTCATCAGATAGACATATCCATATCGAGATAGGTCATCCGTGAAAGTTATGAAGTAGAAATATCCACCTCTAGCACTGGTGCTCATGGGCCCGCATACATCAGTATGTACTAGGCCCAAGAGCTCAGTAGCTCTCTCACCTTTTCTAGTAAAAGATGACTTGGTCATTTTACCAAGAAGACAGGACTCACAGATTGGAAGTGATTCACAATCACTGACTTCGAGGATTCCCTCTTGAGTCAACCTGTTTATTCTGTTCTTGTTTATATGACCTAGCCTACAGTGCCATAAGTAGATATCTGACACACTATCTAATCTAGGGTGCTTGCCAGTAGAATAGACTCTTATCAGGCTTGATCTTTTTGGTCTGGCTCTGCACAAATGTCCCAGCCTGAACTTGCACCTTCTTGACTTTCTTCTTCTTGTTCTTCTTCCCTTTCTTAAAAGGTCGAGAACCAGAAGACGAACCTCCCACTAAGTTCACCGACTCCTTGTGAAGTTGGTGATCCTTCTCAAAGTTCTGAAGCAACCCCAGTAACCCATGGTAGTTCTCTTCAGGCTTTGTTATTCTATAATGAGTGAGGAATGGGAGATAAGACTTGGGCAGTGAGTTCAGTATTGCATCTTTCCCAAGCTGCTCATGCAAGGGAAAGCCGAGCTTGCTCAATCATTCCATCAGCTCGATCATGTACAATACATGATCAGTGACAGAGGCACCATCCCGCATTTTGGCGTTGAAGATGGCACAACTAGTCTTGTGCCTCTCTACGTCATCGGGTGTGCCAAAGGCATCCTCCAACACTTGAAGCATGTCCTTTGGCGAGCCGTCTCGAATCTATGACTGAACTCGTCGCTCATAGCAGCCAGCATGATACAGCGCATCGTGGTCCGGTCACTGAGCCACTTCTGGTAAGTGTCTCTGACTGTTCCACGTGCATTGACAGCTGGCTCCTTAGGTGCAGGATCCATTATCACATATAGGATCCGTTCATGCTCCAGGACTATCTTCAACTTTCGATACCAGCTACCGAAGTTGGGTCCCACCAACTTATCATTGTCCAACAATGATCGGAGCGATAGAGAAGTGGCCATATTTACATAAAGGAGAACCATAACCTAATTAGTAATTGATTCATTAAACCTAAAGATTTGGACTTTAATCAAAAGGTTTCTCCCACTATTTTATTCGAATTGGTAGCCTCTACCTCCAATTCGAGGAATTATCCTAATTTCTTAGCGGGTACTAGAATCCACTTAGACTGCACACAAGCCCAACTTTGGTTGGCCAACCCATGTACATCTAGGGGTAGGTTCATAACCAATTATTTCTCTAAATAATTTTTAGTAATTTTAATTTTTCCCCAGAAACCTAATCAGTAGGCTTTGGCCTCCACTGTAAGGATCCAGTTAGGTCCAACCATTAACATGATCATACATGGTGTATCTAACCAATGAATGATTAAGCCCAACTTTGGTTGGCTCACCTAACCACCATTAGAGAGAAACTTCCAAGTCATCATATGATGAGTGATAATTCCATTAGTCAACAAGCACCAGGCCTTTGGGTCTGCAATGATTATTGAGTTAATGGACTCATTATCAAACACCTTAATGGGAGGCTATGATTCAGTTATCTCCATAACTTTATCATTTTAAGGACCTAACAATTTTAGAGGATTTAAATAATATAGAGGATGAAGTCAGATGAACCAGCTTATCATGATCCTCCCACTGGCTTCACCAAGTCAGCTTAAGGGAGATCAGGGCTGGTCTAGGAGTACCTAAATCAGTCACACTGATTTACCTAGCTGACATGGGTCAGCTCGAATAGTCAAGTGATCCGATCAAAACATAATTTCACCAAGAGGCCAGGTAAGTTCGATCAGTGGGAGGGTCTGCCAAAGCTTGCCTTAGACACCATCAGAAATGGTCAGGTAAGCGGGCTCCCAATTAAAAACCACCGGTCTGGTTTACCTTAGACACCAACTGGTTTAATTAGTTTCAATTAGATCAACCTAACAGTTCGTGCTAGACCGCTTAGCCAAGAATCAAGTCCATTTGGTTCTCGTTAAAGACATGGACTTGACCAACTACAACTATTGTAATTGATCTAGAGAATCCTTGATCTAATCTAAGACAACAATTGATTAGATTTAGTCAATTCTCTAATTAAGTCCATCTTTAATCTAACCATAGGTCTAACCCAATTAATGGACCTAATTCCCACTAACCCATTAACCCAATATGTTATGATTTGTGTCTTAGGTTCTTCAATTCACAATCCTAGAACCTAATCAAACAACTTCTTAATTCTTAATTAAGTTTTGGGCTGAGGGTTGTGTTTGGCTTTTCAAAAAATAATTTTCATATTTGTAAAATAATTTTACAATATGATTCTACCAACCATATTGCATGTTTGATTCATAATCAATATACAATTGAAATAAACATGAAACTACTTTAGATCTAATCTAAACAGGTTCATGTAATTGAAACAATTTCAACTTTAAACAATTTCTTTACACAAAAATTATTAACAAAGAGATTTTATTTCAGATTTAAATATCTTTTAAATCTAATAAATCATAAATTTAATCTAGATCATATCTAACAAATTTATGATTAAAGATAGATCTACACAAACTAGGACAACCTTTGCACTGTAAGGAGTAAACCTTACAGCAGGACAACCTTGCAGTTTGTGATTGATCTAAAATTTTAATTTTAGATTTAATAATCAGATTATAAATTAGATCTAATCTAAAAAATAATCTAAGCATGTATAAATAATCATGTAATAAAGAACCTAGGCTCTGATACCAATTGAAGGAACCTTATCTAGGGTTTCAGGGTTAGATCTTGAAACTTTTTCAAGATCATATAGCGGAAGACTAAAATAAATCAAAATTTATTTTTTAAAATTAGAAAATCTCTAGATCTAAGATCTTATTATATGATTATTACATAGCATTAAATCAAAAATTAAAATATATAAATATAGCATGAACTACATGTTGATCATATCAACATGTTTCTATACTACATCTAATGTATGTATTAAACAATAGATCAGATCTATTACCTTGTAAGTTAGATATTCTAACCTTATTGATCTGGGCTTGAGGATGATGTTACAAGCCACACACGCATCCGGCCTCTAGGAGTCATCCACACGAGCCCACGAATCTCGATCAGAAGTCCTGCTTCAGGAAATCAGCACAGTATGCTAGTACTGCGCTGATCCTTCTTTGAGGGTTGATCAGGTACCTCCTTCTTCTTGATTTGGACTCTTCCAAAGATGAAAAGTAGAAGAAGGAGTTTCAGATCTGAGACGCTCTCAGAAAACTCAAGATGGAGGGAGGAAAGATATGAAAACAAAAACCCTAGAAGAAGACCCTCTTCTTCTTCACGTTTTTCTCTCTAGATACCCAAACTTGCATCTTTTATATCTCCACGACCCAAAGGTATTTCTCTCTAATTTTTAGATGGCACAAATGTCCCTCAAATATATGACTTCTCCTAAAATTTAATGAAGAAACTCATCTTATATAGAGAGATATGATAGAGTCCTTGTCTAGGTCAAACACCTAGTCAAGGCTTATCCAACATGGCAAGTTAAGGGACGCCCAACTCTTGAGCACCTCCTTCATATTTTCATGCATGGATCACCAGAAAAGGGTGCACAATGTATACCCTAAAAGCCATGAAAATTTCAAAAAAAAATTTGATAAATTTGGTACAAAATTGAAAGAGTTTTGGATTTCTAAAACTCTATCTCATAGAATTCGAAATCCAAACTTATTCCTTTTAGATTTGATCCAAACCACCTTCCATGTAAGAAAGAAGAGAGGAGACCTTTTGTGAACGTGGGAGAGATCTGGGAGAGGGCTTTTGTCGCACAAAATAAGTGGAGATTGGCGTTGAATAAGAGAGAGGGCATGGAGAAGGATTATGTGGCGCAAGGTGGAATCCTAGTCTTACTAGGATTCTGTCTTATGACTTGTTTTAATTTGGTTTTCCAAACCAAATCAAATCAAAATTAGATCAACCTAATTAAAATAGGTCTTAACCCAATTAAAAACCTAATTTAATCAGATTAAATTAGATTTAAATCTGATTTAATTTTCTAATCAAATTAGAAATTAGATTGACCCAAGTCCTAGTTGAACTAGGACTAGTTTTTCCTTGCACTTGGCTTATCCAATAAACCAATTGGACTTGATCCAATCAAGCACAAACCAAATCTAATTAAATCATATTTAATTAAACTTAATCTCAGCCCATTGGCTTAATCAAATTAAGCCAATCAGCAATCAAATTGCTAATAGATCCTCCTGCAACACTTGCACTGGGTTAAATGTCAATCGTATTGATCATTTAACCCTAGAATGATTCTTAATCGTTGATCAACCATCTGATCGGATCATGAACTCTAATGTGTGTGACCTCATAGGTCCGAACCTAAGTCGGTAGTATAGGAATAAATTTTTATACCAATCGAAGTGACCATCTAGTAATGGTACCCGATGACCGGATAGGTCAAATGTGTAGAACAACATCCTTAGAACCCATGCAGATATAGTTTTCATATAATTCATCCCCTTGACCAAAATAATGATAGAACACCCCAGAGTTCAACTGTCAACTCTGATTAGGTTGTCCATATTGTATTTCAAAATATCAAATCCATCTGATGGATTACCCTGGCCAAGGTTTTGCTAAATTGAAATACAGCGACTCATTCTTCTCCAACTCTTGGAGTGGTCAATCCCATCTCGATCACACTCTGACTTCGCAAGTACTTGACTGTACCCAGAAGCCTTCCGTCTCTGAATTAGAAATTCAGTTAGTCCAGTACCAAAGCACAGTGAGTTGCTTGCAAGTCACTGAGGCGATCTCAAGTCTAAGGGACACTTATACCTATATCCCATCAGAGACATTTTCGATAGCAGAATACTCTGGAGTTGGTCACGTTCTATGATGATGTACCCTTACATCTCACCTGTATGCCATACCAGTGTCTCCACACTCCTTGGTTAAGAGGACAACCAACCCATATGGCCTACAGCGACCTATACTCGATAGAAGCTGTCGTCCTTATTAACGGCTTATCATTTGGTCGTGAACAGTTTTAAGAACTAATCGATAAATCCTCTCTTTATCGAACTTAAATAGTCCTAAGGACTTCATCATAACAACGGAGTTCATTAGAAGATGAAAGCTTATGATGAAGATGCCAAATATATTTTATTTATTAACAAATCAATTACAATACTTGGTTGCTCAACCGTCAACAGCTTGACAATTGGCTTTTTGGGACACATTTCCCAACAGTTATCGTATGATTCAGTCCTTCTATCATGAGTCTCGACTTGATAGAGGTCATGGAGAATTTGTTAAACCCCATTATCAGTCATATGCAAGATTGGCTTGACTCAATTCATTTGTGAATCTCATAAAAAAAAATTTCTGATATTCACACTTGCTTTGGCCAAAGACTTTCTAAACTCAGTCTCATAAATCGCATAGAACTTTTCTTTTCCTACCTAGGTCGATAGATTCCTTCTAGGTGCACCTACTCCAAATAGCAAACTTGAATCTACTGAAGTCAACATACACAGTAAGAACCCGAATGGCTAGAGATCAAGGGAACGTACAGTCAAACTCAATACTCTCGCTATGAATAGCCAATAACATCGTAGGTCAAAAGACCACTCACACCACTGCAGCATCGAGAAAATCACTGATGAGTGAGTAGACATCTATATAGTTTTTTATGTTGGTCACACTCAGTGCAAGTTATTTTCTAACAATCATCTGCACCCTCATCCTAGTATCCCTACATTGCAGACCCGAGACTCATCTATGCATAAGGAAGGTGAACTATGCACCAATCTCGAATGGATTGATCACTATCCTCCGTGATGATCCTTTGATTGGAAGTATTTAGAAATTATCCACTAATTAATGATATCTCAAATTCTCAACACTTTAAGAATATACAAAAATTATGTTTATTAATTTTTAGAATAAATCATGGACACATGAACATGATTGGAATGAAAAAGTCTTTTATTGATAATAAAAATATTACAAGTATAAGTTTAAGTCCTGAAATTATATGATGTGTCAGCCAATAATTGGCTTTCAGGACACAAATCTAACAAACTCCCACTTGACCTAAAGTCAATTGGTCATATACCTAAGACCCATTTTCTCAAAGTGAGCTTCAATCTTCTGCTGGCCGAGAGGCTTGGTCAATGGATCCACCACGTTTGGCATGGCGTCGACTCTCTGCATCTCGACGAACTTCATCTCGAGGTATTCGCATATGATGTGAAATTGCTGCTTTATATGCTTAAACTTCTGGTGAGACTTGGGCTCCTTAGCGAGGGCTATGGCGCCGTTGTTGTCGTAGTGTAATACAATGGCATCTAATGGCATCACACCCAGCTCTATAACAAACTTTTTGAACCAAAAGACTTCCTTAACAGCTTCAGAGGTGATGATGTACTCAGCTTTCATGATCGAATCTGTAATAATCGGCTGCTTGAAACTCTTTCGCTAACCACACCACCATTACACAAGAAGATACACCCCGATGTAGATTTTTTATCATCGACATCAGTTATAAAGTCTGAATCGATGTATCCCTCAACTTTCAGCTCCGATCTTCCATCAAAGATCAACAACAAATCCATAGTCCTTCTCAAGTACTTAAGGATATTTTTAATAGAAATCTAGTATTCTTCACCTAGATTCGCCTAATATCTATTCGTCAGACTCATGGCAAGGGCTATATCAGGTCGTGTACATAACATAGTATACATGATACTCCCTATTATCGAAGTATAAGAGATCTTGCTCATGCACTTGATCTCCTCAGGTGTGTCGAGACACATCTTCTTGGAGAGATGAATGCCATGTCTAAGGGGCAAAAGATCCCTCTTGAAGTTTTTTATATTGAACCTCTTTAGCACCTCCTCTATGTACATTTACTATGAGAGTCCTATCATCCTCATAGATCTATCTTTATAGACCTTTATACCAAGAATGTAGGAAGCTTCTCCTAGATCTTTCATGACAAACTCTTTTGACAACCATACTTTGATTGATGTCAGTATGAGAATATCATTCTCAATCAGGAGGATGTCATTCATGTACAATACGAGGAACATGACAGCACTTTCACTGATCATTTTATACATACACGGCTCCTCTTTATTTTTTATGAAATTAAATATTTTGATCACATCATTAAAGTGAGTGTTCCAACTTTGAGGTGCTTGCTTGAGTCTATATATGGACCTTTGCAGCTTGCAGACCTTGTGATCACTCTCACTGGATGTGAAATCCAAAGGCTACTCCATATAGATATCTTCCTTAAGATATCTATTTAAGAAGATAATTTTCACATCCATCTACCAAATTTTATAATCATAAAAGGCTGCTTTGGCAAGCAAAGTACGGATGGATTTTAGCATGACTAGGGATGAAAAAATTTCATGATAATCAATACCTTCGCATTGACTATAACCTTTCGTGACTAGCCTTGCCTTATAGGTCTTTACCTTACTATCCGATCCAATTTTTTTTTTGTAAATCTATTTACATCCAATAGGTACAATACCTTCAGATAGATCTACTAAAGATCAAACCTAGTTGGAATACATGGAGTCAATTTCTGACTTCATCACTTCCATCCATTTCTCAAAGTCTATATCTAACATTATCGCATCATAAGTCTTGGGATCATTCCTAATGTCCCTATCTCCTATAAAGAATGCTTCCTTTAAATCTTCTATAAGAATACCTAAGTACCTTTCAAGAGGATGGGAGACCCTATTTGATCTACAAGATGGAGGAGGTATCACATCTATTGGCTCATTATTGGGTTCAGATTTTTGAACTCATGTTCTTCAGAGACTTTATCTTCGAGCTCAATCTTCCTCCTACTGCCTCCATCTTGGATAAAATCTTTTTCTAAGAAGACGGCATGATGGCTCACAATCACATTGTGATCCTCAAGAAGATAGAAGTAGTATCCCATAGTTTTCTTAGGATATCCTATAAAGTGAGCCTTAAAGAACCTAGCCTCTAACTCATCTATCTGTTGTCACTTGACATAGGCCGGACATTTCTAAATCTTGAAATATCCAAAAGTTGGCTTCTTACCATGCCATAACTCATATGATGTGGTAGGAATAGATTTAGAGAGAACCCAATTCAAAAGATGAACCGCAGAAAGTAAAGCATATCCTTAGAGAAAGACAAGAAGGTCTGTGAAGCTCATCATGGATCGAACCATATCTAATAGGATCTGATTCCTCCTTTTGGATACATTGTTGAGCTGAGGCATCCTTGGAGGTGTCCATTATGAGACTATGCCATTATCCTTGAGATAGGCCCAAAATTTTTCACTGAGGTATTTTTCTCGATCTGATCGAAGAACTTTTATGGTTTTTCGATCTATTTTTCTACTTCATGTTTGAACTTTATGAACTTTTCAAAGGCTTCAAGCTTTTGGTGCATCAAATGGACAACGTCATACCATGAACAATCATCGATAAAAGTTATGAAGTAGACATAGCCACTTTTAGTTTGTACATTGAATGGACCACACACATCAGTGTGTACCAGGATTAATATCTCAGTGGCCCTTTCTCCTTATCCCATAAAGAGCAACTTGGATATTTTTTCTTAAAGACACGATTCATAAACTAGATAAGACTCGAAAGTCAATGGTCTGAGAAGACCATCTTTCTTCAGTTTGTTGAGTCTGTCCTCTCCAAAATGGCCTAACCTAAGGTGCCATAGATACTTTTGGCTAATCCTATCTTTAAATTTCTTAGACCCTATGGTATTCACAATTTGCTCGTTAATATTTACACTCGCATCCATATGCAAATGATAAAGACTGTCAATTAAGAAAGCACATACAATAATTTTATTTTTGAAATAAATCAAATACATATCTTTATTGAAATTAAAATTATAATTATCTTGTACCAGCACAAATATGGAAATCAAATTTCTACTGACTATGGGTACATAATAGTAGTCTTTAAAAATTAAACTAAGTCCTAATGGTAATCACAGAGGGTAGGTTCCAACAACCACAACAGCAATCCTTGCTCCATTGCCGACTCTGAGAGTGATCTCATCTTCTCTCAGCCCTCTCACTTCTTCAAGATCTTGCATAGAAGTGCACAAATGAGTACTTGATTCAGAATCTTGAACCCAACTAGAAGAAGAGAAAATTGTTAGATTAGTTTCAATAACGAACATATCAAACGTACCTTCAGAAGGTCCATCCTTCTTCCTGCTCTTGACAGTCGTTAGGTAGGTCGGATAGTTTCTCCTCTGGTGGCCTTCGATGTTGCAATGAAAATACTTTCTCTTGTCGTTAGTCTTCTTTGGAACCTACTTCTTGGGTTTAGCCTCATTCTTTTGCTTCTTCACAGGCTTCTTCTTCTTCTTGAAAGAAGACTTTCTTTTGGAGAAAGCCTGCTCTACAGCTAGAACTATATCCTTTGAACTCTTCAAGGTGCCCTCTGCTGTTACCAGCATGTTCAGTAACTCAAATAAAGTGCTATCGATTTTATTCATATGATAGTTCATGATGAACTGCCCATACAAATCAGAAAGAGACTAGAGGATCAGATCCACCTATAATTTCTTGTCCATGTTCATACTGAGCTTCTGAAGCTCCTCGATGTTCTTGATCATTGTCAAACAATGATCATTGACAGACTATCCATCACATATTTTTGCTCTGAAAAGTCTTTGAGAGACCTCAAAGTAAGCTATGTGACTCTGCTCACCATACAACTCTTGCAGGTGAGTCAGCATCTCTCTAACAGTCCTCATATCTTCATGCTGTTGCTGAAGATCATTGGATATAGATGCTAAAATGTAGCACTTTATCTTGTTATCTTCATCCATCCACTTCTCAAGTATAGCTTGTTGATCAGGGGATGGATGAGCAGGTAACATAGGCACATCCTAATCAAGGACATGGATGAGTTTTTCGAAACTAAGAATGATTCTCAAATTTTAGAGCCAGTCTTTATAGTTGATACCGATCAACCTATTGATGTCTAGGATATAGGCTAAAGGGTTAGAACTCGACATGGTAGAGAGAATAATTTTTAGTTAGATGTTTGTACTTATAAAATTATTTATTCTATAGAATTTAAAAATAAATAAAGGCTCCCACTATTTCTTCGAAACTCCCACACTCGGGTGGAGAAATAAAAATCTATATGCGATCGATTTCAAGTGGGTACTATGGTCTCATTAATCTATACACACCTCACCTAATCGTTATTGATGAGTACAGACCAATGAGTAGACAATACTTTATCTATTGCTTCACTAAGCAAGATGTAGTGGGCTTGGTCTCTAAGTTTTATAGCCTCACCTAACAGTTATTGGTATATTTTTTAGTTAAGTCAGACCCATCATTCACCAGCAGGCACAAAGCCATCATTGAGACCCTCATCTAACAGTTATTGGGCCCAACCCCATCTCTACCCTGAGACATCAAATATCAATAGAGTAATTATACCTTTCTGATGTAATCAAGCCACTGTAACCAGTCAAGAACGATCAACACCAAGAAGGCACCCGCATCTCTACAATAATGGAAGACCTCTAGACTTAATATTTAGTAAGAAGATTTAGATTTAGATCTCTTTCAAATTAATAGATTTGATATCCGACTGATCAAATTTAGGTCAGCACATCAACATGTCTAACCAGTCTAGTTGGTATGGGTGAACTCGAGTCAACAGGTAACCTAATACGAAACCAAATCTCCCAAGATGGCCAGATAAGTTAAGATGAGTGTGGGTCCCTCTGTTGCTTTCCTTAGACACCAATCAAAATTGATCAAGTCAGATAATAAAACCAATTAAATAACCATCATCTAAATTCTTGTCTTAGATATCAAATTGGTCGATTAGAATCGATCAGGTTAACCTATTGAAATGGATCCGAACCATTGAGCCAAATTCGATCATGTGTCAATCAATTCATATCAAAATATGAATCGATACGACCAACTACAACTAAACTAGACTTTGAGCCCCTTTGACCTAATCCTAATCAACTATCGATTAGATTCAATCAACTGCTCAAAATCGATAATTGGTTCTAGCCTGATCTAATCAATTTGATACTAATTATAGTTTGATCATTAGACCTAATTTATTCAACCCATACCTACATGCAACAATATAATTTCAGATCTAAAAAAAAATTTAGATTATGTTTCATTGTATGCATTAGTAGCTTATAATCTTGAAACAGTTTCAGATCTAAACCTAATGTCATATATCATATATATGTAGTTTCAGATCTAAATTAAAACATGCATCACATATATATCAAATTTTAGATCTAAAATAAAAAAATATATATCAAATATTTGTATAATCAGATCTAAAATAATAATAAAAATATTTTAAAAATATTTTTAAAAAAATTGATTCACATCAAACTAAGACAATCTTTTTAATATTGGGGGTAAACCCTATACCAGGACAACCTTATTCCAGTTTGATATAAATTTTTAATCATTCTAATTTTAAATTTAAATATAAAATAAGATATATCATATATGTTAATTTTTATATCTAAAAGATTGATTTAATTGCTTCAAAAATATTTTTCAAAATCGATCAATCTTGTGCTGGGACAACCTTTATAATATAGAGCACAAACCCTATACCAGGACAACCTTATATCAGCACAAGATCAATTTTAAATCACTAAAACTTTTTGATCTAAGACAAAAATCAGATTATATATATCTTTAAAAAATCAGTGACTCTAATACCACTGTTAGAAAGTCGGGTAGGATGCATGCATAGATTTTAAAAATCTTTTCAATCATAGTGAAAAAATAATCGGATTAAACCTTTTAACTCCACATTCATTAGATCATATCTAATCCTACCCAATCCAACAGAAAAGATATACATATAATCTGAAAATGAAATAAGTTTGAGATCAAATCTTAATACCTTAGCATGGATAGAAATTCACCACTACCGATAATCTCAAGTTTGAAGTTCTTCGAGCTACACACGTGTCCGGCCTCTATAGGTATCCATCAAGATCAACGTAGAATCTTTCTTCTCATCGTAGATCTTTCTTCTCTAAGTAGGATCTCAGCCTTTTAGAATCTTGATCAACTCTTTGATCTTCACTACAAAATTTGTTGAAATTCGTATGTACAGACATGCATGTGTGTTTCAAAATTTTATTTTCTAAATATCATAGTAGAATAGAAGATTAAAATATGTTTAATCAATATCATACATGCATAAAAATATAAACCACAAGGATCTTCTTTATATGCAAAAATTATATATATGCTAAAATTTAACATGTGATCGAATCACATACCAGTTTCATAATTTCTTTCTTCAAATCTGGATCTAGAAGAAAAGAGATTTTTTTCTAGCCACATAAGTATTTGGCCTCTATGAGTATCCACTTGAAATCAGCCTCTAACAGTCCTCTTCAAGTTAAATTTTTTGCTCTAAGAAAATTTAGCTGCTGAATCTGAACGAAGTGTGGATCACGATCAACTCTTGATCTCTTTTTTTGATCTTCTTCTTCTTCTCCTCTTCTCTTGCCTTTCTACCTTTGCTTGTGCTACTACCAAGCACCAGAAACTAGCACACAAGAGGGGACACCAAGGCCCTTATGGGCGTGAAGAGATGGGATGCCTAAGTTGGGGCATGTGGGATGCCCAAGGGAGAAGAGAAGGGGAGCAGAAGAGAGGGCGTGGAGTCTCTCTAAGATGTGTGGGGCTACTAGTTTGGATGCTCTAGAAATCTTAGGAGAGATCCCTTTAAATAGGCAAAAGAATTGAATCCTATTCAATCTCATAATACAAGTCCTACTTGCATTATGTTTCCTAATAACTTAAGTTATTCAACTTCCATTAGGAATCCTTTTAGGCGCCAACTCTTGGAGTCCTTGCACCCACATAAACACACCCCAAAGTACACCCAAGGGATGCCTCATATGAGATCCATAAGCCCTCTAATCATGGGACATGCCTAACTTGATCAAATTAAGGTGGCACCCAAAAATAATTATCAAAAGAAATTAATTAGGGACTTACACCCTTAATTCAATTAATCCAAAATATTAGACACCCAATAATTGAAGTCCAATGAATCTAATTCATTTAGGTCATTAGCAGGTAATTAAGTTTGGATTATCTTATCAAATAAAAAATTCAAACATAAAGAGTAAATTGGGATCAACCATGTGCTAGCAAGGTTACCTTGAACCCAATCGGATTTTTCTAAACCCAGTTGACACTTTATAAGCTCAATTGCTAATTTCAGATGTAATCTCTTTGTTGTGTGACCCCATATGTTCAAGTCTATCTGGTAGTGAGATATACAATGATCTCTATCAAAGTTTCATTGAAATTCTTTTTAATAGGTCAAAATAATTCCACTCTAACTTATCAAGGATTGTCGATCCAGAACAATCCTAATAAGCTCTTACAATCCATCAATGACACCTAGCATATATAGTGGCAACTCGGTAGAATCAAAAATGAACCTCAAGGTGTAGCTAGCATGTGATTCAGTCTCTCTATTGTGAGTCCCGACTAGATGGCAGGTCATGGATAAATTATCAAACCTCAACATCAGTTATATGATAAATTCGATCAGCTTAAGTCTAATTGTCATTTTCATGAAAACTTTTTTCCATCAATCACATTGTTGTGGCCACAGACTCTTGGACTTAGCCTCTCTAATCTCATAGGACTACTCCTCTCTATCAAGATTGATAGATCCTATTTTGATGCATACCCTACTCCTATAGTAGACCAACTGTCGTCAACATCCACTATAAGGGCTTATTAAGATCCATATTTATGTGTCAATCAAACTCCAGCAGCCTCACTACGAGCAGTATTACTATCTTAGGTCAAAGAACTAGTCACATAACTATAGTATCGAGACAATCACTAACGATTGAATAGAAATCCAAGTGATCTCTCATATGGTCACGCTCAGTACTAGTTGTTCTCTAACAACTACCTGCACTCATCACCCAATATCTCTACACCATAGATCAGAGACTCATCTATCTCAAAGAAAATGATCTGTGCATCAATCTATCTAGATCGATCACTATTCTCATGATGATTCTATGACCAGGAGCATTTAAGAATTAAATACATTCTCTAATTTTCAACTCTTTGAGAATATATATCGAAAGTTAATTTCATAGATGATTCAAGGACACATCACACGTGAATGAGAAATAAACTTATCCTTCTATTAATCAAATCAATATTTTAAGTATAAAATTATGTCCTAGATTTATTACAATGTGTCAGCCATATTAGCTTTTAGGACATACATCTAACAATCTCCCACTTGGACTAAAGTCAATTGGCCACAAATCTAAGCCCCATCTTCTCAAGATGGATTTTTATTTTTGGTTGGCTCAATTGCTTTATCAACGAGTCTGCCACGTTATCCGTAGAGTGTACTCTTCGCACATCGATATATTTTTTTTCGAGGTAGTCGCATATAATATGATATCGCTGCTTGATGTGCTTTAATTTTTGATGAGACCTCGGCTCTTTAGCAAGTGCTATGACTCCATTGTTATCACAGTAAAGTGGTATGACATCCGATGTCATAATCTCAAGTTTTACGATGAACTTCTTGAATTAGAAACCTTCCTTTGCAACATCCGAAGCAGCGATATACTCAACCTTTGTGATCGAATCCGCTATGATAGGTTGCTTGAAACTCTTCTAGCTGACTGTACCACTATTGCAAACGAACACATATCCTGATGTAGACTCTCTATCATCAGGATCAGATATGAAGTCTGAATCAGTATACCCCTCAACTCACAACTCAAAATCTTCTCCAAAGACCAAGAACAAATTCTTAGTCCTTCTCACGTACTTAAGGATATTCTTTACAACTATCCAGTACTCCTCATCTAGATTCGACTGATACCTACTCGTGACACTCAGAGCAAGGATAATATCAGGTCGAGTATACAGCATGGCATACATAAGGCTCCCTATGATCGAGACATAAGAAATCTTACTCATACGCTGAACTTCCTCAAATATGGTCGGACACATCATCTTGAAAAGATTAATACCATATCAAGGAAATAAGAGTCCTCTTTTAGAGTTTTTCATGCTGAACCTCTTCAACACTTTCTCTATGTACAGCTTTTGTGATAGATCTAGCATCCATTTAGGTCTACCCTATAGATCTTAATTCTGAGAATATAAGGTGCTTCCCCTAGATCTTTTATGGAGAATTTCTTGGACAACTATCTTTTGATCGTGGTCAACCTAGGAATATCATTTTCAATGAGGAGAATATCATCCACGTACAATACGAAAAATATTATTGTGCTCCCATTGACCCTTTTGTATACACATGGTTTCTCTTCATTTTTGATGAAATCAAATGATTTGATCACTTCATCAAAATGATGATTCCAACTTTGAGAAGCTTGCTTTAATCTATATATGGATCTTTGCAGCTTGCAGACTTTATGATCACCATCCCTAGAAGTGAAACCTAAAGGCTGCTTCATATAGATATCTTTCTCAAGATATCCATTCAAGAAAGCAGTTTTCACATCCATCTGTCAGATTTCATAACCATAATAAGCTGCAATAGCAAGCAGAGTGCGGATGGATTTCAACATGACTACGGATGAGAAGGTTTCTTAATAGTCAATGCCCTCACGCTAACTATAATCTTTTGCCACAAGCCTAGCTTTATAGGTCTCTACCTTACCATCAATACCTATTTTTTTTTGTAGATCCATTTACACCCAATGGGTACAATACCATCAGGTAGATCCATTTAGGTCCAAACTTGGTTCGAGTACATCGAGTCAATTTCTGACTTCATTGCATCTAACTATTTCTTGGAATTGATGTCAAACATCGCCTCATCAAAGGTATTAGGATCATCACTATGACCGCTATCTCCCACAAGAAATAGTTCCTTTACTTTCTCCATAAGCATACCCATGTACTATTCAGAAAGTCGGGAGACCCTACGAGATCTACTAGGTGGTTGAGGAACGTTAACTACTGACTCATGAATAATGGGTTCCTGAGGATCTATAGCTCTTTGTTCTTCAGAGATCTTTTCTTCGAGCTCAACTAATCTCTCACTGCCACCATCCTAGATAAACTATTTTTTTAAGAATATGATGTTCCGACTCATAATCATATTGTGGTCTTGTGGAAAGTAGAAGTAGTATCCCATGAATTCTTTATGATACCCTATAAATGAGCTATTACAGATCTATCCTCTAGTTTATCAGCCATCTGTCTCTTGACATAGGCCGGACATCTTCAAGTCTTAAGATAACTTAGATTCGACTTCTTATCGTACCATATCTTATATAGTGTGGTAGAAACAGACTTTGATGGAACCTTATTCAACAAGTGAATGATGGTTAATAAGGCATATCTCCAAAGATATAAAGGTAGATCAGTGAAGCTCATCATGGACCTGACTATATCCAATAGGATCCTATTCCTCTTTTCGGATATCTCATTGAGCTGAGGTATTTCGGAAGGAGTCCATTGAGAGACTATACTGCTGTCCTAAAGATATCTCAAAAATTTTTGACTAAGATATTCACCTCCTCGATCAGATCGAAGAACCTTAACGGGTTTACCAATTTATTTTTCTACTTCATTTTTGAATTTTTTGAACTTTTCAAAGGCTTCAAACTAGTATTTCATCAGATACACATATTCATACCTAGATAGATCATCAGTAAAGATAATGAAGTAGCTATAACCACCCCTGACCTATACATCAAATGGCCCACACACATCGGTGTGTACCAGGGCAAGTAACTCAGTGGCCCTTTCTCCATGTCCTATAAAGGGTAACTTGGTCATCTTTCCTCGAAGATAAGATTTACAAGCTAGATATAACTCTGGATTAAGAGAGCTAAAGATCCCATCCTTTTTCAGTTTGTTTATCCTATCCTCTCCAATATGACCTAGTCTATGATACCATAAGTACTTTTAGTTAATTCATCTCTGGGTCTCTTTGGACCTACGACACTCACTATTTACTTGTTTAAATTCATATTTGCATCAACATGCAAGTAATATAGATTGTCAATCAAAAGATCTCATGCAACCAATTTATTTCATAAATAAATAAAACAAAAATCATTGTTTAAACTAATTTCAAAATCTTTCTGTGCTAGCACAGACATGAAAATTAAATTCTGACTAGCTATAGAAATATAATAACAGTCTTTTAAATCTAATCTAAAATCATACGATAATTGAAGAGGATAAGTATCAATGGCCTCTGCAACAACTTTTACTCTATTGTCGACCCGTAGGATCATGTCACCTTTCCTCAACCTCCTATTTTCTATTAGACTTTGCATTGAGGTACATATATGAGCACTTGAGCCAGAGTCTAATATCCAACTAGAAGTAGAACAAATCATAAGGTTAAATTCAATTACAAGCATACCTTCTGAAGGTTTGTCACCATTTTTGATCTTTAGGCTCTCCAGATAGAGTAGACAATTTCTCCTCCAGTGGCCTTCAGCATCACAGTGAAAATACTTTCTCTTTACTTCAGCCTTCTTAGGAATATCTTTCTTAGGCTTGTTCTCTTTCTTCTGCTTCTTAGTGTATTTATTCTTCTTCTTCTCAATAGATTTTTTTTTGAAAGAAGTCCACTCCACAATGAGAACAGTGCCCCTTGAACTCTTCAAAGTTCCTTTCGTAGTGACCAACATGTTGACCAGTTTGGATATAATGTAATCGAGTTTGTTCATATAAAAATTTATAATAAATTGACTATATGAACTCGTAAGGGATTGAAAGATCAAATTCATCTGCAATTCTTTTTGCATTTCAAGCTTGAGCTTTCCAAGCTCCTCAATGTCCTTGACCACTATCACACAATACTCATAGACTGACTGCCCTTCACGCATCTTCAAATTGAAGAGTCTTTTGGATACTTCAAAGCATGCAATATGGCTCTGCTCACCATACAACTCTTACAAGTGAGTGATCATAGCTCTGGCAGTGGGCATATGCTTATGCTGACTTTGCAACTCATTTGATGTAGATGCCAGCACATAGCACTTAACCTGACTATCTTCATCCGTCCACTTTTCAAAGGCAGTCCTTTGCTCAGTAGTAGGATGGTTTGGTAACACTATGGGTTTCTGATCGAGTATATGATCTAGTTTTTCTGAGGTCAGGACAATCTTGAAGTTTTTGAGCCAGTCTTTGTAATTAGTTTCAATCAAATGATTGATTTCAAAGATATGGGTTAGAGAGTTTGAGGCTGACATTGTTTAACTGTGAGAGTAGATATTCAAGTTAGACTTTTGTACTTTAATATTATATTTACTTCTAGAAACTATAAGATGTAAAATAATGACTCTCACTAATTTTTTGGATCTCTCCACTCTCTGGGTGAGAAACGAAAATCCCAATGCGACAAAGAATTCCTAGTGGGTTCTGTGGTCCTACCGATGCTATACACCTCACTTAACAGTTATTGGTAACATGCATGCTGATGCGTAGGTAACTTTTTGCCCAGATATTTCTCTAAGCATATTGCAGCGATTTGATCTCTAAGTTATGTGGGCTCACCTAACAGTTATTGACTACACTCCTTAGTTAAGCCCGACCCATCTTTCACAAGTAGGTGTAAGGCCGTCATTGGATCCCTCATCTAATAGTTATTGGGTCCAACCCTATCCTTATCCTGAAGTAACTCTTTGCTAATATAGTGGTTATGTATTTTCGATGCAACTAAACCACTGTAACTAGTCGAAAACAATCAACACCAGTAGCATGCCTGCACATCTACAATGGTGGAAGATCTATGGGCTTAATACTTGTGGGGAGGTTTAGGTTTAGGTCTCATCTAATCAGTCATCATATGATCAATCTAATTGGTATGGGCTAAACCAAAATTGCTAAGCAACCTTATTGAAGACTCAATCTTTCAAATTGGCCAGATAAGTGGAGATCAGTGGGGATCCCCCCGTTGCTTTCCTTAGATACCAATAAATTGATCAAATAAGCTAATAAAATTAATTAACTAATCATGTCTCAATTACTTACCTCAGATACCAATAGATCAATTGGTCCAAATAGGTTAACTTAAGCAAATCAAGCTCAAACCAATGAGCCAAATTAGGTCCTTAGATTAATCGATTCTACATATGGGATTCAAATGATTTGATCAATAATAATTGTATGATCATATAACTTAATTGATCTAGCTCTAATCAACACTTGACTCAGTTTGATCAATTACTTAATCAAATTAAATCTATATGATTCAAATCATAAATCTAAGATGCAATCCTATTATATGACCTAATTTTTGATTTTTTCATAACCAAAACCCTCATGCACAAACACAAATTTTAGATTTTAAAATCAAATTTTAGATCTAAATTCTTTACATAAAACTTAAGTTTTAAATCATGAAATAAATTTTTAGATTTAATATACAAATATATATCTCATATATGTATGTTAAATTTAGATCTTAATAAAATTTAGATCATAACTTGATATCATATATTTTATATACTAATCATGAATCATATTGAAAATAATTTTATGACCTAAACATGTAATCATATATCTCATATATAAATCATGAATTAGATTAAATTAAATTTTAGATTTATGTATGCATCTACGTAACATATGAAAATGAACTAAAAATCGTTCTAGATCAAAATTCAGATCTATGCATGCTTTTACATATCAATTATATATGCTAAAATCAAATCTAAAATAAAATTTTAGATTCAAAAATTTATCTATACATCATATGTATCAAGAAAAAATTAGATTTTAAATTTTTTTTCAAAATATATATGTCAATTTCATGCATATAAAACTCGTGGCTCTAATACCACTATTGAAATTCATATATAGGGACATGCATGTGTATTTCAAAATTTTATTTTTTAAATATTATAGTAGAATAGAAGATGAAAATATTTTTAATTTATATTATACATGCATAAAAATATAAATCATAAGGATCTACTTCATATGCTGAAATTGTACATATGCTGAAATTTAACATGTGATTGAAGCACATATCTGTTTCGCAATTTCTTTCTTCAAATCTGAATTTGAAAGAAAAAAAATTTTTTTTTAGCCACACAAGTATCTAGCCTCTATGGGTATCCACTCGGGATCAGCCTAGAGCAGTCCTCTTCAAGTTGATTTTTTTTTTCTAAAAAAATTCAGCCTGCTGAATCTGAACGAAGCCTGGATTGCAATCAACTCTTTATCTCTTTTCTTGATCTTCTTTTTCTTCTCTTCTCTTATTTTTCTATCTTTGCTTGTACTGCTACCAAGCACCAGGAACCAGCACACAAGAGGGGATGCCAAGGACCTTATGGGCGTGAAGAGATGGGACACCCAAGGTGGGACACGTGGGATGCCCAAGGGAGAAGAGAAGGGAAGGAGAAGAGAGGATGTGGGGTGTCTCTAAGAGGTGTAGGGCTGCTGGTTTGGATTCTCTAAATATCTTAAGAGAGGTCTCTTTAAATAGGTAAAAAGATTGAATCCTATTCGATCTCATAATACAAGTCCTACTTGCATTACGTTTCCTAATAACTTAAGTTATTCAACTTTCATTAGAAATCTTTTTAGGTGCCAACTCTTGGAGCCCTTGCACCCACATAAACATACTCCAAGGTACATCCATGGGATGCCCCATATGCGATCCATAAACTCTCTAATCATAGGACATGCCTAACTTGATCAAATCAAGGTGGCGCTCAAAAATAACTATCAAGAAAATTAATTAAGGACTTGCACCCTTAATTCAATTGATCCAAAACCTTAGACACCTAACAATTGAAGTGCAATGAATCTAATTTATTTAAGTTATTAGTAGGTAATTAAGTTTAAATTATCTTATCAAATAAAAAATCCAAATGTAAAGAAAAAATTGGGTCCAACCATGTGCTGGCAAAGTTACCTTGAACCTAATTAGATTTCTCTAAATTACTAATTTTAGGTCTAATACCTTTGTTGTATGACCCTATAGATTCAATTCTATCTGATAATGAGATATACAATAAACTCTATCAAAGTATCATTGAAAATCTTTTAAATAGGTCGAAATAATTTTATTCTAACTCATCAAGGATTGTCGATCCAAAATAATCTTAGTGAGCTCTCACAATCTATCAGTGACATCTAGCAGTATGTAGTGGCAACCTAGTAGAATCAAAAATAAACCTCAAGGTATAGTTAGCATGTGATTCAGTCTCTTTATTATGAGTTCCGACTAGATGGCAGGTCATTGATAAATCATCAAACCTCAACATCAGTCATATGATAAATTCAATCAGCTCAAGTCCAATTATGATTTCTATAAAAAAAAATTTCCATCAATCACACTGCTGTATCTACAGACTCTCTCAGACTTAGTCTCTCAAATCTCATAAGACTACTCCTCTCTATCAAGGTCGATAGATTCCATCTTGATGCGCATTCTACTCCTATAGTGGACTAATTATTGCCAACATCCATTACAAAGGCTCATTGAGACCCATGTTTATATGTCAATCAAACTCCAGTAGTCTCACTGTGAGCAGTAGTACCATCTCAGGTCAAAAAACTAGTCACACAACTATAGCATCGAGACAATCACTGACGATTGAATAAAAATCCAAGTAATCTCTCATATGGTCACGCTTAGTACTAGTTATTCTCTAACAACTACCCGCACTTATCGCTCAGTATCTCTACACTGTAGATCAGAGACTCATCTATCTTGAAAGAAGTGATATGTGCACTGGTCTATCCAAATCGATCACCATCCTCATGATGATTCTATAATCGAAAGTATTTAGAAATTAAATATATGTCTCTAATTCTTAACTCTTTGAAAATATATATCGAAAGTTAATTCCATGGATGATTCAAGGACACATCATACTTGAATAAAAAATAAACTTATCCTTTTATTGATCAAATCAATATTTTAAGTATAAAATTATATCTTAGATTTATTATAATGTGTCAGTCATATTGACTTCTAGAACATACATCTAACAAAATCAACCCTTTGAACTGCAGCTTTTCTACTCGTTCCTTGTCGTAGAAGTAGATCTCCTCAATCATGGCATGTAAAAGGGTGGGACGCCCAACCTTTGGGTGTTGGAAAGAGAAGAGAGATAGTGTGGCATGGAGAGGAGAGAGGAAGAGAGAGAGATATGGTTTTTAATCAAAAACAACTCTCTTATGAAACCTTAGGAGACCTCTTTATATAGGCCCTTCCTTGATCCAAATTAGGAAACAATTAACTTAAAAAGGTACATTCTTATCTTATAAGAAATTTTATCTTTTTAATTTAATTCTTTTTAATAAAATTAGACTTAATTGGTAGAATATCAGCCCACTTTGACAAGTATATGGGACGCCCTAGTCAGATATGAAAATTTGAGTGGGCACCCTTTGCAAATAGAGCAGGTAGGGTTGGCGCCCCCTTAGGGTTTCATTGCTTGAGAGAGGGGACATGGCCCTTCTCTCTCTCCTTCGATGCCCATCCACAAGAGGGAGTGGGCCCCTCTTACATTATCCAAGGGTTAGCACCCTTTGGTCCTGCCATAAAGGGAGGAGGGTGCCACACATCTTTTCAATAATTCCACACAATACCGAGAGATAATGAGGAGATAATGAAGAAATAATGAGGAGATAATTTAGCCAACTAATTGACTTAATCCAATCCTCTTGAGCTCATAATTAGACACCTAATTAAATTCAAATAGATTTAGATAAGGTTCAAGGCTATGGACTTGATCCAATCGAAGTCCTGAGAAGAATTATGTTTAATCATGTGCTAGTGTAGTTCTCTTAAATCTAATAGGAATTCAATAAATCCTAACCCAATTAGAACTTCATAAGCTCAATTGGCAAATTCAAGATTAAATCTCTTAATGTGTGACCCCATAGATTTCATTCTATCTAGTAGTGAGATATATTGTGATCTCTATCACAATATCATCAAAACTTTTTTTGATAGATTGGAATAATTCCAACTCTATCCTTCGAGGGTCATCAATCATCAAGATAATGCCTGATGAGTCCCACAATCCACCAGTGACACCTAGCAGTAAGTAGTGGCAACTCAGTAGAATAAAAATATGAACATCTAGGTGCAGTTATCATATGATTCAGTTCTTCTATCGTGAGTCCCGACTTGATGGAGGTCATGGAGAACTCGTTAGACCCCATTGTCAGTCATATGTAAGATTGGCTTGACTCAAGTTCATTTGTGAATTCTGTGAAAATTTTTTTTTAGTATTCACACTTGCTTTGGCTAAAAATTTTCTGAACTCAGTCTCACAAATCACATAGAACTCTTTTTCTACCAAGATCGATAAATTTCTTCTAGATGCATCCTACTTCAAATAGCAAATCTGAACTTACTGAAATGAATATACACAGCAAGGATCCGAATGGCTAGAGACCAAGAGAACATACAGTCAAACTCAGTAGCCTCACTGCGAATAGCCAATGACACCACAGGTCAAAAGACCACTCACACCACTGCAGCATCGAGAAGACCACTGATGAGTAAGTAGATATCCATGTGATTTCTGATGTTTGTCATGCTCAGTGTAAGTTATTTTTTAACAACCACCCACACTCTTATCCCAGTGTTCCTACACTACAAATTTGAGACTCATCTGCCCATAAGGGAGGTAAACTGTGCACTGATCTCGAATAGATTGATCACTATCCTCTGTGATGATCTTTTATTTAGGAGCATTTAAAAATTAATCACTAATTAATATATATCTCAAATTTTTAATACTTTAAGAATATACAAAAATCATCTTTGTTAAATTTTAGGATAAATCATGGACATATAAACATGATTGGAATGAAAAAACCCTCTGTTGATAATAAAAATATTACAAATATAAGTTTAAGCCCTAAAATTACATAATATGTCAGCCAACAATTGGCTTCTAGGGTATAAATCTAATACCAAAAGCCCCAGCTACTTCGGCTGGTGCTTCTTCTAGGAAGAAGTCGACAACTTGAGGGGCTGGAAGGCTCAGAATTACTTTTTCAGAGGCTCGACCTATTTGGCTTCTTCAAACTCCATCAAAAATCGATGCAGATGAGCTGGATTGAACCCTCACAACTCTAAAGTCATTGGCACAGAGAGATTCAGATCCTTCTGACCCAGAAGCCAGTGATGTAGGGGGATTTTGAATCCTGATGCGGGTTCTTCAGCCACCCACAGGCTCTACTGCCCTTTTTTGGTGGGCCTTCTGCTCCAATTTCTTCAGTAAATTCAGGTCCATCTCTGCAACTAAAGCAATCGAACAATTAGCACAAAAGCAAAATAACAATTAAAGAACATATGGCTCTGAGGCAGGTGACCCATGCACACCTTGAGGACCAGCCTGACTAATGTCGACATTAAATAATGTCTGCACCAATAGGAGCTCCTTCAGCATCAGGACCTTAAAAATATGCAAGGTTTCTGCCTCCTACCTCAAGCACTGATCCAATGAGGGCTCCTTCAACACAGCCTCTTGAGGTTCACCTCAGACGACGAGCCCCCAATCCTCACTTGATGTTTGAGAGACAAAGAGAAAATGCTCTTTCCAGCTGTGAATAGTGGAAGGAGCATCTTGGATCAATGGGCAAATATTCTTGTTTTTTTGTGGCATCACATACCACCACCCGCGTGATCCAAGATGCCTCTTGAGTTTGAAGAAAGAATAGAAAAGTACAATGTTGGGATCAATCCCAATCAATATGTATACTACGATAAAATGACAGATATGCCCCATGAATTCGGAACTACCGAACACGATGACATCTCAAGATATTGAAAAAGAGCTACAAATAAGGGATAGAGGGAAGCATCAGTCCAGTCCAAAAATATTCCTCGTAGAGACTCATCCAGCCTAGAGGAGGTTGGCGACTCGATTGTTCATCTCCAAAATTTTCAGTTGGAACATCGAAGGGACCTAAAACTGCTCACAGAGCAGTACCACATCCCTCTCCATTAGCTCAGACTGGAACTCTAGCAGGGCAAAGTCAGAGTCTCCAAAACCCATTTCCTTTGTAGTAAAAGAAAATTCTAAAGTGAAAGACAAAGGAGAGGAACCTACGGCAAAAGAAAAGGACAGTCGAAAATCCTAAAAGCCTATCTCATCTAGGCTTTAAAAAAATTCAAACTCAGAAGATCTCTATATGACACCTTCTCTCAAAGCATTATTACTAGAGGCATGAATCAACGGAGCTTGAACAGATGCTTGACACATGGCAATCACCAATCAGGTATGGCACCTACCGTCGATATGGCGGTTAATGTCAGTGGCAGGCAAATCATGCCCTGCACCATTTTTGAAGGGACATGAAGAATCGTGCAATGGTACCTACCACATGAAGATGATTTGGATCCCGATCCTTTTCAAAACATGTATGATAGGTATGAATCATATATCTTAGATTATAGCTCAGATTATAGCTTGGATTGTAGCTTAGATTATGCCTTATGATTTGAATCATAACTAAATTCCTAGTATGGATCGAAATTTGGCTAATATTGCTCGAAATGTGATTTGTACTCATCCATTCAAACATAGTGAACATTAATAACAAAAATGAGTTTTATTCATTTGCATCAAAATGATTACAAAGTTCAGATTACTAAATAAAAATACATCATTGCCTCAGAGCGCTATCAAGGTGATTCACTTCAGCACAGTCCTCCTCAATGCCAGTAATTTCCTTTGTCTGGACGGCCGCATCGACTTTGTTTATCTCAATAATGCATCTTAATATTTTTGCGAAACTCCCTGTGCTGTCTTTTGTCACGACCTTTAGACTTTTATTGAAGAAGCTGGCTTGTAGAAGCTCGACACTATCAGTAGGAAGTACACCCGAGCCATTATCTTACATCTCTCGAAGCCTACAGAGAATGATGTCTTGCAAGCCTAGTTTATGATTTCAACTCCTCTTTTAGCTGAACTATCCTTTTGAGAGCATTCATAGTGAGAAGCTTCTTATCTAAGAGTCGGTGGTAGAGAAAAGATTGGCCTTCTTTTTCCTCCTTTAGCTTCTCCTTCAGGTACTCTATATTTGTTAAGGCCTCCTAAAGTTTGCTCTGAGGTGTAGATGGCTCCTGAGTCACCCGAATCCTCTTGGAGGCAGAACCTTCATCCCTTTGAGGTGTTTTCTCTTTATAGTCTGATTTGTCTGAGGTTCTTATCCTTTTAGCTGAGCTCCTACTGGGGCTCTTTTGAGAATGAACCTCAGGAGGAGTAGAGTCTCGACCTCTTCATCCTTCGAGCATCCTCCTTAGGCGCTCTATATCATTGCAAGCTCGGTGGCAGTCTCTCTCAGCCCCAGATCTTTACCTCTCAAGATCTTCAATCTTCTTTTTAGCCCTCCTTAACTCATCATCTCGACGATCGATCATTTCTTGGGCTTCTCAGAGGGCATCCTTAGAAAAATTGATTTTTTTGGTCAAGTTTGATAAAATAATGCCCTACAAGCCAATCACATATGGGATGGATAAGATATTTTCTGTAATTTATCTTCCAGACTCATGTAATTGATATTTATATTATTAATAAAATAGATATTTTTGATTTATTATATGCTGTATTTTATTACTTTTAAGATTATAATAAACCCCTTAGGTCTGGACAATGGTTTTAGGACCATGATGAGATCACCTCAGTGAGACCTAAATCTTTGATAGTCATGATTTAAAATATTCTTAGTTATTAGTTCATTGAGTCAGAGATCAATGACACTGGTAAGACTGGCATATCCTATGTATGCTCAGAAATGAGGATGATTGATCTCACAACCACTTGTGTGGTGACACTAATACAAAGATATAGGTGCTCATTAGAGAATGAGTTCACTGAATAGACCTGTGAGAAAATATCAGATAAAGTCTTATTTATATGTCAGCTAATGATTTTCTAGTGGGGTTGTGTAAGTGATCCTTTGATCTGAGATCATCATGGTACCTTATGTACATGAATCCATATTTTGGTTCACTTCCTAACTTGTTGATTCTTTGATCCTTGTATGGGGTGTTCTGGATATGGTGAAGTATGCATGGAGATTGTGAGTGATCAATAAGGGATTAGTCACTCCTAATAAAGGGAGCGAACATCCTGTGTGATCTTATAGGTCGATGATTCCAGAAGTCTTTGACCAAAGCAGGATGATAATTAGAAAAAAATTTTTAATATATCATCAACTGAATCATCACCTTCAGATCGAGATACATAAAGATAAGTGATTGGGTTTGATATGTTTTCATTCTCACAGCTCATCTGGAATGTTGATTGATTGAAAGATTGAATTACACGGTAACTTGCCACTAAAGGGTATTTTGATAATTTTTTATCAAAATTTTAAATCTTTTGGATAGTCATGATATGTTGCTAGATATCAATCTTGACTTGTGAACTCATTAGAATTAAAAGGGTTTAATTTAAAAATCAATTAGGAAGAGTCCTAGTTGATTGGGACTCTTCGAGTGACCTAATATGATCGAATTAGGGTTACGTCGAAAGTCTAAATCCACTGCTGGCTAGATTTGAAATCCAATAGATCACACACTTTGAGATTTGATCTAGATCTAATTTAATTATTATTTAATATAAATTTTAAGAATTAATTTGATATACTAACATATTGTATTAACCCAAGTTTCTAAATTGGTTTAGATCAAAGTGTTTGAGCTAACCTAGACTAGTTGCCTTTGACCTAATGGGATTTGATCTATTTTGATTGGATTCTTATCCAACTTGAAATAATTTCAAGTGGAGAAAGACTCCTCTACACCCACTAGATGCCACACCAAAAATAAATTGCTGCCCCACTCATTTTAGCATGTGAAGATGGAGAATCCTTCTTCATGAAGGAACTTATCTTAACGCATTGCCTTAAATGATCAACCAGAACTCTAATGATTTGTCACCAATTCAAGATGGGATTTTTATGGCATCTAGAAGAGGGAGATTCATTCTCTGTGAAGTCTATTTTGTGCCAAAAATTCTACATAGTGAATTTATTCACTATGTGAGAAACTGGAGCACCAAAGGTTGGCACCCCTTGGTTTCTTCTCACATCTCTTGGTCCCTTATATATATGGGACATCCCATATGACCCATGTGCTAGGGTTTTAGGTGGAAACCAGAGATAAGAGGCATGTAAATTAGTAAAAAATTTTTAAAAAAAATCTGAGAAAAAGGTAAGAAAAAATTGAGTGGCAAAAGTTGTAAGAAGGGTGGTGAGAGAATTAGCAAGTGTTGCTAGTGTGCCCTAGGGTTTGATTTTTTTATGTGTTGGAGTCCAAAATCAAATCCTAGATTATGAGACATCTAAAGAGTGTCTTTTTTACATAATTCTAGTAATAAGATCGAAAGTAACTAGACTTTGGTGTGTTCATTCTTAGAGTTCGAAGCCGACAGTGTTCTTGAGAAGACAAGGCTGCGGTGGCGCACCGATTAGGAAGGACCTTGGCCAACTTCTGTGTGGATCATCATTGGAGGGATTCTACTTTGAAATCTCATGGAGATGACCAATGTGCCACATTATCTTTTTGGTGAAAGTAAAAATATTATCCCTTTTGCATGCCTATTTTGTTTTGATCGACATTGGCATGGTGACTCTAGGGTTTGAATTTTGGCTCGATAGTTTTAATTATTAAAGCTATTGATTTGTTTGATTTTTTAATTTTTTTAAAAATTACTTTCTACTGTGTGATCAAAATCCAATAGTGGTATCAGAGGTACCCTTGTCTGATTCAATCAAACAAGTGCAAAGTAGTAGCATCGAATGGTTCTTGTTCATATATTGCCAAATATTTAGCATCGATTTTTAGCATCGGTCTTTAAAATCAAAAATTATTTTTGACTTTATAAGTACCATAGTTTTAAATTTTAGTTATTAAAATTATAAATTTATGATAATTTGAAATTTATATTATCATAGTAGCTTGATGCTTAAATCGATTTATGGTTAAGAGTGTTATGCATGCCTAATATGATTAGGATTTGCTTTATTACTTGGATATGCTTGACATATGTTATGTCTTCTTTTGCACCCTTATATGTCTTTTTGGCATGATTATATAAGTATTATAATGAGTTGTAGATCCATGTCGAATTACATAATATGTTTAGCATATTTTATGTAGTTGTAGTTAGGATGTGCCAAGATCAATTCAAAGACCCTCTTAAAAAAATTATATTAAGTTGTAATGTCGAGATTCACTTTCAATTCAAATATCAAATTCAATAGATCAATTGGTGTCAAAGAAAGTGTGAAAGGTGATTTTTTTATTAGATCCATATGCTGGTCTGACCAACTTTATTGGTGTCTAAAAAAAGCTATGGAGAGCCTCCCACCTACTGACCTAACCAATTTGATCTTATTGAATTTCAAACTTAGATTGATTAGTGATGTAGACATTGCAAAGGCCTTCTTTCAAATTTGGTCAATAGAGTATGTCAAGATCTTAATGAACTTATTGTGCTATCCACAAGGCTTATTATAGAAAGTGATATGATATTGACCAAGTACATATTGATACTTATGGCATATTTGAATAGTGTTGCTTTATTGTGCTATCTACAAGGGCAGCATTATTTAAGTATGACCATATGAGATTGAAGGGTTAACTTAACTAGAATACTATAGTTTGTTGTGCTATCTGCAAGGCTATATGTGATCTAGAGGCAAGAGAAAAAAATATTGAGAATTGTATAAGTACAATTGGTAAGAGTTACCTACTCTTGAACTCATGAATACTTATTGTACTATCCACAAGATATTTGTGAGGAACAGAGATCTCAACCCCACTAAGAAACATAAGTATGTTTCTCGATTTTCATACTTGAGGGCTGTGAAGTTCAATAAAATAGTGGGAGACATAATTAGACAAAAGTTCTAATCTAGTTGTACATGTCATCATGAATTGTTCGCTTATATTGTATTCTTATTTTTATAGATTAACTACACATATGGCATCCTCACCATCACTTAGAGGCATACTAGATGTAAACAAATTGATCAAACCTAACTACATCGACTGGTTAAGAAACTTGAGAAAAGTTCTCACTCAAGAGAAAGTCTCCTACATTCTGGATACACTTGCACCAGATTCACTTGAGAAAGATGCTTTCGAGGAGGAAAAGGCCATATACAAGATGTGAAAAGAGGACAGTGTGATTGTCAAATGCATCATACTCACCTCGATAAGCAACGAGCTTCAGAGGCAACATGAAGACATGGATGTTCCCTCTATACTTCTTAATCTTAAAGAGTTATATAAGAAATAAAGTTAAATTGCTCGATATGAGATATTTTCGTGCCCGCATAACTGAAGGCACCCTCATGCAAACGCATGTCCTGAAGATGATTGATTTGATCACTCATCTGGGACAGCTGGGCTTTGCCATGGACGGTGAACTGAGCCAGGATTTGATCCTGCAGTCTCTTCCTGACTCGTTCTCTCAGTTTGTTATAAATTATCATATGAACAAATGAACACTAGCCTGCTAGAGCTGTTGAACATGTTGAAAATAGTAGAGAGCCATTTCAAGGGTGAAAAGGCTCTGATTTTTCTTGTCGATAAGATCAACAAGAAGAAAGGCAAAAAAAATTTCAAGAAAAAGATGAACCCTAAGGCTGGTGTCTCTAAAGAAAAGATGAAAAAGATCTCCACCAAAGGTACTTGCTATCACTATGGCAAGGAGGGCTATTGGAAGAGGAATTGCAAGGAATATCTTGCAACCATGAAACCGACAAACGTTGCTAAAGGTTTGTATATGATGTAAACCAACTTATCATTAAGTACTTCAATTTCAGATTCTTGAGTATTAGATACCGTCTGTGGCTCCTACCTTTACAAATTATTACAGGGTCTGCAGGAAATAAAGAGTCTGAATAAAGGTGACTTCAAGCTGTTCGATGCTAGTGGAGAGTCCATTCAAGCCGAAGCTATAGGAACCAGGGTTTTGAAGTTGCCTTCGGGCAAAGTTTGGAACTAAAGATATGTTATTATATTCCTAATATCGTTAGAAATATTATTTCTATACCATTGTTATTGGAATAAGATTTTGAAATAAAAGCAAAGAACAATGGTTGTTCTATATATTTTTCTAATGAATATTATGAAAGTGCTTATATTAATAATGGTCTTTTATTTCTTTCACTTAATGATAATGTACTTCATATTGATAATATGAAGAAAAAAAAGAGAGAGGATGTGAATATCACATATCTCTGGCATTGTCGATTTGACCATATAAATGAGTCAAGAATTAACAAGTTATACAAAGATAAATTCTTTGATCCTTATGATTATGAATCATATAGAATTTGTAAATCTTACCTTATAAAAAAATAACCAAGACTCCATTTACTAGACATAGAGAAAGGGCAAGTGACATATTGTATCTTATACATCTGATGTTTATAGTCCAATATCGACTCAAGCCAGAGGTGGATACTCTTACTTCATCATATTTACTGATGATAGGTCTAGGTTTGAATATGTATATTTAATGAAATACCAATTCGAAGCCTTTGACAAATTTAAAGAGTATCAAAGAATGGTTGAGAAACAAACTGGTAAAAGTATTAAAACTCTTTAATCTGATCGAGGAGAAGAATATTTGTCGAGTGAGTTTCTTGATTATTTAAAATAAAATGGGATACTGTCTCAATGGACACCTCTTTATACTTTATAATTAAATAAAATTATGAAAAGAAGGAATCGCACCTTATTAGATATGGTACAGTCCATTATGTATTTCATGGATCTTTCGATATTCTTCTAGGGATATGCTCTCGAGGCCACAGCGTATATCTTAAATAAAGTGCCTTCTAAATCTATTTCTAGCACTCCATATGAAATATGAAAAGGAAAAAGATTCCATCTTAAGCATCTTAAGGTTTGGGGTTGTCCAACTTATATGAAAAATATAGGTTTGTAGGTTATCCCAAGAAGAGTACAGGATACTACTTCTACAATCCTACTCAACAAAAGGTGTTTGTTGGTAGGCATGTCATTTTCTTGGAGAAAGAGTTTATCCAAGAAGGAAGCAATGGAAAGTCTATTAAACTTGAGGAAGTTCAAAACCTATAACCCATCTAGGTTTCACAAAATTGTTCTCAAGCAGATATGCCCATTGTTGAGGCACAGCCACTACACACACCTCCTCTCCGAAGGTCAAATAGAATGCGTAATGTACCACTCAAGTATGGATTTGTCATTGAGAATGACAACACATCCCACATCATTGAGAATGATGATCCCATGCCCTATTCGGAAGCTGTCATGAGTAGTAACTCTGACAAGTGGCTCAATGTCATGAAATCTAAAATAGACTCCATATATACCAATCAAGTTTGAACTTTGGTTGATACACCTGAGGATGTGACCCCAATAGGCTGTAAATGGGTCTTCAAAAAGAAGATTGGAGCAGATGGTCAGGTAGAGACCTATAAGGCCAAGCTGGTGGTAAAAGGTTTCAAATAAAAATAAGGTATTGATTATGAAGAGACCTTTTCATCGGTAGCCATGCTCAAGTCTATTCGGATAATGCTTGCTATTGCAGCATACCATGACTATGAAATCTGACAGATGGATATCAAAACTGCCTTTCTCAATGAAAATCTTGAGGAAGAAGTCTATATGACTCAGTCAGAGAGATTTATCTCTAGTGAGAGAGCAAATCAGGTATGCAAGCTAAATAGATCTATTTACGGATTAAAACAAGTATCGAGGAGCTAGAACATCTATTTTTATAAGACAGTCAAATCATTTGGCTTCATTAAAAATATGGATGAACTTTATGTGTATAAGAAGACTAGTGAGAGTCTATTATCTTCTTGGTCTTGTATATGGATGATATATGCTCATTAGGAATGATATCCCGATGTTGTAATCGGTCAAGACATAGCTATCACAAAAATTTTTCATGAAAAACTTGGGTGAAGCATCCTATATACTTGGTATAAAGATCTATAGGAATAGATCAAAAAGGATGCTAGGCTTATCCCAATCTAGGTACATTGACCTTGTGTTGAAGAGGTTCAACATGAAGAGAAGTAAAAGAGGTTACTTGTCCATAGGTCATGGCATACAACTCTCTAAGAAGATATCTCCTAAGACACCTGAAGAGAGAAATAGAATGAGTTCTATTCTTTATAGTTCAGCTGTAGGATCAATTATATATGCTATATTATATACCAGACTAGATGTGGCTTATGTCTTAGGCATTGTAAGTAGATTTCAGGTGGATCTCGGAGAGGATCATTAGAAAACTATAAAAGATATACTCAAGTACTTAAGAAGGATTAGAGATATTTTTCTAATATATGGAGGATCTAATTTAAAACTAGAAGGTTATATTGATTCTAATTTTCAATCTCATCCAGATGATAGTAAATCTATATCTAGATATGTGTTCACTCTATATAGTGGTGCAATAAGTTAGAAAAATTTCAAACAGCAAACTATTGCTGACTCAATCACTGAGACTGAGTGTATTGCTGCTAGTGAGGCTACTAAGGAGGCCGTCTGGATAAAAAAATTAATCACAGAGTTGGGTATGGTTTTAAGGATTGAACAACCAGTGCCCCTTTATTATGATAATACTGGATAGTTGCTTAAGTCAAAAAATCAAGGTCTCATCATAAATCCAAACACATCCTAAGATGGTTCCACCTCATTCGGGAGATAGTCCAAAGACACGATGTGATCATGGAGCGAGTTGACACCAAGAATAATATAGCAGATCTGTTCACTAAGGCCTTATCAATGCAGCAGTTTGACCACCACCTTGATAGCATGGGTATCAAGTATAAGGGTGATTGACTTTAGTGCAAGTGGGAGATTGATAAAATAATACCCTACAAGTCAAATGCATATGAAATACGATAGGATATTTTCTGTAATTTATCTTTCAGGCTCATGTAATTGACATTTATATCATTAATAAAATAGATATTTTTGATTCATTATATACTTCATCTTATTGTTTTTAAGATTATAATGAACCCCTTAGATTTGGGTAATGATTTTAGGACTGTGATGAGATCACACCAGTCAGATTTAAATTTTTAATAATCATGACTGAAAATATTTTTAATCGTTGGTTCATTGAGTCGGAGATCAATGATACCGATAAGATTGGCATGTCCTATGTATGCTCAGAAATGAGGGTGATTGATCTCACAATCACTTATGTGGTGACACTAATATAAAGATATGGGTGCTCATTAGAGAATGAGTTCACTGAATAGACCTGCAAGAGAATATTAGATGGAGTCTTATTTATATATCAGCTAATGATTTTCTAGTGAAAGTTACATAAGTGATCCTTTGACCTGAGATCGTCATAGTACCTTGTGTATATAAATCTATATTTTGGTTCACTTCCTAACTTGATTCTTTAATCCTTGTATGGGGTGTTCTAAATATGGTGAAGTATGCATGGAGGTTGTGAGTGATCAATAAGAGATCAGTCACTCTTAATAAGGAGAGCGAACATCCTATGTGATCTCATAGGTCAATGATTCTAGAAGTCTTTGGCCAAAGTAGGATGATAATTAGAAAAAAATTTTTAATATATCATCAATTGAATCATCACCTTCAGATTGAGATACATAAAGATAAGTGATTGGGTTTAATATATTTTCATGCTCACAGCTCATCTGGGATGTTGATTGACTAAAAGATTGAATTACACAGTAACTTGCCATTGAAGGATATTTTGATAATCTTTTATTAAAATTTTAAATCTTTTGGATAATCATGATACATTGCTAGATGTCAATCTTGACTTATAGATTCATCAAAATTAAAAGAGTTTAATTCAAAAATTAATTAGAAAGAGTTCTAGTTGATGGGACTCTTTGGGTGACCTAATCTAATTGGATTAGGGTTACGTCGAAAGTCTAGGTCCACTACTGGCTAGATTTGGAACTCAATAGATCACACACTTTGGAATTTGATCTTGATCTGATTTAATTAAAATTTAATATAAATTTTAAGGGTTAATTTGATATACTAGTACATTGTATTAACCCAAATTCTTAAATTGGTTTAGATCAAAGTGTTTGAGCTAACCTAGACTAGTTGTCTTTGACCTAATGGGATTGGGTCTATTTTGATTGGATTCTTATTTAACTTGAAATAATTTCAAGTGGAGAAGGACTCTTCTACACCCACCAGATACCACACCAAAAATAAATTGCTGCCCCATTTATTTTAGCATGTGAAGATGGAGGGTCCTTCTTCATAAAGGAACTTATCTTAACGTGTTGCCTTAAATGATCAACCAGAACTCTAATGATTGTCGCCAATTTAAGATGAGATTTTTATGGCATGTAGAAGAAGGAGATTCCTTCTATGTGAAGGCTCTCTTGCACCAAAAATTTCACACGGTGAATTTATTTGCCACATGAGAAAGTGGGGTGCCAACCCTTAATCCCTTCTCACGTCTCTTGGTCCCTTATATATATGGGATGTCCCATATGGCCCATGTGCTGGGTTTTTGGGTGGAAACCAAAGATAAGATGTGTGTAAATCAGTAAAAAATTTTAAAAAAAGTCCAAGAAAAAGGCAAGAAAAAATTGAGTGGAAAAAGTTATAAGAAGGGTGGTGAGAGAATTAGCAAGTGTTGCCAGCGTGCCCTAGGATTTGGTTTTTGCATGTGTTGGAACTCAAAATTAAATCCTAGATTATGAGACATCTGAAAAGTGTCTTCTTGGTATGATTCTGGTGGCAAGATGGAAAGCAACTGGGCTTTGGTGTGTTCGTTCCTAGAGTTCAAAGCCGGCAATGTTCTTGAGATGATAAGGCTGCGGCGGTGCACTAGTTAGGAAGGATGTTGGCCAACTTTCGTGTGGATCATCATTAGAGAACTTCTACTTTAGAGTCTCATGGAGATCACCAATGTGCCACATCATCTTTTTGGTAAAAGTAAAAATTCTGTCCCTTTTGCATGCTTGTTTTGTTTTGATCGACATTGGCAAGGTGATTATAGGATTTGGGTTTCGACTCAATAGTTTTAATTATTAAAGCTATTGACTTGTTTAATTTTTTAAATTTTTTAAAAATCATTTTTCACTGTGTGATCGAAACCCAACAAAGTTGGTGGTAGCTGATTGTTCCTGCTCCAAAAGATACTTCAGCCAGTCTATTTCTTCCTTCACCTCCGTAAGCTCTAATGCTGAAGCTTCAGAGGTGGAGCCGATGAAGCTGGTTAGATAATACCCTACCTATATATCAAAGCTATTAAAATGGCAAGCTGTAGGAGATCAAAGGGAAAGATCTAAAGACTCCTTATTTGAGCAAGAGACCTAAGGGCACCTGTGTTCATCCAGATACTATTTTTTAGTAAGAGATAGAAAATTTTTCAGAAACTCTACCGTAGTCTTGAGATTCTCCACCATGGACGGAGTAGAAGGTGCTGGTCATGAAGGACTTGCTTGGAAAAAGACCAAAGGAAGGCACTTGGTAGGAGCCATCTGCTCCCCAGTCTTCACCACCACCACCAGAGCTTCTTCAAGATGATTGCCTGCATCCATTGCCTATGTCTTCTTCGTCAGAGGTTCCTTTGTTGGAAACCCCTTCGATGGAGTTTTCATCATAGCCTCCAATGGGGAAACTGTAGACTTGACAATCAAAAGAGGATTTTCATCTCCCATGGCTGTCGTGGTTGATTCAGTGGTTGGAACCTTGACATCACCATCCACTGGAGTCGGAGGACTAGTAGACAGAACTTTAGCCTACCTCTTTCATGCTGATGCCAGTTCAAGCTTCCTCAAGAGCTCTGGGTTCATTCTATCCCTGAGAATTACAACAAGAATCTAAAGCGAAGGAGATTGTAGTTGTCTTCTCAATGCACACAAAAAGTAGATTTAAAAGAGGACAAAGAAGAAGACAGAGAGCTACCACTGAAAAAATTAAATTCTTGAAAAAATTGCTATATGAGTGGCCCCATCAATCACGACCATTTGCAATAAGCCCTACCCATCAGGCTGACATCATCAATTTTAAATGCGGAGGACACATGTGAAAGCATGAGAGCGCACTCTCCAGATCCAAGGTACGACTTCAGAGATACTCCTTTTGCCTAATTCTCAGACTCAAAAGTAGGGGGATAGTTTTATGATAGTACTGTGGATACGTTGGATCAGTGTGTTATCATGCATACCTCAGGCCAGCGAGCTATCTTTGTAGTTGTCGATCTAAGCACCGAGCTAAAGTATGTGGGGCTAAGCTATTTGTATCCAGTCTGATGTGTAGCCCATTTGGCATGTGAGCTTTTTCTATTACCTCAAACAGTCAATTTTTTAGTACATGTAGTTGTTGTTCATCCTGAGTGGATAAGTTCGGACGTAACTAACTCTTCACATCTTGTGGGAGCAGATAAGAGCTAGAATATCTCACCCACTAACAGCACGTCCAACAGTCTGACAACCTCAGAACCACACATTCTCATGGTTGTACAACTATATCCTCTATAAATAACTAAAATCTTGAGGATCCAGATAAGAAACCCCTTTCAAAGAACTAGTTGCTACTTCCATTGCTCTCTGATTCCTTGAGTGTCGAAGGGTCCTCACAAGAGCGAAAACCTCTAGTCGAGACTTTATTTTGTAGTTCACTCCAGCACCACTGTGCAAGACCCAGTTGCTCACCTTTCAACCTCAACCGAAATCAATAGCAACAGGAATTTCAAATCTCACTTTTGATATTATGATCAAAAAAATTTAGTGCAATGACTAGACTATAAGCTATTTATATATAGAAAACTAGCTAATTGAAGCTTTTTGTTGTATTTAAGAATAATATATAGGTTAGTAGCATTAATAAAATGACTAATTAAAAATTTAAGATTGAAATTATGATCAAGATTTAAATGCAAGTTTAATCAAGGTAGACTGGGGTCAACAATAGATTGCTAATATATTCCTCTAAGTAGGATAGATTATTAAAATTAATTGTCTTTGGAAAGAACTTGGAATCGAAATGTATTGGATATATAAGGCTGCAAATGGGTTCGGTTGACTCATGACCTAACCCAACCTGACCCTCTTAGGCCGATTCGATCCATTTACAATGACCTATGGATTCAGATCAAGTTTTAAAATTGGATCTATTCTATTTCTCAGACAAATCTAGATTTACTAAATTCAGACCCATCCTAAATTTGGTAATACCATTAGGATCCGAACCTATTAGAGCTTCGAAATTGTGATTTCAGACTTGTATCAGCCATGTCTTTAACTTAAAAATTGACTCAACATTATTTTTATATCTTAATTTATTTGGAGAGCAATATTATTTGTTGTCTATTTTGTAAAGTTAATAGTAGTTGGCTATGTGGTAATTAAAATATAGGTAGCTATATATATTTGATCCAAACCTGACTTGGACCCAATCGAGACCTAAATTTTTGGGGTTGGGGCTGATTTATACATCGACCCAACCCAATCTGAATGACCCATTGGATCAAAAATTTTGACCGTGGATCCGATTTGACCCAATCCAATCTTCTGCCAAGTTGGGTCTACGTCCAATATTAAGACCCAATTAAGAAATCAAGTCGGATCAGGGTCATTCATGACCTCGTCAAACTTGACCCATTTGCACCCTAGATACATATATCAATGTGGAGCTTGATACAACTAAAATATCATGACCAATCTTGAAATGAGTTGTGTTTGGAGAGAACTTGGAATCAAAATGGATTGGATGCATACATAAATGTAGAGCTTGATACAACTAAAAGATCATGACCAATGTTGATTAAAGTCAAATTAGTATATAACTGTATAGGGGATTATGAGGATAAATATCTGAAAATTGTCTATTCCAAAGTAAGAACATCATTATAGCATTAGAACCATAAGAGTAGTCCAAGACAACAAGTTATTGTTACTATGATTTCATAATTTATGGTAGGATGAAAATCATACAATTAAAATTTAAAATTTTAAGTTATATCATATATAAGGGAAGGAAGAAAAGATGATGCATGAAATAAATCAGATGTTTAACAAATTAGATCAAGTTCATGGAAGGGAATCAAGGGCAGATCATGATTAAAGTTTTAAAGTCATACATTAATGCGATTAGTATTCTAACTCATATTAGGTAAGAATTAAGATAAAACTAGGTTCATCTAAACAAAGACAAGCTCAACATCATGGTTATGATTATAAGTTTTTTCGGATGGCCATGATGTGTTAAATCCCGACAACATGATTTATTGATTAGCAAACAAATCCATCTAATTTTGAGAATTTTCTTCAAAGCCTATGTTCAAAATTATAGTTTTATCAAAATATAGTTGCAGCAAAATTTAAAATAACATCCTAAGTCTCGACACCTCCACATAGAATCAAACCTAATAATTAGATAATATTATAGTAGGAATTGGGGCTTATGGTGGAAAGTATGAGGAGAATGTGTAGGAAGGTCGGCTATGGTAGCACTTGATAGCTCAAGTTGATCTGATCTAGGTAGTCTAGCAAGTTAAATTATGAAACAAGAGATAGACTAAGATATAGATAATATAACATGGATTGATGATGATAGAATCCAAGATAACCTGATAAGGGCTGGGGTGGGGGCTGACTTGCTACGTAGCCATAAAGATGGTTGATAATCAAAGATCACAAAGGAGGGAACCTTTAGGGTCCACCCATCATCATAGAGAGGGTAAGAGAAAGAGTTTGAGATAAAAGAGAGAGGAAGAGAAAGAAATGAGAGAAGAGGATAGAGAATAAGAAAGAGAGTGCAGGACAAGAGCTTCGTTTCCTCCCATTGGAAGCGGGAAGAGGGCCATGATGGCTAGTGGGTTGTTACAGTCAGTCAATTAGTGGTGACGATCATGTCCATTGGCCAGTGGAAAGCTAGAAAATGAAGGAGATAGAGGACCTAATTTGAACGAGCTCAATCCTTTCGACTCGACCCTCAACCTAATTTGTGTGGACTCTAGATATTGAAAGGATTGCTCATTAATAAAAAAAAATTGGTGAACTTCTATTAAGCAAATATAGAAATGAGAAATTCTTAGTTTATCTGGGTATTAAGGAATTTTAGTTTTATGTAGAGTTTAGAATTAGAACTTTATGAGGACTCTATTATATTTTTATGTAGACTCTTATTAGGATTTTAGATTATCTATATAAATTAATTTCTACATTAATTGAAATTACAATTCATATTACTAAAATTTAAGAATACAGAATATTGAGTTGCTATCTCCCTCTATTTTTTTTCCTCCTTCTCTTCTCGTCCCTCTTCTTCTCTCTCCTTCTATCCTGCATCACAACTACATGCCATCGAAAAGAATGACTAGAGAGGATAGAGGTGATGATTGACTTCAGATTAGGGGAGGCTGGTGGAAACCAAACATAGGTGGTGGCCTTGACTCAATTTCCAATGATTTCTCAATGGAATACAACTGGCAATGACTCCATACATCTAAAAAGAATGAAGAAAAAGAAGAATATATATAGATAGAGAGAGAGATTGGGGGTGTGATGGAGTGGAGTCCCTCTCACAACCTCATTGGAGTTTGAGGAGGAGGCACCGTCAACAAAAACTCCCGTAATTTCAAAAGTTAGAGCCACCCATTCTTCTCTTTCCGATGATTCACCCATGCCCTAAACCAGTTCATAGGAATGCAAACCTTGAACTCAGGCTCACATAGCCCGAAAGCAACATATAGTAAATATATTTTGGCATACAAACATAAATATCACCATTGTTGTGCAAGGTTCCAACGCATATTTGATGAGACCCTGAGAGAAGTTGGTAGCCGAAGAGGACTAGGTGACACTTTGGGAGAGGATGGTAGTCGAGAGGATTTGGTGAGGTAGCCGAAGAGGATTCGGTGAGACTCTAGAAGAGGATGATAGTCGAAGAGATTTGGTGAGACTCAGGCTGGGGTTAGTAGCTGAAGGTGGTTGATGTATTGACAATAATTATGGCAGTCGATAAAAAAGATCGACTGGTGCCTGGTTGGTAAGATTAAATGGATCTAACCGCCCAGCCTATTGATTGAGGATGATCTAGCTTGATGCAGGTCAACACAGGTGTGAAGCCCTTGTGCCTAGTGGATAAAGGCTAATAAACCCCACCTCCCAATGGGCATTTATTTTTTGGAAAGTTGGTTAAGGGCTATGGTCCTAACATGTGGTATCAGAGCAAGATTATAGGAGTGCACATTTGGTAAGACTCGGGGAGAAGTTGGTAGCCGAAGAGGACTCGGTGAGACTCTGAGAGAGGATGACAGCCGGGAGGGATCGGTGAGGTAGCCGAAGAGAACTCGCTGATGTTGGAAAATGTATCCCAAAATCAATCGTTAAATGATTGTGCTCATCTTATAAACTGTATATAAATTTTTATTAATAAAAATTATTTGATATTTTTATTACAAATTGACCATCTTTGAACTTCTGTGTTGTAATGAAGTCTTTAGGACTATATATATTAATCGACAAAATAGGATTTGTCGTTAAGTCCTTAAAATTGTTCGTGATCAAATGATACACTATTATTAGGATGATAACAATATCAAGTGCAGGTTATTATGTACCATATGAGTTGGTTGTCCTCTTAATCAAAGAGTGTGGAGATACTATTATGGCATGCAGATAAAATGTATGAGTAAATTCGCATTGAACATAACCATGTGCCAAGCACTCTGATGTCAAGAGTAGTTTATGAAGGATATGGGTATAAGTGTCCCTCTGATCTAAGATCACCATGGTGACTTGTAAGTAACTCACTATACTTTAGTACCAGACTATCTGAGTTTCTAACTTAGTGACCGAAGAATACTAGGTGTAGTCAAGTACTTATCAAGTTGGTGTGTGAGTTAAGATAGAATTGACCCCTCTGAATTGGTAGAAGATATGCATCAGTGTATTTTAATTTAGCAAAATCTTGGTTAGGATAATTCATGATATAGATTTAAAAGGTTAAAATACAATATGGTTGACGTAATTAGGATTGACAGTTAAACTCTAAGTCACCTTGAGCATTTGGATCAAAGGGATGAATTATACGATAACCATACGCCAGTAGGTTCTAAAAGGTTGCTTTGCAACACTTCAATCCATCCGATCATCGGATCATCATTGCTAGATGGTTACACTGATTGGGGTTATACATATTAGAAGATTTGATCAGATCTGATGGCTGAAGAGTCTAATTGAATTGTGACTCTGATGAAGAGTCCTACTTGGACTAAGACTCTGTGGGAGAGTCCCACTGGGACTGAAATTCTACCATTTATAGAGAATTAATTAGTAATTAGAGTACTAATTGATTTAATTTGATTGAGTAAAGAGTTTTGGAATAAGTCTATTTGAATTAGATTTAGTTCGACTCAGATTGGGATTGATATGATCAAACCCGATTACAAGAAAAATTTGATCATGATTCGATCAAAATTTGGACTCGGTTAATTCCTAATTGGGTTAGAAATTTGATGAGATATTTAAATTTTTAATTGGATTAGGTTTATTTCTATCAGTGGTTTAAATTCAAATTTGATTTGGATTAGAATTAAATTAGAAATGAAGAGTCCAAGTCAGACTAGGACTCTATCCTTATCTTTTGCACCACATCTGGATCCATGCCAATTTCTCCATGCCTAATTGGATTTGGGTTGTGATTTTTGGCGTCATAAGAAAGAATCCAATAAGGGTGGTCAGCTATAGCTGATGAGTCATAATTATCTCTTGCCTAATTCAAATGCGATCCGAATTAGAGATAAGATGCAGACTAGAAAAAGAATTTTTCATATATGGTATATTATTAGAGCCATGTTATATTCTCTTATTTTTATTGAGGAATCCTTTGGTATGTGAGACTATAAATTTCTTCTCCATGTCTTAATAATTTTTTTAGAATTTTTGGGGATGCCAACAAGGAGTTTTGGTGTTGATTTATGGCATTCTTTCTTGAAAAGTCCTAATTCTTAGTCTATAAAAAGGGGATCCCTCTTTTAGATGTCCCATGATCAATTATCTTATAGATTTTTTATTTCTAGAGCCTCTTCTCCTCCTTCTCTCTTCCTCCTCCAGATCTTCTATCACTTTGGAGTGTCCAAGGCACTTGTAGAAGAAGGAAGAGGTCAGCTGTCGAAGTTGTTCGCAGACTAGCATCTCTGAGCTCCTGATCTGCGCCAGTCTTCGCATAGATTTTCATATAGAGGCCAGACAACTTCGTATGGCTGTGAGTGATTTGAAGAACACCCTCTCTAATTGTTAGATCAGAGGAGATTAAGATCAAAATTTGTTTGTTAACGAAATCAAACTTATTTTGATTCCTATGGTAGATCTAATAGTTAGATCTAGAATTTCAGTATTGATGAGATCGATGTGATTTTTATTTTCAGATCTAAAGCATATATTTTTCATATTAAAGATCTTGATGTGATAATATAATATTAGATATTATATATATGATTAAGATTAAATTATTTAATCTATTATTAATGCTGCATAAAATTTTTTAATTGTATATACTGTACTATCATAAATTTTTTCAACTGGTATCAGAGCCAGATTATTTTGATATGAATTAACTTGACTTTAGATCTAATTTTTTATTATTAGATTTGATTATTTATGATTTAGATTAGATCTAAATTAGTTTATTTTTAGATCTGATTATTATTTATTTAGATTAGATATTTTGAGTAGCAAAGTACTCAGATGGGTAATCACTAGGCCGTCCGATCATAGGAGCAAGTAGGGTTTCATGACCCTCTCCTTCTATTCAATGGGGTGCTCTTCATGGTGTGTAGGGGTGCCATTGTGAGGTCTCATGAAGAAGAAAGTGAAAAGAGAAAACTTACTTTCTTGTAAAACCCTAGATCTTGAAACCCTAGGTGTTGTTGTATGTGATGCAAGTTGCGAAGATAGTTAGTTATATCTAATCTTGTTTAGTCCAAATTATTTTCCAGTCATAGGAGCAAGTAGGGTTTCATGACCCTCTCTTTCTATTCAATGGGGTGCTCTTCATGGTGTGTAGGGGTGCCATTGTGAGGTCTCATGAAGAAGAAAGTGAAAAGAGAAAACTTACTTTCTTGTAAAACCCTAGATCTTGAAACCCTAGGTGTTGTTGTATATGATGCAAGTTGCGAAGATAGTTAGTTATATCTAATCTTATTTAGTCCAAATTATTTTGATCTAAAAATATAAAAAATTTAAATTTGATTTAAAAAATTTTATGACTTGATGTAAAAAGTTTATATAAAAAATTATTTTCGAAACCTTAACCATGTTGATGCAAAACTTAATTGAGAATTAAGTATCAAGCTGATTGGATCTAGAATTATGATTTAGATCTAATGACATTGTATAAAATATGGGGCATGAGTTAGCTCAAATCAGGTCTTTCTCTTTAATTGGGTTAGACCTAAGGTTAGAATCGAAGAATTCATTGACCATGTAGAGAAATTGATTAAGTCTAACCAAATGTTGAATTAGATTAATCAAGATTTCTCTAGTATAATAGTTATAGATGGTCAAGTCCATGTCTTTGATTAAACTAAATGGACCTTGATTGTGGCTTAGTGGTTGAACCCGAATCATTAGATTGGTCAAATCAAAACTAGTTAACTAATTAGTGTCTTAGATAAGTTTGGCATTTCGACCGATGGTTTTTAATTGGGAGCGGCTTACCTGACCATTTTTATGATGTCTAAGGCAAGCTTAGCAGACCCTCCCACCGATCTCACTTACCTAGCCAATTTAGTGAACTAGATTTTGATTAGATCGCTAAGTGATTCAAGTTAGCCCATGCCATTAAGGTTAATCAGTGTGACTGATCTAGGTGCCAATTCAATCAGCATGACTTAACCCGATTCAGTGACTTTGTGAAGTCAGTGGGAGGATTATGGTCTACTGATTGATCTTTTCTTCTCTTCTCTCTTCTCTAAATCGATTAAATCCTCTAAATCATTAGGTCCTTAAAATGAGTTGGTTATGATGATAACTAGATCATAGCCTCCTATTAAGGTGAGTGATAATGGGTCCATTATTTCTGATTGACATTGCAGGCGCCATTCATCTGATGTTCTCTCTGAATGATGGAATTATCATTCATCATATGATGACTCTGATGAAGTATCTGATGATGGTTGGATTGATCGAGCCATCCTCAGACTTGATCACTCATTAGGTAGAATCACTGAGTATGTTTATGTTAATAGTTTGACCTAACCAGAACTTTCAGTAGAGGCCCACCACCTACTAAAATAAAATCTGAGGCTAAATTAAATATTAGAAGTTATTCAGAGAAATAATTGGTTGAGAACCTACCCATAGGTGCATATGGGTTGACTGAGCCATCCTTGAGCCTATATGTAGTCTGTGTGGATTCTAGTACCCACTAAAAAATTAAGGTAATTCCTCGAATTGGAGGTAGAGGCTATCAATTCATATAAAATAGTGAGGAGACCTTTAGACTAAAATTCAAGTCTTTAGGATTAATAAATTTATATACTAATTAGGCTTTGTTCTTTCTTTGTGTGTGCAGATATGGTCTCAAACTTGTCACTCCAATCACTGTTGGATAGTGAGAAGCTTATCGGATCGAATTTTGATAACTGGTATTGAAAATTAAAAATTATCCTGGAGCACGAGGGGATCCTTTATGTGATAATGGATCCGGCACCTGAGGAGCCTGCTCCTAATGCTTGAGGAGCAATCCGAGATACTTATTTGAAGTGGCTCAATGATCACACCACAGTTCATTGCATCATGCGAGCCTCCATGAACGACGAGTTCAACCAAAAGTTTGAAGAAGCTCAGTTAGAGAAAATGCTTCAAGTGTTGAGGGATTCCTTTAGTACTCCTGATGACGTTGAGTGGCACAAGACTAGTTACACCATTTTCAATGCCTGAATGAGGGAGGGTGCATCTGTTACCAATCATGTATTGTACATGATCGAGTAGATTGAAAAATTGAGCAAACTCGGCTTCTCTTTGCATGAACAGCTGGAAAAAGATGCGATCCTGAACTCTCTTCCCAAGTCCTACCTGTCGTTCCTCAGTCATTTTAGAATGACGAAGTCTGTAGTCAACTACCACGGTCAGTTGGGGTTGCTACAGACTTTTAAAAAAAATCACCAGCTCTATAAGAAGACAGTGAATCTAGTGGGAGGATCTTCTTCAAGTAGTCGTCATCTCTTTAAGAAAGAGAAAAAGAAGAAGAATAAGAAGGTGCCTGGTGCTGAAAGTCAGTCCTAGAAACTCAAGTTCAAGGCTGATCAAAATCAGGTAGAGTGCTTCTTTTGCAAAAAGCAGAGTCACTGAAAGAGAAATTATCCTCAGTATATCGCTTCCCTTGACCCGAACAGACCAAAGAAGAAGAAGCAATAAGTTGCTGGACAAAGTACTTATGTGATAACATCTTGTAACTTCTCTCTTATAGATACAATGATCTGGGTATTGGATACTGGAGGTCCTATTCATATTTACAATTCATTGCAGGATCTTTAGGTCACTAGGAGATTTGGAGAAGGCAAGAGATTCCTGAATGTTGGAGATGGAAGATCAGTTCCAGTTCTAGCTTTAGAAATCATCAAGCTTGTATTTGAGTCTTAGTATATTATTCTTAATAAGTGTCATTACTGTCCTAATTTTTTTTTAAATATTATTTCTGTAGGCCTTTTGGCCAATTCAAATTATGAAATAACAATAAAGAAAAATTTTTATAATATCATTTTGAATGGTGTTATAATTTTATGTGGACAGTTGAACAATAGTATCTATATTGTATCTAGACCTAATGTAATGTATATTTCAAATAAATATTCTAGAATAGATGATGTCACAAATGCCTACCATTGGCATTGTAGGCTAGGTCATATCAACAAGAACATGATAAACAGGTTGGCTCAAGAAGAAATTCTTGATAAATATGATTATGAATCGTTACCTACCTGTGAGTCTTATTTGCTTGGAAAGATGACCAAGTCACCTTTTAGTGGAAAAGATGAACAAGCCAGTGATGTGCTGGGTCTAATACATATCGATGTATGTGGATCCATGAGCACATATGCTAGAGGAGGGTATAGCTACTTCATCACATTCATAGATGACCTATCTAGGTATGGATATGTCTACTTGATGAAACACAAGTTTGAATCATTTGCAATATTCAAACAGTTCTGTAATGAAGTAGAAAAATAAACTAAAAAAAGTATTAAAATTTTTCAGTCTGATTGAGGAGGTGAATATCTTTTCAGTGAATTTCTGACATATCTAAGAGAGAATGAGATTTTCTCTTAATGGAGCTCTCCATGGATACCACAGCATAATGGCATCTCAGAAAGGAAGAATCAAACTTTGTTGGACATGGTTCGGTCTTGATGGCATTTGCAACTCTGTCGATCTCTTTTTAGGGATATGCACTTGAAACATTTTGTCTTGTGCTTAATAATATTTCGAGCAAGTCAGTTAGTAAGACACCATATGAGATATGGTCAGAACGTAGGCCAAACCTCTCTTACTTTAGGGTCTGGGGGTGTCCAGCTTATGTTAAATGATTACAAACTGACAAGCTCAGTCCTAAGTCTGATAAGTGTAGTTTCGTAAAGTACCCCAAGAAAATGAGAGGATATTACTTTTACCTGCCTGCTGAACAAAAGGTGTTTGTCAGTAGTAAGGCATATTTTTTGAAAAAAAAATACCTTAGTGAAGGAATGAGTGCCTCTAAAATTGAGCTTGATAAAATTAAATAGGTAGAAGAACCGACATCAATGATTGAATCTGAATCGAATTTGATAAGATCAAATCTGGAGCCCAATGAACAAACATCCTTAAGGCAATCCGATAGAGTACCGCATCAGTCAGACAGATACATAGATTTCTTGATATGGGATGGGGATCCTATCGAGCTCGATGAGAACGATGAGGATCCAATCACCTACATGGATGTAATGTAGAGATCCAACTCTGATACATGGCTTGAAGCCATGAGATCCGAAATGAAGTCCATGAAGGTCAATGATGTATGGACATTAGTTGACCCATCTGAATGGGCAAAGTCCATAGGGTATAAGTGGGTCTTCAAGAGGAAGAGGGGTGCAGATGGAAAGGTGGAGATCTATAAAGCCTGTTTGGTTGCCAAGGGTTATCATCAGCAGTATGATATTGACTATGATGAGATATTTTCTCCTGTGGTAATGCTCAAATCCATTTGAATCATGCTTGTGATAGCAGCATATTTGGACTATAAAGTTTGGCAAATGGATGTGAAGATATCTTTCCTAAATAGAGAACTGAACGAAGAGATGTATATGATACAACCTGAAAGGTTCATATGAAGGAACTAGATCTAGGATTTTAGGGTTAGATCTTGAAACTTTTTCAAGATCATGCAGCGGAAGACTAAAATAAATCAAAATTTATTTTATAAAATTAGAGAATTCTTAGATCTAAAATCTTATTACATGATTATTACATGACATTAAATCAAAAATTAAAATACATAGAGAATGAACTACATGTTGATCATATCAACATGTTTCTATGCTACATCTAATGTATGTAATAAACAATAGATAAGATCTAGTACCTTGCAAGTTAGATGTTCTAACCTTGTTGACCCAGGCTAGAGGATGATGTTGCAAGCTGCACATGCATCCGACCTCTAGGAGTCGTCCACACAAACCCACGAATCTCGATCAGAAGTCCTGCTCCAGAAAATCAGCACAGTATGCTAGTACTGCACTGATCCTTCTTCGATGGTTGATCAGGTACCTCCTTCTTCTTAATTTGGACTCTTCTAAAGATGAGAAGTAGGAGGAGGAGTTTTAGATCTGAGATGCTCTCAGAAAACTCAAGATGGAGGAAGGGAAGAGATGAACACAACAATCCTAGAAGAAGACCCTCTTCTTCTTCTCTTTGCTCTCTCTAGACACCCTATCTTGTATCTATTATATCTCCACACCCCAATCTTTTTTCTCTTTGATTTTTGGATGCCTTAAAGGTCTCTCTTTGATCTATTTTTTACGAAAATTTTATGAAGAAATTTATTTTATATAGAGAGATATGATAGAGTCTTTGTCTAGGTCAAATACCTAGTCAAGATTTATCCAAACATGGCAAGAAAAGGGGCGCCCAACTCTTGGGCGCCCCCTCCTTCTTTTTGTGTGTGGACCAATAGCAAAGGGTGCCTATCAAGTTCCATAAAATTCACAAAAATATTAGAAAAAATCTAGATAAAATCGGTGCAAAAAGAAAAAAAATTTGGATTTCTAAAACTCTATCTCATAGAATTTGAAATCCAAACTAATTCCTACTTTGATTTGATCCACAACCATCTTCCATGTAAGAAAGAAGAGATAAAACCTTTTGGGCATGGTGAAGACCTGGGAGAGAATTTTTATCGCACAAAATAAGAGGGAATTGGGGTGGAATAAGAGAGAGGGCGTGGGGGGCTTATGTGGCGTAAGGTAGAATCCTAGTCTTATTAGGATTCTATCTTATGACTTATTTTAATTTGGTTTCTCAAACCAAATCAAACTAAAATTAGATCAACCTAATTAAAATAAGTCTTAACCCAATTAAGAATCTAATTTAATTAGATTAAATTAAATTTAAATCTATTTTAATTTTTTAATCAAATTAGAAATTAGGTTGATCCAAGTTCCAATTGAACTAGGACTAATTTTTCTTTGCACTTGGCGTATCCAATAAATCAATTGGACTTGATCCAATCAAGTCCAAACTAAGTCTAATTAAATAATATTCAATTAGACTTAATCTCAGCCCATTGGCTTAATCAAATTAAGCCAATTAGCAATCGAATTGCTAATCGATCTCCTGCAACACTTGCACTAGGTTAAATGTCAATCGTATTGATCGTTTAACCCTAGAATGATTCTTAATCGTTGATCAAGCATCCGATCGGATCGTGAACTCTAATATTTGTGACCTCATAGGTCCGAACCTAAGCTGGTAGTACAAGAATAAATTTTTGTACCAATCGAAGTGACCATCTAGCAATGGGTGTTGGGTATAAAATACCCTCCGGCTGAAGTTTGTAAAAGACCGACCCTTCCAGGGCTTTTCCGGCTTCCGACCTTGTACGGTGTCTCTCTGAACCCCCTCGACCATCCGAGCTTCCAGACTTCTCCGGCAATGAGCTTCTCCATCTATCTATCGGACCGCTCCAAAGGCTCTCTAGGCCTCACTATCAGCCAACCTTCTACAGTGATCAACTATTCTCCGAACTTCTTCCGGACTTCATCAATATCCGAGCTTCTTCGACAACAAGATTTCTACAGTAATCAGACTCCATCCAAATTTCTACGGTGGTCGACCGCCTTCAGGATTCCAACCGAGCTCCTACGAGAGCCGAACTTCTACTACGAGTGATCTACTCCAAACTCCTACTACGAGCGGTCTACTCCGAACTTCTACTACGAGCGGTCTACTCCGAACTCCTACTACGAGTGGTCTACTCCAAACTTCTACTATGAGTGGTCTACTCCAAACTCCTACAGCGGACGGTCTGCCCCAGATCTCTACTGTAAGCAAATTCCATTCGAGCCTCTACTGTAAACATATTTCTTCCGAACTTCTATTACAGGTAGACTCAATCGAGCTTCTTCGTAGCCGGATCCCAGATGAGCTTCTACAATGGGATAGGACCCACCGGCCAGGTCGCTACTCTGAGCTCCCACGACAACCAATCTTCAACCGAGCTTCTACAATAAGCGGTCTTCCTTCAACCATCTACAAGAACCAGACTCCGTCCGAACTTCCATAGCAGATGGATATCGGATGAGCTCCTACGACGGACGGACTCCGACAGCTGAATTTCTACAACGATCGATCACCTTCGATGTCTGTCGAACCTCCCCAATGCCATCCGAAGTCCACCGTCGGCCGACCCTCCATCAGATTCTTCATGAAACCAAACTTCTCCGGTGGATAATCTTCAGACGAGCTTCCATATCAGGCGAATCCCAGACGGACTTCTCTAGCAATCGAACTCCTACCGAACTTCACCGATGGAAAGTCTCCATCCGAGCTTCTACGGTAGATGACTCCCACCTATAGTATCAGCGCCTAAGGTATCCGACAATACTAGACTCATCAGCAGCTTTGAAAATATCCGAGCTTCTCCTAGATTGATGGGATAGAGAGCCATTCCACTCCATCAGATGTCCCAGCCGAACTCCAGCCGACAGATCCGAACTCTCTGGCAAGTCATGACAATGACCACTACCCTGCTCCACTCTCTGTAATGGATTCCACGTGGCTCCACTACTCTCTGGCAAGTCGCGACAATGGACACCACTCCACTCTCTGGGCTCTACCACTCTCTGACAAGTCGCAACAACGGACACCACTCCACTCTCCGTAACAAACTCCATGTGGCCCTGAACGACCCCTGACACCACTACTCTCCGTAAAAAACTCCGTGCGGCTCTGAACAGCCCACTACCAAGCGGTTACAGATGTCGCTGTCTCTCAGTTACGCTCTCCTTCTATAAAAAGAGGCCCCCAGATACGTTCTCCTCTAAGCTCTAAACTCTATCCCAAAACTTTGCTGAAATTCCCACTCGGGCACTCCATTTCTGTTGAGGCAGAGTACTGACTTGAGCATCGGAGGGTCTTGCCGGAGCACCCCCAACTCTGATTTAGACTTCCCTTGCAGGTTTCGACGGCGACCGCGGTCATCTCAACTCCAGCAACTTTGGCTTCGGTGGAATTCTGCACCAACAGAATTGGCGCTAGAGGAAGGGTCCTGTGTCTTTGCAGTACCCTTGTTCTTAAAGGAGTGCTCAACGGGACTGTCTCTGGTCATCTTCTCCGACGTCTTCTTCTCTTTCTCCTACTAGATCTCCACTTGATGCCTCCCCGAAAGGCATCCACCAGGCGATCCACGGCCTCCACAGCCAGATCTCAGGCTCCGACCTTGCCTCCAATTTTTCAAGCTCCTCCTCCTCCTCCGACAATGATGGTCGGTATGGAGCAGTTCGACCTGCTAGTTCAGTAGTGCAGGCCATGCAGCAGCAGCAGCAGCAACAGCCGCAGGCGTCAGTGCGGTTGGAAAGAGCATCGTCGGAGTTCCAAGATCCGACAGTAGGGCGGGCCACTTGGGCCAGTCGTCCTGTCTTCCCCGAAAAGGAGAATCTGAGGGTGGAGAGCCCTCAGTCTGATCACGATTCTACTCCCGGAGGAACCCTACCCCCACTCTACCAGAAGACCCTCAAGTCTCGCAGTCGAGAGGACCTCCTGGATCGAAGGCTCTAGGAGATGAATTGACTAATCGAAGAGCTCCACCATGCTCTCCCTATTTATGGTGAGGACATCTGTACTGACCCTCCTTTCTCTCAAATGATCATGCAGGAATCGATCCCGCCAAACTTCAAGCTCTCCCAATTCGAAAGCTACGATGGGACCTCGGATCCGGTTGACCACCTGGAGGCCTTCCGGACAATGATGCTACTCCATGGCATGCCAGACGCCATCTTGTGCCGAGCTTTCCCATCTACCTTGAAGGGAGCAGCAAGAAACTGGTACTCGATGCTGAAGCCGGGTACTATCTTCTCCTTTGATCAGATGAGCCACCAGTTTGTAGCTCATTTTGTTAGCAGCCGGCATCCCCGGAGAGGTTCAGAGTCCCTTATCAACATCAAGCAGAAGGAGAGAGAATCCATCTGAGCCTACATCAACCGCTTTAACGTCGCCATGCTGGAAGTCCAAAACTTGGACCAATCAGTCGCGATGGCCGCCCTGAAGGGCAGTCTTCAAAAGAATGATCTTTTGTTTTCCCTAAAAAAGAAATATCCCAGGGACTTTGCTGATTTGCTGGCTCGGGCCGAAGGATATGCCCGAGCAGAAGAAGCCTTCAAGATGAAGGATGAGGAGACCACGAAGCAGCGGCAGGCGGGGGACTCCAGCAAGCCCACAGTTGAAAAAGGGACGAGTGAAGCTCGACCGCATTCTCGAACTCCCTCCGGACACAAGCATGTCCAGACTCCTCCCCGAGCTCATAGGCAGAGGAGCCCGGACCACAGAGTTCGATGGAGCTCTCCCCCGGGAAGATTCCATAGCTACGCCCCTCTCAATGCATCGAAAACTCAAGTGCTGATGGAGGTCAGGGAGCAGCTGCCGAGGCCAGAAAGGATGCGCGCACACCTCGAGAAATGCAATCCTAACAAGTTCTGCCTTTATCATCGTGACCACGGCCACGACACGGAGGAGTGTATCCAGCTCCGAGATGAGATCGAGGAGCTCATCAGATAAGGTCAGCTCGACAGATTCATTCGACGCCGACCTGAAGGTAGGGAAGATCGGCCTAGGGTCCTACCGCAGTCAGAGCCGCCAAGGAGAGAGGAGCAGCCTGAGGATCGGCCTCTGATTGGGATTATCAAGTCCATCTCAGGAGGACCCCGATGGGGAGCAGCTATAGGATCCAGAGAATCTGCGGATGTATTACCAATAGCTTTGCCTTGAATAAAAGTTTTATATTTGCATATCTATCCTTTTGGCATGAACTTATGACGACAGGAAGTAACTCCCTCATTCAATCGAAATTAAACATGTTAGGAATAGGAGAAAAACCTCATCCTAACATGAACAAAGTCAAAGGCCCGGTTACTTAAAGATCGGATGGGGGGAGAGGCCTGCGCAACGGCCCTTATGTGCCCCCACAGCCTTGTTAGGAACAGGAGGAGAACCTCATCCTAACATGAGCAAAGTTGAAGGCCCGGTTACTTAGAGACCGGATGGGGGGAGAGGCCCTCGCAATGGCCCTTATGTGCTCCCACAGCCTTGTTAGGAACAGGAGGAGAACCTCATCCTAACATGAGCAAAGTCGAAGGCCTGGTTACTCAGAGATCGGATGGAGAGAGAGGCCCTTGCAATGGCCCTTATGTGCCCCCATAGCCTTGTTAGGAATAGGAGGAGAATCTTATCCTAACATGAGCAAAGTTGAAGGTTCGGTTACTCAGAGATCAGATGGGGGGAGAGGCCCTCGCAACGGCCCTTACATGCCCCCACAGCCCTGTTAGGAACAGAAGGAGAACCTCATCCTAACGTGAGCTGAAGTTGACTGTCGGGAACAAGAGGAGAACCTCATCCTGATGCGAATAAAGATCCAGTCGATCAAGATCGGATGAGGAGGAAGGCCTCCTCAACGGCCCCTCTATGCTCTCACGACCCCGTTAAGAGCAGAGGGAAAACCCTCACTCGAACACAAAAGAAAAAAGAGAGAGAGAGGGGAAAATGAAAAGGGAAAGCAACGAACAACACCAGTGACAAGTGAAAAATAAAATACATCAAAGATACAAGGGACCTCGTCTCAACGAGGGAGGATATTCCTACCAAAAAACCCTCAGTCACTAAAAGAAAACTCAACACAGGCTGAGGAGAAATTGACTTTCTCAAAGTAATGAGAAGTTCGGGTCCCCAAGCTCGAGCACCGAGAGGAAGCGTCAAACTCAAATAGCCTTGAAAAGACCTATGGTCACGAACAAAAAAGGCAAATCAACACGGTGATGATCGGAAACTTTCAAACAACGACGGCGTCGAACAAGACAAAAGACAAAAAGAGTTCGATAAATGACAACTCAATACCAAAATGGATAAGGTAATAGAAAATTTCCTTTTCATTTCATTAGTGAAGTATAATATTACAAAGCCTTGAAGGCCAAAAAGAGAGACGACAAGAAAAGAAAAAGAATACATGGAAGGATGAAAGGCAACAAAAAAAAAGAAGAAAAAGGAGCTCTAAGGAAGCCCAGCTTCTTCCGACTTCAAGCTCTCGGTTTCAGTCCTTATTAGGGATTGTCTCAAGTTTTCAACTTCTTCCTCTAGTTTCATCTTTCTCAGCAGCATATCCCGATACATCTGGTGGAGCCGTCGGCCCTCATCCTCTGACTCTCGAAGCCTCTTCCTCAGGACCTCGGACTCCACCTCAGCATCTTTGACCGCCTACTGCTCGTGGACCAGCTGAATCTTCAGCCGCTACAGTTCGGCTTCCTCTCGCCCAAGGGCCACAGATAGTTCTGCCATGGTCCCCCTCAAGGAGCAAAGCTCGTCGAAGCCTTATGCGGAGGCAAGCTGGACTCTCTCAGACAATTGCCTCCGAAGGCGGGCAACTTCGTCGGTCACCGTCTGGAGCTTCCTTCGGTAGTCCTCTACTTGTCCGCTCCAGCCAACTCGATAGGCGTTGTAGTTCGCCTCAGCATCCTACAGCTGCTTTTGAAGGTCGGAGAACTTCTTCGATCAGTCTCGATCATGGTCAGCTTGGGTTGTGAGCCTGGACGAGCTCCCTTCCAACTGACCAATCTTCTCCCGTGCAGCTGCCAGCTCAACTTCAAGGGAGCTGATCTTGGAAACCTGAGCCCAAAATCGATCGCTGGCACATTTTCGAAGTTCCTCAAGCTCCATCATGAAGTCGGCCTTCCTTCGAGTGTATTCCATGAGACCCTTTCTGTGGAGATCCTGAAAGTGAATAGCCTCTGCAGTGACTTCCGAATGGCTCTTCCTCAGCCGATGAAGTTTATTTTCCAGCTTCTTGGATTTCTTCGTCAACTGACGAACTTTTCTTCTGAGGTCTCGGATCATCGACTTCAGAGGAACCCCCTGTGGTAGGGGAAGAGCTTCGGCAGGACACTATCGTAGGGAGACAAAAACGCCATGACTCAAATTAGTACAAGAAGATAAAAGAGAAGGAATAGAATACAAAAAAAAAAGAAGGGGGGCCCTCTGTGAAGAAGAATCTGATTTCATTGATTAAATAATTTTCAAGTACAAGAGAATGAAGAAAAATCATCACAAAGGAAAAATACAAAGCTAGAGGTTCCGGACCTCTGGGGCAGAAGTAGAGGAGCTCGACATCTCCGGAAGGTCGGCAGCGACGGTCGCGGCGGTCGATGGGGTCCCAGCTGGAGGAGGACCGACAGCGGCTTCGGATGGTCTGGCTCATCGTCAGACGCCTCGTCCAGGAAGCTAAGATCCAGTTCAGAAAATCTTCCAGCCACCTTCTCTTGACAGAGTTCGAAACCTTTGATAAAGGCATCCTGGCCGAACTGGACCTTTAGATCCTCCATCTCGGAGGAGGCCTTGAACTCCTCCACTGCTCAGGCCCCTACCTCCAAGACCAGGGATGGGATCCATGCTTTCAGCTCGAAAACCTGCACCTTCAACTCGAAAGCCTGCACCTTCAGTTTGAAGACCTCGACCTCAGCCTTCTTTCTCTCCTCCTCCAAGGCGGTCCTCAGATCGGATGAGGTTTGTCCCTCCTTTTCCAGTGCCTCCTGGAGACTTAGGACCTCGATGATCTTCTCCTCAAGACGGGCGGCCCCAGCCAGGCGACCTTCCTCCGCCCGAGCTGCCTCTCTCTTATCGATCTTCACTGCCTCGACGTTGGCGACAAATTGGTGCCCAATCTGCAAGAAAGGTCGAGGAGTCAATATAAAGGCTGAAAAATAAATTAAGTAAAGAAGCAAGAAGGAGAAAAAAGTGAGTTAACCTACTTTGAGGAAAGATCTCAGAGAGTCCCAGACCCGCAGCTCGGGATCAGCAAGGATGATCCTCTCGATGACCTCAGGCAGAATGCACCCTTCGACCAGGGTCTCCCTTTTCGAGCCAGGGTCTCCTTTTTCTTCCTCCCTTTAGCCCTGGGTGCCCCCTCGGGATGAGCCTCTGGAGCGGGATCCTCGATCGGGGGGCTCCTTGAAAGGGCTCGGGGGACTTTGGGTTCAACGTCGAAAGGGACTTCGACGGCAACGGCCACCAGAGCAGGTGCGGTCGAGCTTGTCCCTTCTGTCCTGGCTTTCTTCACCGACCCCGAAGTCGAGGCATCTTTTCTCTTGTGGGTCTTGAGATCCTGGGCTAACCTCCGAGCCACGCCTGCATTCATGTCTGCAATAAAAGAAGATCAACACGGCTCAGAGATGGAGTAAGAGAAAGGGGAAGCAGCAAAAAAAAAAAATGGTACCGGCAGGGTTAAGAGGACTCAGGCCGACGTTGAACAAAAGTTGTTCCTTTAGAAGTTTGAAGAGTAGGGGGCTTGATAGGCCTCGAGCTTTTTGGAGGCTTCGAGGTCGTCCCTTTCCAGGCTAGAAGCCCGACGGATGGAATCCCTCAGAGAGCCCTAAGGGGGTAATCCTAGCTCCAAGGTCGGGCATCGAACATGGAAGAACCTCTCCTTCTAGTTGTGGATAGAAGAGGGGGCGCCTTTCAGCAACCCCTTTCTACCAAACTGAGGGGAGAAGTACCACCAGTCTTTTATCGAGGGATGATGCTTGAAGGTGTAGAAATTTCTAAACAAAGAAAGAGTCGGCTGAACTTCAGCTAAACTACAAAGAGAAAGAAATTCTATCAAAAACCTAAAGAAGTTCGGTGCTACTGAGACTAGAGAAATATTTAGAAAATGAAAGAGGGTGATGACAAAAGGCGGAAGTGGAAGTCGAAGTCCGGTACGGAAGGCCGCCTGGTACAGACAGAAGCGGTCGGGAGGAGGGGCGCTAGCCTGGTCAGCTGGCCCAAGAAGCTCCAGCTCTTACTCCGGAGGAACCTCATACTGAATCCTTATCAGTGAGAGCTCATCCGAAGTCAAAGAGCTGGGGATGGTGTCCAGTGCAAAGACCAGATGAGGTTCGGTACCGACTACGGGTCCATCTACGGTACGAGGACTCTGAGAAACTGAGGCTGATGAACTCCTAGAACCGCTAGAAGAGGAGACATCGGAAGACATTTTGGATCAAATAGAAGCCACAAAAATCCCAAAAATAAAATCGAGAAAAACAACGAACAAGCTCTCAAGGGAGCTAAATAAACAGAATACAAAGAAGAAAGAACAGAAAAATGGCAAGAAGTTTCAGAACTAACCTAGGTTGGCCCGAGGAGTGCAGGAAGACGGCAAGGATGCTGGAAGTCGACTCGGAGGACGCCTAAGGCCGAGAAGGATGCTAAAGGAGGCTGGAGCTCTCAGGGAAGAGGAGGAAACTGAGGGACTCTCTCAGGCAAAGTGAAACCCCTGAAGGAGGAGGACATATTTAAATAGGCAACAGGACCCGGAGCAGTTATGATCGCGGATCTCCTCTGGTCGACCTACACTTGCCGCGTGTCCCACTCACTATGACAGGCTGTTGAAAATGACTGACAGCTGACAAAATCATTATTGCACCGTACCTAGAGCCACACCCCAACGAAAATTCTAAAAAAACCTTTTCGGATCGCTTTGATTTGAAAAGACTCCGGGACCAGCACGCCAAACACCAAAATATCTGGCAACCATCGAGTGCAGAAATTGAGGGGGGCAACTTTGGTCATGAGAATTTCTCTGTACTTCATTCGAAACCCGAACTCGGAAGTAGGGAGACTGGTGTTGGGAATAAAATACCCCCCGATCGAAGTTTGTAAAAGACCGACCCTTTCAGGGCTTTTTCGACTTCTGACCTTGTGTGGCGTCTCTCTAAACCCCCTCGATCGTCCAAGCTTCCAAACTTCTCCGACAATGAGTTTCTCCATCCATCTACCAGGCCGCTCCAAAGGCTCTCTAGGCCTCACTATCAGCCGACCTTCTACAGTGATCAACTATTCTCCGAACTTCTTTCGGACTTCACCAATATCCGAGCTTCTTCGACAATGAGATTTCTACAGTAATCAGACTCCATCCAAGTTTCTACGATGATCGACCGCCTTCAGGATTCCAATCGAGCTCCTGTGAGAGCCGAACTTCTACTACGAGCGGTCTACTCTGAACTCCTACTACGAGCGGTCTACTCCAAACTTCTACTACGAGTGGTCTACTCCGAACTCCTACAGCGGGCGGTCTGCCCCGGATCTCTACTGTAAGCAAATTCCATTCGAGCCTCTACTGTAAACACATTTCTTTCAAACTTCTATTACAGATAGACTTCAGCCGAGCTTCTTCGTAGCTGGATCCCAGACGAGCTTCTACAATGGGACAGGACCCACCGGCCAGGTCGCTACTCCGAGCTCTCACGATAATCGATCTTCGACCGAGCTTCTACAATAAGCGATCTCCCTTCAACCTTCTACAAGAACCAGACTCCATCTGAACTTTCATAGCGGATGGATATCGGATGAGCTCCTACGATGGATAGACTCTGACAACTGGATTTCTACAACGACCGATCACCTCCGATGTCTGCCGAACCTCTCCAACGCCATCCGAAGTCCACCGCCGGCTGACCCTTCGCCAGATTCTTCATGAAATCGGACTTCTCCGATGGATAATCTTCAGATGAGCTTCCACATCAGGTGAATCCTAGACGGACTTCTCTAGCAATCGGACTCCTATCGGACTTCTCCGACGGAAAGTCTCCATTCGGGCTTCTACGACAGATAACTCCCACTGTAGTATCAGCTCCTAAGATATCCGACAACAGTAGACTCGTCAGCAGCTTCAAAAATATCTGAGTTTCTCCTAGATCGATGGGATAAAGAGCCATTCCACTCCATCAGATGTCCCAGTCGAGCTCCAGCCGACAGATCCAAACTCTCTGGCAAGTCATGACAATGGCCACTACCCTGCTCCACTCTCTACAACGGATTTCGCATGGCTCCACTACTCTCTGGCAAGTCACGACAACGGACACCACTCCACTCTCCAGGCTCTACCACTCCCTGGCAAGTCATGACAACGGACACCACTCCACTCTCCGTAACAAATTCCACGTGGCCCTGAACGACCCCTGATGCCACTACTCTCCGTAACAAACTCTGTGCGGCTCTAAACAGCCCACTACCAGGCGGTTACAGATGTCACTGTCAATCAGTTACGCTCTCCATCTATAAAAAGGGGCCTCCAGATATGTTCTCCTCTAAGCTCTAAACTCTATCCCAAAACTCTGCTGAAATTCCCACTCGGGCACTCCATTTCTGTTGAGGCAGAGTACTGACTTGAGTGGCGGAGGATCTTGTCGGAGCACCCCCAACTCCAATTTAGACTTTCCTTGCAGGTTCTGACGGCGACCGTGGTCATCTCAACTCCAGCTTCGATGGAATTTTGCACCAACAGTACCCGACGGACGGATAGGTCAAATGTGTAGAACAACATCCTTAGAATCCATGCAGATATAGTTTCCATATAATTCATCTCCTTGACCAAAATGATCATAGGACACCTCAAAGTTCAACTGTCAACTCTGATTAGGTTATCCATATTATATTTCAAAATATCAAATCCATCTGTTGGATTATCCTGGCCAAAGTTTTGCTAAATTAAAATACAGCAACTCATTCTTCTCCAACTCTTGGAGTGGTCAATCCCATCTCGATCACACTCTGACTTTGCAAGTACTTGACTGTGCCCAAAAGCCTTCCATCACTGAATTAGAAATTTAGTTAATCCAGTACCAAAGCACAGTGAGTTGCTTGCAAGTCACTGAGGCGATCTCAGGTCTAAAGGACACTTATACCTATATCTCATCAGAGACATTCTTGACAGTAGAATGCTTTGGAGTTGGTCACGTTCAATGATGATGTACCCTTATATCTCACCTGTATGCCATACCAGTATCTCTACACTCCTTGGTTAAGAGGACAACCAACCTATATGGCCTACAGCGACCTATGCTCGATAGAAGCTGTCATCCTTATTAACAGCCTATCATTTGGTCATGAACAGTTTTAAGGACTAATCGATAAATCTTCTCTTTATCAAACTTAAATAGTCCTAAGGACTTCATCATAACAATGAAGTTCATTAGAAGATGAAAACTTATGATGAAAATATCAAAATATATATTTTATTTATTAACAAATCAATTACAATACTTGGTTGCTCAACCATCAATAATTTGATGATTGACTTTTGGGATATATTTTTTAACAACTCTCACTTGTCCTAAAGCCACTAGGCACAGTATCTAATACCCATCTTCGACTTATGGTTGTCGAATTCCTTTATCACCAGGGCTTTAGTGAAGGGGTCGGTCAGGTTCTCCTTTCCATCGATCTTTTTGTTGGAAATAGTGTCCCAAGGCCAATCGTCAGCCTAGTGACGGTTGTGCTCATTTTTTAAATTTGTACATGAATTATGAATTAATAAAAAATTATTTTAGCATTTTTCATCACAAAATGTTTCATCTTCTAATAAACTCCTATGTTATGGTGAAGTCCTTAGGACTATTTAGACTCGACAAAGGAAGATTTATCGTTTAGTCCTTAAATCTGTTCGCGACCAAATGATACGTTGTTACTAAGAACGACAACGTTTATCAAGCATAGGTCATTGTATGCTATATAGGTTGGTTGTCCTCTTAACCAATGAGTGTGGAGACACTGGTATGGCATACAGGTGAGATGTAAGGGTACATTTGCATTGAACGTGACCAACTTCGGAGCTATTTCTGCTGTCAAGATTTGCTCTGATGAAATATGGGTATAAATATCTCTCCGACCTGAGACCACCACGGTGACTTGCAAGCAACTCACTGCACTTAGGCACTGGACTACCTGAATTTTTAATTCAGTGACGGAAGGCTGCTGGGTGTAGTCAAGTACTTGACTTGTCGGTGCGTGTGTCAAGATGGGATTGACCACTCCAGTTTAGGAGCTATGTACAGTCGTGTTTTAATTTAGCAAAACATTGGCCAAGGTAGTCCTTGTGAGGAGTCACAAGACTGTTTGAGTTGAGCACGATTTGGATGATCTGATCAGGGTTGACAGTTTAACCCCGAGTCATCCTAAACACAGAGGTCAAAAGGATGAATTATACAGTAACCATATTCATGTAGGCTCTGAGTGTTGCAATTGTGACTCTTCGACCTATCCGGACGTCGGATACCATTGCTAGATGGTCACTTCAATTAGTACAGGAATTGGTTCCTGTGCTACCGGCTTAAGTTCGAACCTACGGGGTCACACACATTAGAGGTTCCTATCTGATCTGATGGCTGGTGTAGAATCTTACATGTTTGAGACTCAGTGATCAAGAATCAAGATTCTCTGATCATGAGTTTCACACATTATGGGTATCGGGGTCAAGAGTCCCACTGGTTGGGACTTTTCGATCAGGGTTACATATCGATGAATTCTGATGCCTGATTGCCCATCGAATTTGCATAAAGTATTTATGAGAGGTTTTATTAGTGATTTGATCACTAATTAACTCAATTTGATTAAGTAATTATTTTTGGATCAAGTCCAATTGAGTTGGATTCAGTTGGGTTTGACCCGATTAGGTTAAGAGTTGACCTAATCGTCGAGATGGTTTGGTCCCTGATTTGATCAAGGGTTGGGCTTAGTCAATTTTTGATTTGATTAGGATTTTATTGAACCTAATTAAGCCTAATTAAGTTAAATTTAAATTAGTCTATTGGACCTAACTTATTTGGTTCAATTAGGTTGGTTTAAATAATGAAACCACCTTGACCCAATCTCCATGCACCACCTCACTTCCATTGCACCCATTTGAATTCATGAGAAGGAACTTCTCATGAATTTTTTTCTCATGCCAAGCCCTCTCCACGCCCCACTTTAATGTGCCAATTGAATGGATAAGGATGATTGGTTGGCCATTCAAATTCAAAATAAAGTTTGAATTTGAATGGGCAATCAATCTTTGCACATTATCTCTTTTTTTACGCCCCATTTATTACATGAGAAAAGGTTTCTCATGAAATCACTCCATGCACAATTTAAGCCATGCCTCACGCCTTTAGTGGATAAGGGATGAGTTGGTGTCCATTTGAATTCAAATTTGATTTGAATCAAATGTGTAATTACTCATCCTTATCCTTTCTTTTGGATAAGACGTTTGACGTTGTTATAAAAGGAGGAGAAGAGTGAGGCGTGTAGGAAGAAGATTTTTTGGAGAAAAATTTTGGGGCATGAGGAAGTTTTGTGCATGAGAAGAAAGTCCATATCCTTCTAAGAGAAAAAGAAAGAAAAGAAAGAAAAGTGGGTGCAAGGTTTCTGGTGAGTTCCCTAGAGTTTTAACCTGGGGTTCGGGAAGTGAGAAAGTGAGCTACGAGTGTCATGAGCCCACAAAATCTTAGAAAAATCTTCAACATTCTTTCAAGTACATCTGTTGATGATTCAGAGTATCCAAAAAATTGACAGACATCGATCGAAGGAGTTCGATCAGCATCGGCCGTCAAAAAGGCTCTACAACGAGCTAGCACTCGTGAGGAGTCGATCAGATCAGGAACTTCATGTGGATGATCCGCAGAGGCCAGACATACTGTGTGGCTATATCGCGATGATCAGACTCTCCCAACGGTGATCAGATTGCGATGATCTACTACCCGCACAAAGGTATTGTGTTTTGAACACATTACAGTAAAGTGTTTACTGTTCGAATTTGAATTTCAAATTTAAATGAATGCATGCTATATATCATATTTAGATCCTAGTGTAGAATAAATTTAGTTAATTAATTAAATTAATTAATATTTTTTTACAGTAAAATCATAATTTTGAAAAAGTTTTAAAATTATCATTTTATCCCTGCACTGAATTTTCCCACAAATGGTATCAGAGCGGGTTCTTAGATATGATATATATATTTGCATGCATAGATTAAGTTGTAATCTAAAAGTTTAAATTTGAAATTTAAAATTCAAAATTTAAAATTTAAATTTTGAAAGTTGTTCGAAATTCAAAATTCAAAATTTTGAAATTCAAAATTTGAATTTTAAAATTTGAAATTCAAAATTCAAAATTTTGAAATTCAAAATTTGAAATTTGGTTGAAATTTCAAATTTGAAATTCAAAATTTAAAATTTGAAATTTGAAATTCAAAATTTTGAAATTTGAAATTTGAAATTTGTTTGAAATTTGAAATTCAAAATTTAAAATTTGAAATTTAAAATTTGAAATTTAAATTTTAAAATTAGTATATTTAGATATACTGGATCCAAGTAGCAAGTAATCGAATTAGGTTGGTTACCATGGCAGTCCGATCATAGGAGAAAAGTAAGGTTTAAAGGCCCTCTCCTCCCATTCGATGGGGTCTCCTATGGCGGTAGGGGTGCCGCTATAATTATATCCCATGCAGATGAAGCAGCGAAAGAAATTAATTGTAAAAGTTTAATTGTGAAATTTATCATGAATGTGTTAGATTAGATCTAAAAGAATATTCATGATTTATTTTGATTGAGTTATTTTTTATTATGTAATTAGCAATAGGATTGCTATTTATGAAATGTGCTGATCTATTTGCGAAATGAGTCAACATATTTGGTGAACAGAAAATAAAACCTTTCAAATTTAAAAATTATTTTTGAAATACCAAACCCTGACCCATCAGCCCAAATACTTAATTAAAAGAATTAAGTGTTGTCTAGTAGGTCTAGAATTGTGAATTAAGATCTAAGACAATTGCATAAACTTATGGGTCAATGGGTTAGATGGATTAGGTCCATAATTGGGTTAGACCTAAAGTTAGCTTAAAGAAATAGACTAAATTAGAGTAATTGGTCAAATCTAATCAAAAGTTGAATTAGATTAGGTCAAGGATACTCTAGACTCAACTTCAATAGTTGTAGTTGAATGGGTCCATGTCTTTAACTAGACCAAGATGGACTTAATTCATGGCTACGCGATGGAACCCTATTTACTAAGTTGATTAAATTAAAACTAATGAACCGGTTGGTGTCTAAGGTAAGTTTGGCAGTTTGACCAGTGATTTTTAAGCAGGAGCTACTCGCAGTGATTCGATCTCTGACGAGTTAATGGCTTATCCCCACCACTGATCTCACTTATCTGGCCAAACTGGTGAATTAGATTTTGATTAGATCACTTGGTGATTAGGGCTCACCCATGTCATTAGGTAAATCAATTTGATTGATTTAGGTGCTCCTAATGCCAGCTTTAATTAAATCTTTTTTTAATCTGACTTGGTGAAGTCAGTGAGAGGATTAAAATTGGTTGGATGTTTTCTTCTCATCTATCCTTTAATAAAATCCTCAAAAATTATTAGGTCCCTAAAAATGATTAAGTTATATTGATAACTAAGTCATTGCCTCCCATTAAGTGAGTGATAATGAGTCCATTAGTTTAATAATCATTGGAGGCTCAAAGGCCAGGTGCTTATTGACTAATGGAATTATCATTCATAATATGATAATTTGGTTTGAGTCTTTCTGATGGTGGTCAGGTTGGCCGGCCAAAGTCGGGCCTGGTCATTTATTGGTTTGATTCACCAAATCAAATCATGTTAATGGTTGGACCTAACCAGATCTTTTCAGTGGAGGCCAAAGCCTACTGATTAGGTTCTGGGGCAAAATCAATTACTAGTTGTTTAGAGAAACAACTGGTTATGAACCTACCCATAGATGCACATAAGTTGACCAACCAAAGTTGGGCTCGTGTGTAGTCTGTATGGATTCTAGTACCCACTAAGGAATTAAAGTAATTCTTCGAATTGGAGGTTGAGGCTACCAGTTCGTAGAAATACTAGGAGAAACTTTAGACTAAAGTCCAAGTCTTTAGTATTTATAATTTATGTAATAATAGAGGTCTGATTTTCTTTTATGCAGCTATGGCCACTACCCTATCACTCCGGTCATTATTAGATAATGACAAGCTCATGAGACCTAATTTCGATAACCGGTATCGAAAATTAAAAATCATCCTTGAGCATGAGCGGATCCTTTATGTAGTAACGGATCCGGCACCTGAGGAACCAGCCCCGAACGTTAGAGGGACGGTTCGAGACACTTATCAGAAGTGGCTCAACAACCGCACCACCGTTCGGTGCATTATGCTGGTGGCAATAAATGATGAGTTCAGCCGCAGGTTCGAGAATGCCCAGCCACAGGAGATGATTCAAATGTTGAACGACTCCTTTGGCATGCCTGACGATGTTGAAAGGCACAAAACTAATTGTGCCATTTTCAATGCTCGGATGAGGGATGGAGCCTCAGTCACTGATCATGTACTGTACATGAATGAAATGATTGAGCACCTAAGTAAACTGGGCTTTCCCCTGCACGAGCAGCTCGATAAGGATGCGATCCTTAATTCATTGCCCAAGTCCTTCCTCCCCTTCCTTACTCATTTTTGGATGACAAAGCCTGCAGTAAACTACCACGGCTTGTTGGGATTGCTGCAGAACTTTGAGAAGGATCACCAGCTCCATAAGGAGTCAGTGAATGTTGTGGGAGGGTCTTCTTCTGGTCGTCGACCCATTAAAAAAGGGAAGAAGAAGAACAAGAAGAAGAAGAATAAGAAGGTGCAGCTGCATGCTGGAACGTCTGCATAGGGTCAGACCAAGAAGCGCAAGCCTGACCAGAGCCAGGCGGAGTGCTTCTTTTGCAAGAAGCAGGGGCACTGGAAGAGGAACTGTCCTCTACACATTGCATCCCTAGACCCGAACAGGCCGAAGAAGAAGCAAGGTACTTATATGATAACACCTTGCAATTTTTTCATTTGTGATACTACTGCCTGGGTATTGGATACTGGAAGCCCTAATCATATTTACAATTCAATATAGGGTCTGCAGGTCAGTAGGAGATTTGATGAAGGCGAGAGATTCCTGAATGTTGGAGATGGAAGCAAAGTTCCAGTTCTAGCATTAGGAATCATGAACCTTGTAATCAATTCTCGAAATATAATTCTGAGTGAATGTCACTATTATCCAAGCTTTTTATTAAATATTATTTCTGTAGGCCTTTTGGCCATGAACGGTTATCAATTTTTAATAAAAGAAAATGTTTGCAATATCATTTTGAATGGTGTTACAATGTTTGTTGGATAACTTAATAATGGAATTTACTTTCTATCACAACCTGTTAATGTGGTTCAAACCTCCGGTAAATGCCTTAGAATAGATAATGTGTCAGAAGTCTACCTTTGGCACTGTAGGCTAGGTAATATCAATAAGAACAGGATAAACAGATTGGCTCAAGAAGGAATTCTTGAAGTAGGTGATTGTGAATCACTTCCAACCTGTGAGTCCTGTCTTCTTGGTAAAATGACCAAATCACCTTTTACTGAAAAAGGTAAGCGAGCCAGTGAACTCTTGGATCTGGTACATTCTGATGTATGTGGACCCATGAGCTCAAGTGCAAGAGGTGGATATTTCTACTTCATAACCTTCACAGATGACCTATCGAGGTATGGGTATGTCTATTTAATGAAGCATAAATCGGAGTCGTTTGAAATATTCAAACTATTCTGAAATGACGTAGAAAAATAAACTGAAAAGTGTATTAAAACTCTTCGATCTGATCGAGGAGGTGAATATCTTTCCAATGATTTTTTAATATATCTTGGGGAGAATGGGATTCTCTCTTAGTGGACTCTTCCTGGAACACCACAACATAATGGTGTATCTGAAAGGAGGAATCGGACCTTGTTAGACATGGTTCGATCCATGATGGGGTTTGCTGGTCTGCCGATCTTCCTCTGGGGATATGCGCTCGAATCGACTTGTTATCTTCTAAATAGAGTTTCGAGTAAGTCTATAACCAAAACGCCATATGAGATATGGATAGGACGTAAGCCAGTACTCTCACACCTTAGGGTTTGGGGGTGTCTAGCTTATGTTAAACATTTAATTACGGACAAGCTAGGACCTAGGTCTGACAAGTGTAATTTTATAGGATACCCAAAAGAGATCAAAGGATATTATTTCTACCTGGCTGATGAGCAAAAGGTGTTTGTCAGACTTAAGGCAATCTTTTTGAAAAAAGAATTCCTTAATGAAGGGACTGTTGCCTCTAAGGTCGAACTTGACGAAGTTCGATAGGTAAAAAAATCGACACAAGTTGCTGAACCTGAACTGGATTTGATTAGATCAGATTTAGAGCCCATTGTTCAAGCACCCTTAAGGTGATCTAGTAGAGTACCACGTCAACCAGACAGATACTATGATTTCTTGGTCCAGGATGATGATCCTATCGAACTTGATGAAAATGATGAGGATCCGATCACCTACATGGATGCAATGTAGAGATCCGACTCTGAGAAATGGCTAGAGGCCATGAAATTTGAAATGGAGTCCATGAAGGTCAACGATGTGTGGACATTGGTTGACCCACCCGAAGGAGTAAAACCCATAAGGTGTAAGTGGGTCTTCAAGAGGAAGAGGGGCGCAGATGGAAAGGTGGAAACCTATAAAGCCCATCTGGTTGCCAAGAGATATCGTCAACGTTATGGTATAGACTATGACGAGATATTTTCTCCTGCGACAATGCTCAAATCCATTCGGATTATGCTTGCGATAGCTGCCCATCTGGACTTTGAAATCTGGGAGATGGATGTGAAGACAGCTTTCCTAAACGGAGAGCTGGATGAAGAGGTGTATATGATACAACCTGAAGGATTCACATCCACAGATGAGTCTAAGGTGTGCAGGCTACAGAGGTTCATTTATGGACTTAAGCAAGCATCACGGAGTTGGAACATATGTTTTGACAAGACGATCAAGACATATGTCTTCGTTAAGAATGGAGAAGAGCCCTACATTTATAAGTGGGCTAATGGTCTAGTAGTAGTATTTCTTGTATTGTATGTGGATGACATTCTCTTAATCAAAAATGATGTCCCTGCATTATAGAGAATAAAGATTTGGCTGTCGTCACAGTTCTCCATGAAGGATCTGGGAGAAACTTCCTACATCCTAGGGATGAGGATCTATAGGGATAGATCTAAAAGGTTGCTTGATGTATCTCAGTCCATGTATATTGATACTATGCTGAAGAGATTCAGCATGGAGAATTTCAAGAAAGGCTATCTTTCGATAAGCCATGAAATTTCTCTCTCGAAGAGGGATTGTCCGACAACACCTCAAGAGAGAGAGTGTATGGGTAGGATTCCATATGCTTCGACAGTGAGATCTATCATGTACGCCATGACATGTACATGATCAGATGTGGCATACTCACTAGGGGTAGTGAGTAGATACCAATCTGATCTAGGAGAGAATCATTGGAAGGTTGTTAAAACCATCCTGAAGTATTTAAGAAATACTAAGGACCAGTGGCTTGTTTATGGTGAATCAGACTTGAGACTTATAGGATTTACAGACTCTAGTTTCCAGTCTGATCATGATGATAGCAAAAGTGTGTCAGGATTTATTTTTACCCTTAATGGTGGGGCTATCTGCTGGAAAAGTTCCAAGCAGCACACAGTGGCTGATTTAGTTTGCGAGGTGGAGTATGTCGCTGCATCAGATGCTGCCAAAGAAGCGGTGTGGCTGAGAAAATTCATCACCGAGCTCGGAGTAGCACCCTCCCTTGTTGGTCCAGTTCTGCTCTACTATGACAGCTCTGGAGCCATTGCTCAGGCGAAGGAACCAAAGGCACACCAGCGGACGAAGCATATTCTGCGCCGCTACCATCTCATCTGAAAAATTATGGATTAAGATGACATCGATCTTCAGAAGATTGACGGGAAGGAGAACCTGGCTGACCCATTCACTAAAGCCATTACGGTGAAGGAGTTCGACAACTACAAGTCGAAGATGGGTATTAGATACTACACCGATTGGCTTTAGGCCAAGTGGGAGATTGTTGGAAATAGTGTCCCAAAGCCAATCATCAGTCTAGTGACGGTTGTGCTCATTTTTTATATTTGTACATAAATTATGAATTAATAAAAATTATTTTGGCATTTTTTATCACAAAATGTTTCATCTTCTAATGAACTCCTATGTTGTGGTAAAGTCCTTAGGACTATTTAGACTCAACAAAGGAGGATTTGTCGTTTAGTCCTTAAATCTATTCGCGACCAAATGATACGTTGTTACTAAGGACGACAATGTTTATCAAGCATAGGTCGTTGTATGCCATATAGGTTGGTTGTCCTCTTAACCAATGAGTGTGGAGACACTGGTATGGCATACAAGTGAGATATAAGGATACATCTGCACTGAACATGACCAACACCAGAGCTATTTCTGCTGTCAAGATTTGCTCTGATGGAATATGGGTATAAATATCCCTCCGACCTGAGACCGCCACAGTGACTTGCAAGCAACTCACTACACTTAGGCACTGGACTACCTGAATTTTTAATTCAGTGACGGAAGGTTGCTGGGTATAGTCAAGTACTTGACTTGTCGGTGCATGTGTCAAGATGGGATTGACCACTCCAGTTTAGGAGCTGTGTATAGTCATTTTTCAATTTAGTAAAACTTTGGCCAGGGTAGTCCTTGTGAGGAGTCACAGGACTATTTGAGTTGAGCATGATTCGGATGATTTGATCAGGGTTGACAGTTTAACTCTGAGTCATCCTAAACACAGGGGTCAAAAGGATGAATTATACAGTAACCATATTCATGTAGGTTCTGAGTGTTGTGATTGCAATTCTTCGACCTATCTGGATGTCGGGTACCATTGCTAGATGGTCACTTCGATTAGTATAGGAATTGGTTCCTGTGCTACCGGCTTAGGTTCGAACCTACGGGGTCACACACATTAGAGGTTCCTATCTGATCTGATGGCTGGTGTAGAATCCTACATGTTTGAGACTCAGTGATCGAGAATCAAGATTCTCTAATCACGAGTTCCACACATTATGGGTACCGAGGTCAAGAGTCCCACTGGTTGGGATTTTTCGATCAGGGTTACATATCGATGAATTTTGATGCCCGATTGCCCATCAAATTTGCATAAAGTATTTATGAGAGATTTTATTAGTAATTTGATCACTAATTAACTCAATTTGATTGAGTAATTATTTTTGGATCAAGTCCAATTGAATTGGATTTAGTTGGGTTTGACCCGATTAGGTTAAGAGTTGACCTAATCGTCGAGATAGTTTGGTCCCTGATTTGATCAAAGATTAGGCTTAGTCAATTTTTGATTTGATTAGAATTTTATTGAGCCTAATTAAGCTTAATTAAGTTGGATTTAAATTAGTTTAATTGGACCTAACTTATTTGGTTCAATTAGGTTGGTTTAAAAAATGAAACCACCTTGACCCAATCTCCATGCGCCACCTCACTTCCATTGCACCCATTTGAATTCATGAGAAGAAACTTCTCATGAATTTTTTCCTCATGCCAAGCCCTCTCCATGCCCTACTTTAATGTGCCAATTGAATGGATAAGGATGATTGGTTGGCCATTCAAATTCAAAATAAAGTTTGAATTTGAATGGGCAATCAATCTTTGCACCTTATCCTTTTTTTTACATCCCATTTATTACATGAGAAAAGGTTTCTCATGAAATCACTCCATGCATAATTTAAGCCATGCCTCACGCCTTTAGTGGATAAGGGATGAGTTGGTGTCCATTTGAATTCAAATTTTATTTGAATTCAAATGTGTAATTACTCATCTTTATCCTTTCTTTTAGATAAGATGTTTGACGTTGTTATAAAAGGAGGAGAAGAGTGGGGCATGTAGGAAGAAGATTTTTTGAAGAAAAATTTTGAGGCGTGAGGAAGTCTTGTGCGTGAGAAGGAAGTCCATATCCTTCTAAGAGAAAAAGAAAGAAAAAAAAGAAAAGTGAGTGCAAGGTTTCTAGTGAGTTGCCTAGAGTTTTAGCCTGGGGTTCGAGAAGTGAGAAAGTGAGCTACGAGTGTCATGAGCCCACAAAATCTCAGAGAGATCTTCAACATCCTCTCAGGCACATCTATTGATGATCCAGAGTATCCAAAGAATCGACAGACATCGATCGAAGGAGTTCGATCAGCATCGGCCGTCAAAAAGGCTCTACAACGAGCTAGCACTCGTGAGGAGTCGATCAGACCGAGAACTTCGTGTGGACGATCCACAGAGGCCAGACATGCTGTGTGGCTGCAACGCAATGATCAGACTCTTCCAACGGTGATCAAATTATGGCAATCTACTACCCACACAAAAGTATTGTGTTTTGAACACATTACAGTAAAGTGTTTACTGTTCAAATTTGAATTTTAAATTTAAATGAATGCATGCTATATATCATATTTAGATCCTAGTGTAGGATAAATTTATGTTAATTAATTAGATTAATTAATATTTTTTTACTGTAAAATTATAATTTTGAAAAAGTTTTAAAATTACCATTTTACCCCTACACTGAATTTTTCCACACTTTTGAAGGTTGACGTCACCTCGATCCACGATCTCTCAGACCAGGTGGAAGCGGCATAAAATATGCTTCATCCACTGATGTGCTTTGGGTTCCTTCACCTAAGCTATGGCACCAGTGCTGTCGCAGTAGAGCAGGACCGAACCATCGAGGGAGGGTGCTACTCCAGCGCGATGATGAATTTTCTCAGCCACACAGCTTACTTCATGGCATCCGATGCTGCAATGTACTCCACCTTGTAAACAGAGTCTGTCACAGTATGCTGCTTGGAACTCTTCCAGTAGATGACTTCACCATTCAGAGTAAAAATATAACCCGACATGCTTCTGCTGTCATCATGGTCAGATTGAAAGCTGGAGTCTGCGAACCCCATAAGTTTCAGATCTGACTCACCATAAACCAACCATTGGTCCTTAGTATTTTTCAAATACTTAAGGATGGCTTTAACCACTTTCTTGTGATTTTCTCCAGGATCAGATTGGTATCTACTCACTACTCCTAGTGAGTATGCCACATCTGACCTTGTACATGTCATGGCGTACATGATAGATCCCATGGTCGAAGCATATGGGACTCACTCATACGCTCTCTCTCTTCAGGAGTTGTCGGATAATCCTTTTTAGAGAGAGAAATTTCATGATCTATCGGTAGATAGCCCTTCTTGGAATTCTCCATGCTGAACCTCTTCAGTACAGTGTCTATGTACGTAGACTGGGATAACCCAAGTATCTTTTTAGATCTATCCCTATAGATCTTCATCCCTAGGATGTAGGATGCTTCACCCAAGTCCTTCATGGAGAACTATGATGACAACCAAACTTTTATTCTCTGTAGTACGGAGATGTCATTTTCGATTAAGAGAATGACATCCACATACAAGACAAGGAATACCACAACTGGACCATTTGCCCATTTATAGATGTAGGGCTCTTCTCCATTCTTAACGAAGCCATATATTTTGATCACCTTATTAAAATGCATGTTCCAACTTCGAGAAGCTTTCTTCAATCCATAAGTGGATCTCTGAAGCTTGCACACCTTGGACTCATCTGTGGATGTAAACCCCTTAGGTTGTATCATATACACCTCTTCGATCAGCTCTCCATTCAGGAAAGCTGTCTTTACATCCATCTGCCAGATCTCATAATCCAGATGGGCAGCTATTGCAAGCATTATCCGAATGAATTTGAGCATTGCCACAGAAAAAAATATCTCATCATAATCAATACCATAACGTTGATGATACCTCTTGGCAACCAGACGGGCTTTATAGGTCTCCACCTTTCCATCTGCACCCCTCTTCCTTTTGAAGTCCCATTTACACGCAATGGGTTTAACCCCTTCAGGTGGGTCAACCAATGTCCATACATCATTGACCTTCATGGACTCCATTTCGGATTTCATAGCTTCAAACCATTTTTCGGAATCAGGTCTCTGCATTGCATCCATATAGGTGATCGGATCCTCATCGTTCTCATCGAGTTCGATGGGATCACCGTCCTAGACCAAGGTACTCTATCAGATCGCCTTAATGATGTAGGTACATTGGGCTTCGGATCTGATCTAATCAAATCCGACTCAGGTTCAGCTGTTGGTGTTGGTCCTTCTACCTGTTGAACTTCGTCAAGTTCAACCTTAGAGGCAACGGTTGCTTCATCAAGGAACTCCTTTTCTAAAAAGATTTCCTTAAGGTTGACGAACACCTTTTGTTCATCAGCATGGTAGAAAAAATATCCTTTGATCTCTTTGGGGTACCCTATGAATGTGCATTTGTCAGACCTAGATCTGAGTTTATCTGTAACTAACCGTTTGACATAGGTCGGGCACCTCCAAACCCTAAGGTGTGAAAGTGCTGGCTTACGTCCTATCCATATCTCATATGGAGTCTTAATTATAGACTTACTTGGAATTCTATTTAATAGATAACAGACCGATTCGAGTGCATATCCCCAGAAGGATATCGGCAAGCTGGCAAAACCCATCATGGATCGGACCATGTCTAACAGAGTCTAATTTCTCCTTTCAGACACACCATTATGCTGTGGTGTTCCTGGAGAAGTCCATTGAGAGAGAATCTCATTCTCTTCTAGGTATGTGAGAAACTCACCAGAAAGGTATTTCCCTCCTCGGTCAGACCGAAGAGTTTTAATACTCTTCCCAGTTTATTTTTCTACTTCACTTCGAAATTGTTTGAACATTTCAAATGAATCCAACTTATGTTTTATCAGATAGACATATCCATATCTGGATAAATCATCTGTGAAAGTGATGAAGTAGAAATATCCACCTCTAACACTTGTGCTCATGGGCCTGCATACATCAATATATACTAGGCCCAAGAGCTCAGTAGCTCTCTCACCTTTTCCAGTAAAAGGTGACTTGGTCATTTTACCAAGAAGACAGGACTCACAGGTTGGAAGTGATTCACAATCACTGACTTCGAAGATTTTCTCTTGAGTCAACTTGTTTATTCTGTTCTTGTTTATATGACCTAGTCTACAGTGCCATAAGTAGATATCTGATACACTATCTAATCTAGGATGCTTGCTAGTAGAATAGACTATGTTAACAGGTTGTGATAACATAAACACACCATTATTCAAATGTCCACAAAAAATAGTAACATCATTCATAATGATATTACAAACTTATTTCTTTATTAAAATTTTATAATCATTTTTGGTCAGAAGGCCTACAGAAATAACGTTTAAAAAGAAACTGGGACAGAAATGACAATCATTAAGAACAACGGTATGGGACTCAAATATAAGTTTCAAGATTCTTAATGCTAGAACTGGAACTGATCTTCCATCTCCAACATTCAGGAATCTCTCACCTTGCTCGAATCTCCTACTGACCTACAACCCCTGCAACGAATTGCAAATATGGTAAGGGCTATTGATATCCAATACCCAGTCAGTTATATCACAGATAAAGAAATTACAAGGAGTTATCATATAAATACCTTGCCCAGCAATAGCTTGCTGCTTTCTCTACCTGTTCGGGTCTAGGGAGGCAATGTATTGAGAACAGTTCCTCTTCCAGTGCCCCCGCTTCTTGCAAAAGAAGCATTCAGCTTGACTCTTATCGGGCTTGATCTTTTTGATCTAGCCCTGCACTAATGTTCCAGCCTAAACTTGCACCTTCTTCATTTTCTTCTTCTTGTTCTTCTACTCTTTCTTAAAGGGTCAAAAATCAGAAGACGGATCTCCCACTAAGTTCACCGACTCCTTGTGGAGTTGGTGATCTTTCTCAAAGTTCTGAAGCAACCCCAGTAACCCATGGTAGTTTACTTCAGGCTTTGTCATTCTATAATGAGTGAGGAATGGGAGATAAGACTTGGGCGGCGAGTTCAGTATTGTATCTTTCCCAAGCTGCTCATGCAAAGAAAAGTCGATCTTGCTCAAACGCTCCATCAACTCGATCATGTATAATACATGATCAGTGACAAAACCACCATCCCATATTTTGGTGTTGAAAATGGCATAACTAGTCTTGTGCCTCTCCACATCATCGGATGTGCCAAAGGCATCCTCCAACACTTGAAGCATATCCTTTGGCTGAGCCATCTCAAATTTATGACTGAACTCGTCGCTCATGGTGGCCAGCATGATGCAGCGTACCGTGGTCCGATCACTGAGCCACTTTTGGTAAGTATCTCTGACTGTTCCACGTGCATTAGCAGCTGGCTCCTCAGGTGCAAGATCCATTATCACATATAGGATCCGTTCATCCTCCAGAACTATCTTCAACTTTCGGTACTAGCTACCGAAGTTGGGTCCCACCAACTTATTATTGTCCAACAATGATCGGAGCGATAGGAAAGTGGCCATATCTGCACAAAGAAAAATCATAACCTAATTAGTAATTGATTCATTAAACCTAAAAATTTGGACTTTAATCAAAAGGTTTCTCCCACTATTTTATTCGAATTGGTAGCCTCTACCTCCAATTCAAGGAATTATCCTAATTCCTTAGTGGGTACTAGAATCCACTTAGACTGCACACAAGCTCAACTTTAGTTGGCTAACCCATGTATATCTAAGGGTAGGTTCATAACCAATTATTTTTCTAAATAATTTTTAGTAATTTTAATTTTCTCCAGTCCCTAATCAGTAGGCTTTGGCCTCCACTGAAAAGGTCTGGTTAGGTCCAATCATTAACATAACCATACTTGGCCCATCTAACCAATGAATGATTAGGCCCAACTTTAGTTGGCTAACCTAACCACCATTTAGAAAGATGCAATCAAGAAATTATATTATAAATGATAATTTCATCAGTCGATAAGCACCAGACCTTTGGGCCTCCAATGATTATCCAACTGATGGACCCATTATCATCCTCTTAATGGGAGGCTATGATCTAGTTATCACCATAACTATTTCATTTTAAGGATCTAATAATTTTAGAAGATTTAATTGATTTAGAGGATGAGGTCAAATGAACCAGCTTATCATGATCCTCCCACTGGCTTCACCAAGTCAGCTTAAGGGAGATCATTAAAAGGGCTGGTCTAGGAGCACCTAAATCAGTCACACTGATTTACCTAGCTGACATAGGTCAGCTCGAATAGTCAAGTGATCCAATCAAAATATAATTTCATCAAGAGGTTAGGTAAGTTCGATCGATGGGAAGGTCTGCCAAAGCTTGCCTTAGACACCATCAGAAATGGCCAGATAAGTGGGCTCCCAATTAAAAACCACCGGTCTGGTTTACCCGAGACACCAACTGGTTTAATTAGTTTCGATTGGATCAACCTAACAGTTCGTACTAGACCGCTTAGCCAAGAATCAAGTCCATTTGGTTCTCGTTAAAGACATGGACTTGACCAACTATAACTATTGTAATTGATCTAGAGAATCCTTGACCTAATCTAAGACAACAATTGATTAGTTTTAGTCAATTCTCTAATTAAGTCCATCTTTAATCTAACCTTAGGTCTAACCCATTAATGGACCTAATTCCCACTAACCCATTAACCCAATGTGTTATGATTTGTGTCTTAAGTTCTTTAATTCACAATCCTAGAACCTAATCAAAACAACTTCTTAATTCTCAATTAAGTTTTGGGCTGAGGATTAGGGTTTTGCTTTTTGAAAATAATTTTTATATTTGTAAAATAATTTTACAACATGATTCCACCAACTAAGTTGCATGTTTGATTCATAATCAAGATACAAATGAAATAAATATGAAACTACTTTAGATCTAATCTAAGCAGGTTCATGTAATTGAAACAATTTTAACTTTAAACTGCATAAATTTTTCAGACAAAAATATGATGGTTCTTTGTGTAGGTTATATTAACAAAGAGATTTTATTTTAGATTTAAATATATTTTAAATCTAATAAATCATAAATTTAATCTAGATCACATCTAACAAATTTATGATTAAAGATAGATCTACACGAACTAGGACAACCTTTGTACTGTAAGGGGTAAACCTTACAGTAGGATAACCTTGCAGTTCGTGATTGATCTAAAAATTTTAATTTTAGATTTAATAATTAGATTATAAATTAGATCTAATCTAAGAAATAATCTAAGCATGTATAAATAATCATGTAATAAACAACCTGGCTCTGATACCAATTGAAGGAACCAGATCTAAGGTTTCAGGGTTAGATCTTTTTCAAGATCATACAGTGGAAGACTAAAATAAATTAAAATTTATTTTATAAAATTAGAGAATTCTTAGATCTAAGATTTTATTACATAATTACTATATATATTAAATCAAAAATTAAAACATATAAAGAATGAACTACATGTTGATCATATCAACATGTTTCTATGCTATATCTAATGTATGTAATAAACAATAGATCAGATCTATTACCTTGCAAGTTAGACGTTCTAACCTTACTGATCTGAGCTTGAGGATGATGTTGTAAGCCACACATGCGTTCGACCTCTAGGAGTCATCCACACGAGCCCATGAATCTCGATCAGAAGTCCTGCTCTAGGAAATCAGCACAGTATGCTAGTACTGCATTGATCCTTCTTCGATGGTTGATCAGGTGCCTTCTTCTTCTTGATTTGGACTCTTCCAAAGATGAGAAGTATAAGGAGGAGTTTTAGATCTAAGATGCTCTCAGAAAACTCAAGATGGAGGAAGGAAAGAGATGAACACAACAACCCTAGAAGAAGACCCTCTTCTTCTTCTCTTCGCTCTCTTTAGACACTCTATCTTGTGTCTATTATATCTCCATGCCCCAACCTTCTTTCTTGCTAATTTTTGGACACCCCAAAGATCTCTCTTTGATCTATTTTTAAAAAAAAAATTATAAAAAAATTAATTTTATATAGAGAGATATGATAGAGTCCTAATCTAGGTCAAATACCTAGTCAAGATTTATCCAAACATGGCAAGATAAGGGGCGCCAAACTCTTGGGTGCCCCCTCCTTCTTTTTGTGCATGGACCAATAGCAAAGGGTGCCTATCAAGTGCCATAAAAGTCACAAAAATTTCAAGAAAAATTTGTGTAAAATCAATGCAAAAAGGAAAGAGTTTTAGATTTTTAAAACTCTATCTCATAGAATTTGAAATCCAAACTTATTCCTACTTTGATTTGATCCACAACCGTCTTCCATGTAAGAAAAAAAAAGAGAAAACCTTTTGGACATGGTGAAGACCTGAGAGAGGATTTTTGTCACACAAAATAAGAAAAAATTGGCATGGAATAAGAGAGAGGGCATGGGGGGCTTATGTGGCGCAAGGTAGAATCCTAGTCTTACTAGGATTTTATCTTATGACTTGTTTTAATTTGGTTTCTCAAACCAAATCAAATCAAAATTAGATCAACTCAATTAAAATAAGTTTTAACCCAATTAAGAACCTAATTTAATTAGATTAAATTAAATTTAAATCTATTTTAATTTTTTAATCAAATTAGAAATTAGGTTGACCCAAGTCCTAATTAAACTAGGACTAGTTTTTTCTTGCACTTGGCTTATCCAATAAATCAATTGGACTTGATCCAATCAAACCCAAAATAAATCTAATTAAATTATATTCAATTAGACTTAATCTCAATCCATTGACTTAATCAAATTAAGCCAATTAGTAATCAAATTGCTAATCGATCCTCCTGCAACACTTGCACTAGGTTAAATGTCAATCATATTGATTGTTTAACCCTAGAATAATTCTTAATCATTGATCAACCATCTGATCGGATCGTAAACTCTAATATGTGTGATCTCATAGGTCCAAACCTAAGCCAATAGCACAGGAATAAATTTTTGTACTAATCGAAGTGACCATCTAGCAATAATACCCGACGGCCGGATAGGTCGAATGTGTAGAACAACATCCTTAGAACCCATACGGATATAGTTTTCATATAATTTATTTCTTTGACCAAAATGATCATAGGACACCTCAAAGTTCAACTGTCAACTCTGATCAGGTTGTCCACATTGTATTTCAAAATATCAAATCCATCTGATGGATTATCCTGGCCAAGATTTTGCTAAATTGAAATACAGAGACTCATTCTTCTCTAACTCTGGGAGTGGTCAATCCCATCTTGATCACACTCTGACTTTGTAAGTACTTGACTATGTCCAGAAGCCTTCCATCACTGAATTAGAAATTCAGTTAGTCCAGTACCAAAGCACAGTGAGTTGCTTACAAGTCACTGAGGCGATCTCAGGTCTAAAGGATACTTATACCTATATCCCATCAGAGACATTCTCGACAACAGAATGCTCTGAAGTTGGTCACGTTCAATGATGATCTACCCTTATATCTCACCTGTATGCCATACCAGTATCTCCACACTCTTTGATTAAGAGGACAACCAATCCATATGGCCTACAGCAACCTATGCTCGATAGAAGCTGTCATCCTTATTAACAGCCTATCATTTAATCGTGAACAGTTTTAAGGACTAATCGATAAATCCTCTCTTTATCAAACTTAAATAGTCCTAAAGACTTCATCATAACAACAGAGTTCGTTAGAAGATAAAAACTTATGATAAAAATGCCAAAAATATATTTTATTTATTAACAAATCAATTACAATACTTAGTTGCTCAACCGTCAACAGTTTGATGATTGGCTTTTGGGATATATTTTCTAACATCATATCCACAGATGAGTCCAATATGTGCAAGCTTCAGAGATTCATTTATGGATTGAAGTAAGCATCTCGGAGTTGGAACATACTTTTGATAAGATGATTAGAATGTATGGCTTCGTTAGGAATGGAGAGGAATCCTGCATATATAAGTGGGCAAATGGTTCGATAATTATATTTTTTATGTTGTACATGGATGACATTCTCTTAATCAGAAATGATGTCTCTGCATTATAGAAAATAAAAGTGTAGCTATCGTCACAATTCTCTATGAAGGATCTGGGAGAAGTAGCCTACATCCTAGGGATGAAGATCTATAGGGATAGATCTAAGAGGCTGCTCAAGCTCTCCCAGTCCAACTTACATAGATACTATGCTAAAATGGCTTAGCATGAAAAATTTCAAGAAAGGCTATCTTCCAATAGATTAAGAAAATTTTTTTTCAAAAGGAGATTGTCCGACAACTCCTCAAGAGAGAGAGCGTATGAGTAAAGTTCCATATGCTTCGCAGTGGGTTCTATTATGTACACCATGATATGTACAGGACCAGACATGGCATACTCATTAGGGATAGTGAGTAAATACCAATCTAATCCAGGAGAAAATCATTGGAAGGTCGTAAAGATCATTCTTAAGTATTTAAGAAATACTAAGGACCAGTGGTTTGTGTATGGTGAAACTGACTTAAAACTTATGGGGTTCACTGACTTCAGCTTTCAGTCAGACCTTTTTATCCTAAATGGTGGAGCAATCTGCTGAAAAAATTTCAAGCAGAATACTATGGCAGACTCTATTTGCGAAGCAGGGTATATCATGACATTCGATGCTGCGAAGGAAGCTATATGATTGCAGAAGTTCATCGACGAGCTTGAAGTGGCACCCTCTATTAATGACTCTGTCTTGTCATACTGCGACAATACTGGAGTCCTTACTTAATCCAAGGAGCCAAGATCCCATCAGCGCACCAAACATATTCTGCACCATTATCACCTTATTCGAGAGATCGTAGATCAAGGTGACATCGACCTTCAGAAGATTGATGGAAAAGAGAACCTAGCCGACCTATTTACTAAAGCTCTCAGAATCAAAGAATTTGATGACCACAAATCGAAGATGGATATATGATACTGTACCGATTGGCTTTAGTCCAAGTGAGAGTTGTTGGAAAATATGTCCCAAAGTCAATCGTTAGACGATTGTGCTCATCTTGTAAACTGTATATAAATTTTTATTAATAAAAGTTATTTGATATTTTTATTATAAATTGACTATCTTTGAACTCCTGTGTTGTAATGAAATCCTTAGGACTATATATATTAATCGATAAAGAAGGATTTGTCATTAAATCCTTAAAATTATTTACGACCAAATGATACGCTATTACTAGGACGATAGCGATATCAAGTGTAGGTCGTTGTGTGCCATATGAGTTGGTTGTCCTCTTAACTAAGGAGTGTGGAGACACTGTTATGGCATGCAGATGGAATATAGGAGTACATTTGCATCGAACGTGACCATATACCGAGCACTCTACTGTCAAGAGTAGCTTGTAAAGGGTATGGATATAAGTGTCCCTCTGATCTGAGACCACCACGATGACTTGTAAGCAACTCACTATACTTTAGTATCAGACTATCTAAGTTTCTAACTTAGTGATGGAAGGATACTAGATGCAGTCAGTACTTATCAAGTCGGTGTGTGAGTCAAGATGAAATTAACCCCTCTAAATTGGTAAGAGATATGCTTCAGTATATTTCAATTTTGTAAAATCTTGGCCAGGATAATCCATAAGATAGATTTGAGAGATTGAAATACAATATGGTCAACTTAATTAGGATTGATAGTTAAATCTTAAGTCACCTTGAGCATTTGGGTTAAAGGGATGAATTATATGGTAACCATACTCCAGTAGGTTCTAGAAGGTTGCTTTGCAACACTTCGATCCATCTGGTCATTGGGTGATCATTGTTAGACAGTTACATTGATTGGTATAGAAAGTTATTCTTATACTACCAACTTAGGTTCGAACTTATGGAGTTATATGCATTAGAAGATTTGGTCAGATCTGATGGCTGAAGAGTCCAATTGGATTGTGACTCTAGTGAAGAGTCCCACTTGGACTAGGATTCTGTGGGAGAGTTCCACTGAGACTGAGACTCTATCATTTATAGAGAATTAATTAGTAATTAGATTACTGATTGACTCAATTTGATTGAGTAAAGAGCTTTGGAATAAGTCTAATTGAATTAGATTCAGTTCGACTCAGATTGGGATTGATATGATCAAACCCGATTACAAGAAAAATTTGATCCTGATTCAATCAGGATTTGGACTCGGATAATTCTCAATTGGGTTAGAAATTTGATGAGATATTTAGATTTCTAATTGGATTAGGTTCATTTCTATCAGTAATATCAATCCAAATTTGATTTGGATTAAAATTGAATTAGAAATGAAGAGTCCAAATTAGACTAGGACTCTATCCTTATCTTTTGCACCACATCTAGATCCATGCTAATTTCTCCATTCCTAATTGGATTTGGGTTGTGATTTTTGGTGTCATGAGAGAGGATCCAATAAGGGTGGTCAGCTATAGCCGATGAGTCAAAATATTATCTCTTTCCTAATTCGAATGCGATTCAAATTAGAGATAAGATGCAGATTAGGAAAGAAATTTTTTATATATGGTATAATATTAGAGCCATATTATTTTTTTCTCTTATTTTTCTTAAGGAATCCTTTGGCATGTGAGACTCTAGATTTTTTCTCTACTTCTTAATAATTTTTTTGTAATTTTTAGGGATACCAAAAAGAGATTTTGGCATTGATTCATCGCATCCTTTCTTAGAAAGTCCTAATTCCTAGTCTATAAAAAGGGGACCCCTCTCTTGGATGTCCCATGATCAATTTTCTTATAGATTTTTTATTTTCAGAGCCTCTTCTCCTCCTCCTCTCTTTCTTCTCTAGATCTCTGATCACTTTGGAGTATCCAAGGTGCTTGTAGAAGAAGGAAGAGGTCAGCTATCGAAATTATTCGCAGATTAACATCTCCAAGCCCCTAATCTGTGCCAGTCTTCGCATGGATTTTTCTATAGAGGTCAGACGACTTTATGTGGCTGTGAGTGATCTAAGGAACATCCTTTCCAACCATTGGATTAGAGAAGATCAAGATCAAAATTTGTTGGTAATGATCTCTAACTTATTTTGATTCCTATGGTAGATCTAATAGTTAGATCTAGAATTTCAGCATCGATGAGATCGATGTGATTTTTATTTTCAGATCTAAAGCATATATTTTTCATATCAAAGATCTTGATGTGATAGTCTAAGATTAGATCTTATATATGTAATTAGGATTAAATTATTTAAGATATTATTTTTATTGTACAAAATTTTTTAATTGCATGTACTATACTACCGCAAATTTTCTTTAGGTGAGACTTTGGAAGAGGATGATTGCCGAGGGGGTTCGGTGAGACTCAGACTGGGATTGGTAGCTGATGAATACTTAATTTAAGTCACTAGAGGTACTAAATATTATAATAATTGATATTATTTTATTAAAATTTGATGCTCTCTAGTCTATTTTGCAGGTAACTGAGAGTTTAGGTTCATATGACTCAAATTAGACTCAAATTAGATCAGACTTGAGTGAACCAGGCAACCAGCTCCCATTCTAGTGTGAATACGACTTAAAGATCAACAGAGAAGAATCAATATGAAGATCCAAAGATCCTTATTCACGCTCCCACCTCTTTTTTTATAAAACCCTAACCTCCCCACTCTATAAATAGAACCCCAAGGCCTCCATCTTCTTCAATCAAGCCAACCCTAAGTTCTCTTCAAGCTTCTCTTTTTTTCTCTCCCTTTTTATCTTCTCCATAAGTCTAAGGGAGGTACTAACCCTAATATGACATCATATTCCTCCACAAATCTCTTTTTCACATCCCATCAAATCTAGGAGAGGTCCTAATCCTAGTGCTGCTATCATTTTTCTTCTATATACCCATTTCCATCAACCTTTCTTTCTTGGAGTTCCTAGACCAAGCCTTCTAGCCATCCTGCCGCTGTCTGCATTAAAAAAGATGAAGGATATCCACCATCGGGCACAGTAAGAAGATCAACATGGTTTAGTTGTCTTGTATCGTAATTTTATTTCTTTTCTTTATATATGCTTCTTTATTTGATTAATAAAAAATAATTTTATTATAATTTTCATACTTTTTTTTTAGTTTCTTACAATCTATTATTTTTTTCTTTTATATTTTCAAAATAATCAACTAAAATCTCTACGGATACGATCCTGACTCACCCTATCTATATGTAGTGAGTAGGATTAATTTTAATGTGCTACGACACGCTTCAAATTTTAGCACCGTTGTCGGAGATCTTGACACAATTGTTTTGAAAAAAAATTAGAAAAAAAAATCTATAAAATAACAAAAAAAAATATTTTACTATTTTTTAGATTTTTATTTCTTACTTACATTGCTTGACTGCCTTATATGCTTTACTGCTTTATATTTCTGGTTGATTATTTCCTTCCCTTACACTCTCGCTTTTCATACTTTATTTTTCTAATTGATAATTTACTTTTTATTATTAATTAATTTATTTTAATTACTTAGTTAGCTTCTATTTACTCTTTTTAAAATTTTTATCTTATATTACTTTTTATATATGATAGATTTACTGCTCTCTAGCTAGATTACTTTATTTGCATGCATAGAAAAATTTTTTGCTTTCTATAACCTAGTGATTTACTACTTTCTATAGTTTAGAATAATTTATTATCCTAAAAGTAGATTTGATGTGTTACTTTATTTGTAGGCTATCTATTTATCTTTTAATCTTAGCATTATTCACTTTCTATTCAATTAGATTTACTAGATCTTCTCATACCTAATTAACCTAATTTAAAGCTTACCTCTTATTCTTTTTTGCTTAAAGATAATATAATATAAAAAGAATACAAAGACACTACATAACACTTAACTACTATAAACAAACCAATTAAATCTTAAAGGCTATTTAACATGTTTGGATACTTTTTTTTTTTGCATTGCATATTTCTATAAAAAATCTTAAGGGCAAAACTCTAATCAACATAAGGTGGAGATTTCATCACCCTTCTTTGGCCCACAATCCACCATCTTGCAATTGCATTGACCTAAACTTCTAATTTAAAATCGATTAGACATTGACCTCTAAGGATCTTCAAGCTCAATAGGACAAAAAATCCTAAAAGTTGGACCGAATTTAGATTAGTCAGTATAACTGGTGTCTAGGAAAGTGATTCAGAGATTACATCCTGAAGGAAGGTGATTCATTAATTGGTTCTGTTTGCTTACCTAGCCAACACAGCTAGTATTTAAAGAAAACAACGAGGGACCCCCACCAACCTTATACTTATCTAGCCAGTTGAACAGCTAGTCTACTACTTGAAGTGCTTGAAGGTGACCTTGGCAGTTAGGAATTATCTAGATCTAGGATAACCCATAGTCAGGATTGATTGAACCACATGATTGTTAACTAAAAATATCAAATCTAATTAATTCTTCTCTCTTTTCTTAGTCTTAGAACTCCTTAGGTTCTCTTCTTTAGAACTCTTTTCTCTCTCCCTCCTTTTCTCATCTTCTTTTTCAAAAAAAATTGCTAAAATTAAAACTCAGTGAGATCTTTTAGGTGCTAGGACATCGATCATTACAACCTGATTTACACCTATTAGACCTAGAGCTAGAAAGAACGATTTGAATAAACCAAATCAAAACCATGGATCCAAAACAAGAGACTAACCCACCATGACAATTGAGAGAGTATTTTACTCCCTCACTTACACCTACTCGCCATGTATCCAGCCTCCTCCTGTGGAGGCGACACAATACAAAATCAAGTCTAGCATTATTCAAATGCTACCATCATTCTATGGACTGACGAATAAGGATCCATATAAACACATAAATGAATTTCTTGAGATATATTCCATAGTAAAAATCCAAAACTTTTTCGATGATGCTCTCAGGTTGAAACTATTTCTTTTTTCACTTAAGGACAAAGTCAAGTATTGGTTAAACTCCCTAAATTCCATAACCATTTTAACTTGGGACCATCTTCAGAGAGAATTTCTCAAGAAATACTTCTCAATTGAAAAAATAAATCAAATTAAAAAAGCTATCACTAATTTTTTTTAATTAAATGGTGAACTTTTTTATGAGACATGAGAAAGGTTAAGAGACCTTATTCATAAATGCCCCCACCATACTATCCCCAAATGGAAACTTGTTCAGTGTTTCTACGATGGTCTATCAGACAAACACTGACAAATGATCGATGCATCATGTGATGGGACATTCATGCTAAAGAGTGAGGATGAGGCTTAGCAGCTCTTTGAAATACTTAGTGAGAACTCCCTGCATCACATATCTGCCATCTTTAGAGAACAACCCATGTCTAAATAGAAAAGAGGTGGAACCTATCAGATTGAAAATGTTATAGATATCCACAGTAAAGTAGATAAGTTGTCTCAAAAATTAGACCATCTTCTGAATATTGGACACTCTTCGACTCTACCTAACCCAGTCCAAAATGTTTGTGCATTGTGTGCAAGTCCGACCCATTTTATTAGTGAATGCCCAACCGTACCTCAATTTTCTGAATTTGTGCATGAGCAGGTCCAGCAAGCTCAAACCCAACAAGTTCGTAGACCAAGAAATGATCTATATTCGAATACTTATAACCTCGACTAGAGAAACCATCCAATTTTTTTTGCAGACCATAGCTAGTGGTTGGCCCTGCTGTACCTAGACCTCATTATCAGGACCTAATATATAGGCATGGACCATACCACCAGTTCCAAAGTGCTCCTCAACCATCTACCACTAGTCATAGCTCAGCTTTTGAGGAGAAGGTTCTAAAAGTACTAGAACGATTAGAAGTCAACACCCAGACCCTTAACTCCCACATGCAATCCATTGCTAAGCTAGAGATCCAAATAGGTCAACTAGCAACCACAGTCAGTAGGAGGGAAGGAGAAAAATTATCTAGCCAACCTAAGAGCAATCTGAGAGGATAATTCATGATTGAGAGCTCCAATACTTCAGATACATTTTCTGAACACGCCAAATCAATCAAGACTCTCAAAAGTGGGAAGGTCATTGAATACATGAGTAAAACCAATGAGACCGACCCTAGATCTCTGACCAAGTTCGAATCACCCAAGAACAAGGAGGATCCAAAAGTAGAGAATGGACCAACTGCACCAGAATCATCTTACTTACCTAAAGCCTCATTTTTGAGTACCCTAAAAGCCCCTACTCCTACAGATAAGAAGGGAGAAAGACTCGATGAGATGTTAGAATTATTTAAGCAAGTCTCAATTAATCTCTCCCTTCTAGACGCAATCAAATAGGTCATAGCTTATGCAAAATTTTTGAAGAAATTGTGCACTCAGAAACATAAATCCCGATCATAACTCCCAAAGAAAGTATGCCTCACCGAACAAGCTAGCTCTGTATTCCAGCACGCTACCCCTCCAAAGCTTAAAGATCTAGGTACCCCTATCATTTCTTCTATTATAGGAGACTTTCACATCAAACAAGCTCTTCTGGACCTAGGGGCCAGTGTGAACCTTTTACCTAGCTCAGTTTATGAACTTTTTGAGTTCGAAGATCTAAAACCCATGTCGATCACTTTACAATTAGCTGATAGATCAATTAAGATACCACATGGAATGATTGAAGATGTTTCGGTCAAGGTAGATGAGTTCTATTTTTCAGTTGATTTTCTAGTCTTTGATATGGAGCTGAGTGCCAATCCAAAGCAAATTTCCATTATCTTAGGCAGACCCTTCCTAGCTATGGCAAACATGTACATCAATTGTAGGACAGGAGTCATGGACGTATCATTTAGGAATAAAAAACTAAGACTGAATGTGTTCAGTGCATTCCAGGGACCATCAACTGATAATTGCTTCGAGATAGATACATTTGACGACATCATAGAGGAAGCAACATCAATGATTTTTGCATATGATTCTCGAGACACCCACTTGATGCACTTAGAAGTGGATGACTGTGATATGGAGAGAGGTAGCAAAGAAGTAAATATTCTAGTTGATATATCAAATACTGAAACTACTCTCCCTTGGACAATCAAGTATGAGCCATTGCCCGTATTAGCCAATACACCCACAGTCCCATCATTAGAATCACCACCTATACTAGAATTAAAGCCACTTCCAACCGCACTCAAGTATGCATTCCTAAGACCTAATGACACCCTCCCAGTGATCATTGCATCAAACTTGACCCCAAATCAGGAAGCACAATTAGTTGGTGTTCTGAAGGAAAACAAAGAGGCTATCGGCTGATCCATTACTGATCTAACAAGAATTGACCCCTCCATCTGTATGCACCACATTCATTGTGAGGCAGATGTCAAACCCCATTGAGACATGCAGAGGAGACTGAACCCAAATATGTGGAAAGTAGTGAAGAAGGAGGTGGTAAAATGGTTAGATGCTGGAATCATCTACCCCATATCCGACAGTAAATGGGTCAGCCCTACCCAAGTAGTACTTAAGAAATCAGGTATTACTGTGGTAAAGAATGAAAAAGGTGAATTATTCCCCACTCACACACCATCTAGCTGGTGAGTATGCATTGACTATAGAAAACTAAATGCTGTTACTAGGAAGGACCATATTTCATTATCCTTCATCGATCAAATCCTAGAACGGCTAGTGGGTCAATATTTTTTTTATTTTCTAGATAGTTATTCAGGATACAATCAGATACCTGTATTTTTAGATGTCCAAGAGAAAACCACCTTCACTTATCCCTATGGCACTTTTATTTTTTGGTGATGCCGTTCGGGCTCTGTAATGCATCCGCTACATTTCAACAGTGTATTTTGACCATTTTTTTGAATATGGTGGACAAATATCTCAAAGTTTTCATAGATAATTTTTCCATATTTGGAACCACCTTTGAGGATTGTCTTCATAACCTCTCCAAAGTCTTTAAGCACTGCACGAAAATAAATCTAATTTTAAGTTGAAAAAAGAGTCATTTCATGGTTCGAGAAGGAATTGTATTGGGACATATTGTTTCTGAAAGGAGAATTGAGGTAGACAAAGACAAAATCAAAGTTATTTCAAAACTACCACCCCTCACTTTGGTTCGACAAATGCGATTCTTCCTAGGTCACGCTGGATTTTACATATGCTTCATTAAAGATTTTAGCAAAATATCAAGACCCTTACACAATTTGCTAGCCAAAGACACACCATTTGTCTTTAATGAAGAATGTCTACAAGCCTTCCACACATTATGAACAACCCTTGTTGCCCAGCTATGCAACCCAAGAGGAGGGGTGAATTGGATTTCTAAAAATTTTAAACTTAACTTGTACCTTATGAAAATTGTTTAACAATAGCTAGAAAAATAAGGAGAGTATAGTTAATTCAAGGCAAAAGGTTAAATGCAAGAAGGCAAGAGAATAAAGAAGTTCTAGAGAAGAGCAATTAGGCACAACACAAACAAGAGGATTTATAGTGGTTCGGTACCAACCTTGCACCTACATCCACTCTCCAAGCTCCTACTTGGGAATTTCAATCCACTAACTTGTATTCAACTTGAATACACTCATCGGAACCTCCGACTCTAGCTATCCCAAGCTAGTCTACTTATTTTTCGGGTACAAGCCAACCCAATATAATCCGATTCACGGTTCGGATCAACCTTCCCTTATTTTGGAACCCTTCCAAAACAAAAACAGTAGCTCAAAGAGAGTATTACAATTAATAGCACAGAAAATACAAAAGAAGCTCCTTTAATGAGTGAATGAGGCTTTAAATACACTTTACTCAAAGAGAAGAACCCTCTTTCTGATTTCCTCAAGGTGGTTGGAGACTTGAATGATCACTTGAGGAGTTGGTGAGCTTGAATTAAAAGCTTCTTGAATGCTTTGAGTGAGCTCTTACTTTGGACTAAAAAATATGCTTGAAATTCTCTTTTCAAAAATCTCTCTTCTTGTTGATTCCTACCTTTTTGTCCCTTTTATAACTTTTAAAAATGGTGGAGAGTAATCTGGACTGAAATAGAGCCGTTAGACCACATTAAATGAGCATTAAATGCACTTAAAATGGATTAAAAACTAGCTGTTGCGGAACTTTTCTGTCACAGGGGTCGACTCATGCTCATGGGTCGACTCATGGGGTCGACCTCTGTGGAAAATAGCAAAAAATAATGGTTCTATAATTTTGGCCTAAAAATAGCAGAGGTCGACTCATGGGGTCGACTCATGCCTGAGGGTCGACCCCTGGGGTCGACTCACAGACTGTGCCAGCCAAAAAATTCTGCGTGCCAATCAGCCCTTTGTGCCATGATCGACTCATGGGGTCAACTCAAATTTTTAAACATGAATATCTTTCAAAATACATGTCTAAAAACTATAAAATTTTTTCCAATGGATCATAAATCTTTTGTTCTAGCACTTGATGCTTTCAAATCAGGATTTGATAAAATTATAATTTTACCCCTGAGATGCAATAAGTCTTTTTCAAGCAAAAATTATTGGTAACCCCTTCAAATACTTTGTAATCATCAAAAATCAATCCAAGGAGCAACAATCTTCTCCTTTTTGATAATGATAAAATACTTGAGCAAAAATATATATAAAATATTGAGCATAAATTTCAAATTTATGAAGATGCATTATTTAAGTACTATAGCCATGTATTGGAATGAAATGCATCATAGGTAGTTTGAAGATAAATGTGAATTTTGCTACCAATTTAAAAATTGCTTATTTATGCATTTGCTTGGAAAGAAGAGCAGATGATTTTGATTCTTTGACACATGTGCCCATTTGCTTATATTGCTCATTTGCCTAACAATTTGCTTATTGCTTAACAATTTGAAAATTTGCTCATTTGCTTAACAGTTTGAAAATTTGCTCAATTGCTTAACAATTTGCTCATCTCATTACAATTGCTTAACAGTTTGCTCATCTCATTTGCTTATTTGATTCTTTACTCCCCCTTTTTGACAACATCAATTGAGATTCTTTACTCTCCTTTTTTTTTGAATATATTTTCTCTAATCCTTCCTTTTGATGGGATTAATTTTACTTCTTTGGCTCTTGATTTCTTATTTCTCTATTTCTTATTATTTTGCTCTCCCTTAATATAGCAAACATAAAAGATGTATCAATTGGATACCATATTGCAATTTATAGTATTTTACATCATGGATATGAGTTATGTTGCATGCACATAATTAAAAATAACTCAATTTGAAAGTTATTCATTGAAAGTCAAAGAGTATATATTTATAATCAAAAAATGACTGATTACATAGTTATTCCAATACATATACCAAAATACAAAAGTCAATTAGTCAACATCATTACATGGCCCAAAAGATAGATCCTAGACTAAAACTAAAGAAAAGACTAACTACACAGGATCTAGTAGAGATCATGACTGGATGGATCAGAGTCAGATGAATCGGAGATGGGATGAGGAGATGAAGGATCACGACCAAGGGCTCGTCCTCGACCCCGTCTGCCTCTGCCACGAGTGGAGGTGCCGGCACGAGTGGAGGGATGTGAGGATTCTGAAGGCTGTGAAGCAAAGGAATATGCTACAAGAGAGAGTCTGATGGTGTCTAGAAGGTTTAAGGCTCTCAAAACAGACTGTAGCAGTGTAGTGAACTGGGTGGATGCATGCTCACTAGAGTCTCTGATCTCTCTCCTCAGAAAATCAAATTCGCTCTCCAAGACTCCTCTAAGTCTGGCTGCCTCCACAGATAGGTCTGAGACCTCAGTGATGTCCGAAGTGGGATGTGGATGGGCAAGAGCCAGTACTTGCCTCTGCAAGTCGAATACCCTGGCAGTCAATCTCACTACACAACCCTCAAGCTGCTGAATGCAAACTGACTGATCTGTAATCATCTGGAAGACAGTGGAGATGTGAGGAATCAATGTCTGATCAGATACATCATGTGATGTGGATCTCTGTGCAAAAGCTGAAGTGCCCAACTGTCGAGAAAGTATGGAAGCCACATGCTGAGAGATCATCTCTATCTGGTCGTCAGCCAATCTGATCTCTGAGGGAAGTGTTCTATTGTCTGGCTGCTGGACTGGAGTGTGCCTCCTAGTAGACTCTGATGGGCCAACCTCATGATCCAAAACAAACTGAATGTCTGGAGATGCTGTCCTGAGATCACGGAGGGGTGAGGATGGTCCTTCTTCCTCAGCTCTGTCCTCAGCTCTCTCTTTCACACCTTTAGTCCAACCACCATCTGTCTTAGTAAATCCCATACGGTACAAAGTATGTTGGTTGATGGTGTCAGAGTGAGAAAGCCTAGCTACTGCCTCCCCCTCAAAGCTAACTCCAAACCCCCTGAATACCAAAGTGAGGGCCATACTGAAAGGCAGATGTGCCTTGGATCTATTCAGGGTTTCTCTCATAGCCTCAATCATTAATGCTGGGAGGTTCAAGGGGGTTTGGGTAATCACATGAAACATAATGCAGATGTCTCGGCCTGAGAGGAGATCATGTCTACCACTTCTAGGGAAGAAAAGCTTTGTTACCATTTGATGTAGTATCCTCATCTCAATGGAAAGGATCTTGGCCTCTAACTTGTTTAGGCTTCCCGAGAAGGTTCTTCCTAGAATCACATTAATTTTCTCTTCCTTGACTGGGAGTTCCACGTTTGAGTATCTCTCACAGGGTAAATGAAGAATTTCTCCCAAAAGCATAGGATTTAGACAGATTTCTATACCCTTAATAGTGGATCTTACTGTTCCATTGCCATAGCTCAAGTTCAGATAAAATTCCCTAACCAAATCCACATAGGTAATTTCTTTAAGTGAGCAGTAGAATTTCCAACCTTGATCTTTGATTTTTGAATCGATAGAGAATCCCTCTTTTTCAAAAAATCTGAAATCTATGTTTTTCCCGGGTTCTACCTTCCTATCAGATAAGAGAATCTTACTGGGGCTTATTGGAGACTGAGAGGTAGCTGGACCAGATGCCGGAGCAAGGATTGAAGCTGATGAGGTCTCAGTTGCCTGTCTCTTCCGGCGCACACCTTCTTCCAACCCGCAGATCGATTTTCTTCTTTGTGGGAGCTTCATTTTTGGAGCCATTTCCACTGACGAGACTAGTACGGAGCTTGGGAGAGCAAATGTGAGGGTGAGCTGGAGAGTTTCTAGTGGAAGGATAGGGATTTTTTGGAGAAGTGATACCCCGATTTGGAAGAGAAGGGTAGAATCTAGGGCACGCTCAATCCGCTCCAAACAAGGGAGGAGAAGGGGAAGAACTTGATTCCTAAGGGTCGATTTGAGGTGTAAGGGGTGATGGGAGAAGAGTCTTAGGGGAAGGACTTGGGTTTGGAGAAGAAGAAAAGGGGACCTATGGCTTGGAGGGAGGAAGAAGACGATAGAATGGGTCGGCTCAAAGGATGGGTTTTCAACAAAAAGAAGGAGCCCGTGGGATTTTAGCCAAAAAATTACAAGTTTGCCCTTGGGTCGACCTTAGGGGTCGACTCATGGTTCATAGAATTTTAGAAAAATGAAGAAATAATTTTCAAAAAATTTGAAACTTTAGGAGAAGGATATTTACTCAATGTTTAATTATGAGAATAATAATTTTAAGCTTTTAAGCCCAAGAGAAAAGATGAGAATTAAGTTCAAGGAGTTTTTGACATTGATCCCTTGGGATCCGAGAGATATTTAAGCAGATGAATCAAAGATTCCTAGTTCTCTTCTAATTTCACAGAATCTATCTTCACTTAGGACCTTCGTAAAGATGTCGGCTAATTATTTTTCAGTACAAACATAGTCAAGAATTATGTCTTTATTTTGAACATGTTCTCTTATGAAATGATGCCTGATTTCAATATGTTTAGATCTAGAATGCTGAATTGGATTTTTAGTAAGATTTATAGCACTTGTGTTATCACATCTTATGGAAGTTTCATTAAGTTTGATACCAAAATCTTCGAGTTGTTGCTTAATCCACAAGATTTGAGCACAATAACTTCTGGCTGTAATGTATTCGGCCTCGACCGTAGACAGTGCTACCAAATTTTGTTTCTTGCTAAACCAGGAGATTAGGTTAACTCCAAGAAATTGACAAGTTCCACTAGTACTTTTTTTGTCTAATCTACATCCAACAAAATCAGCATATGAATATCCTATTAAATCAATTAAAGAGTCCTTAGAGTACCATAATCCTAGAGTTTGTGTACCATTTAAATATCTAAAGATTCTTTTAACTGCATTCAAGTGTGATTCTTTAGGATTAGATTGAAATCGAGCACAGAGACAAACACTAAACATAATATCAGGTCTGCTAGCAGTTAAATATAGTAGAGAGCCAATCATACCTCTATAAAATTTTAAGTCTACACTTTTACCTTCTTCATCCTTGTCAAGCTTACATGAAGGGCTCATGGGTATGCCAATTGCTTTGGAGTTCTCCATTCCAAATCTTTTGCGTAATTTTCTTGTGTACTTGCTTTGGGTGATGGAGATTCCTTCCTTTGTTTGTTTGATTTGGAATCCGAGGAAGAATGTAAGTTCTCCCATTATGCTCATCTTGAACTCTCCCTGCATGAGCTTTGCAAAATCTTGACAAAGAGTTTCATTAGTAGACCCAAAGATAATGTCATCAACATATATTTGTATAACTAATATATCATCTTGATTTCTTTTAATGAAAAGGGTTGTGTCTACATTACCTCTTGAAAAATTATTATTAAGTAAAAATTTTCTTAGTCTATCATACCAAGTCTTGGGTACTTGTTTCAAACCATATAGAGCTTTATTTAATTTAAAAACATGATTAGGAAAAGCATGATTTTCAAAACCTAAGGGTTGTTCTACATAGACTTCTTCAGTAATATATCCATTCAAAAAGGTACTTTTGACATCCATTTGGAATAATTTAAATTTCATAAAGCAAGCATATGCAAGTAAAAGTCTAATTGCCTCTAATCTAGCAACAGGTGCAAAGGTCTCATCAAAATCAATTCCTTCTTCTTGATTATAACCTTTAGCAACCAATCTTGCCTTATTTCTTATTACATTTCCATGTTCATCTAATTTATTCCTAAAAACTTATTTTGTGTCAATTATTGAATAATTTTTAGGTCTTGATACTAAAGTCCATACATTATTTCTCTTAAATTGATTAAGTTCTTCTTGCATTGTATTAATCCAATTATAATCTTTTTCAGCTTCTTCAATGGTTTTAGGTTCAAGATGAGAGACAAAAGCAAAATGATTGAATGCATCTTTAAGTGAAGAACGAGTTCTTACATCCTATGAAGGATCACCAATAATTAGTTCCTTAGGGTGATTGTGAACATACCTCCATTCTTTGGGTAGATCATTTGTACCTTGAGATTGTTCTTGTTGTTCTTCACCTCCCTCATCCTGTTTGTCTTCATGTTCCTCATCATCTTGAATTGTTGAATCTTTTAGAGTGATGTCCTTTATCCCTTCTATAAGAGGATCTGCATCATCAACACCTTCATTCTTCCTTGAAGGAAGATCGTTAGTTTCATCAAAGACAACATGTATTGACTCCTCTACAACCAAGGTTCTTTTGTTAAAAACCCTAAAAACTTTACTAGTAGAGAAGTAACCAAGAAAAATTGCTTCATCGAATTTTGCATCAAATTTTTTAAGTCTTTCTTTACCATTGTTTAATACAAAACATCGGCAACCAAAAATATGAAAATATGCAATATTAGGTTTTCTTCCTTTCCAAAGCTCATAGGGGGTTTTCTTTAAAATTTGTCTAATTAAGGCATGATTTAATATGTAACATGCTGTGTTAATAGCTTTTGCCCAAAAGTATCTTGGAAGGTTGCTTTTGTTGGGAAATGTGTCCCAAAAAGCCAATCGTCAAGCCGTTGACGGTTGAGCAAACAAGTATTGTAATTGATTTGTTAATAAATAAAATATATTTGGCATTTTCATCATAAGCTTTCATCTTCTAATGAACTCCATTGTTATGATGAAGTCCTTAGGACTATTTAAGTTCGATAAAGAGAGGATTTATCGATTAGTCCTTAAAACTGTTCACGACCAAATGATAGGCTGTTAATAAGGACGACAGCTTCTATCGAGCATAGGTCGCTGTAGGCCATATGGGTTGGTTGTCCTCTTAACCAAAGAGTGTGGAGACACTGGTATGGCATACAGGTGAGATGTAAGGGTACATCATCATTGAACGTGACCAACTCCAGAGTATTCTACTGTCGAGAATATCTCTGATGGGATATAGGTATAAGTGTCCCTTAGACCTGAGATCACCTCAGTGACCTGCAAGCAACTCACTGTGCTTTGGTTCTGGACTAACTGAATTTTTAATTCAGAGACGGAAGGCTTCTGGGTACAGTCAAGTACTTGCAAAGTCAGAGTGTGATCGAGATGGGATTGACCACTCCAAGAGTTGGAGAAGAATAAGTCGCTGTATTTCAATTTAGCAAAACCTTGGCCAGGGTAATCCATCAGATGGATTTGATATTTTGAAATACAATGTGGACAACCTGATCAGAGTTGACAGTTAAACTCTGGGGTGTCCTATGATCATTTTGGTTAAGGAGATGAATTATATGAAAACTATATCCGCATGGGTTCTAAGGATGTTGTTCTACACATTCGACCTATCCGGTCGTCGGGTACCATTGCTAGATGGTCACTTCGATTGGTATAAGAATTTATTCCTATGCTACCGGCTTAGGTTCGGACCTATGAGGTCACACACATTAGAGTTCATGATCCGATCAGATGGTTGATCAACGATTAAGAATTGTTCTAGGGTTAAATGATCAATACGATTGACATTTAACCCAGTGCAAGTGTTGCAGGAGGAACTATTAGCAATTTGATTGCTGATTGGCTTAATTTGATTAAGCCAATGGGCTGAGATTAAGTCTAATTAAATATGATTTAATTAGATTTGGTTTGGGCTTGATTGGATCAAGTCTAATTGGTTTATTGGATAAGCCAAGTGCAAGGAAAAACTAGTCCTAGTTCAACTAGGACTTGGGTCAATCTAATTTCTAATTTGATTAAAAAATTAAATCAAATTTAAATATAATTTAATCTGATTAAATTAGGTTCTTAATTGGATTAAGACTTATTTTAATTAGGTTGATCTAATTTTGATTTGATTTGGTTTGAGAAACCAAATTAAAACAAGTTATGAGACAGAATCCTAGTAGGACTAGGATTCCACCTTGCGCCACATAAACCTTCTCCATGCCCTCTCTCTTATTCAACGCCAATCTCCACTTATTTTGTGCGACAAAAGCCCTCTCCCAGATCTCTCCCACGTTCACAAAAGGTCTCCTCTCTTCTTTCTTACATGGAAGGTGGTTTGGATCAAATCTAAAAGGAATAAGTTTGGATTTCGAATTCTATGAGATAGAGTTTTAGAAATCCAAAACTCTTTCAATTTTGCACCGAATTTATCCAAATTTTTTTTGGAATTTTCATGGCTTTTAGGGTATACATTATACACCCTTTTCTTGTGATCCATGCATGAAAATATGGAGGAGGTGCTCAAGAGTTGGGCGTCCCTTAACTTGCCATATTTGGATAAGCCTTGACTAGGTGTTTGATCTAGACAAGGACTCTATCATATCTCTCTATATAAGATGAGTTTCTTCATAAAATTTTAAAAGGATATAGATATTTGAGAGACCTTTCTGCCATCCAAAAATTAGAGAGAAATACCTTTGGGTCGTGGAGATATAAAAGATGCAAGTTTGGGTATCTAGAGAGAAAAATGTGAAGAAGAAGAGGGTCTTCTTCTAGGGTTTTTGTTTTCATATCTTTCCTCCCTCCATCTTGAGTTTCCTGAGAGTATCTCAGATCTAAAACTCCTCCTTTTACTTTCCATCTTTGAAAGAATCCAAATCAAGAAGAAGGAGGCACCTGATCAACCATCAAAGAAGGATCAGCGCAGTACTAGCATACTGTGCTGATTTCCTGAAGCAGGACTTCTGATCGAGATTCGTGGGCTCGTGTGGACGACTCCTAGAGGCCGGATGCGTGTGCGGCTTGCAACATCATCCTTAAGCCCGGATCAGCGAGGTTAGAGTGTCTAACTTGCAAGGTAATAGATCTGATCTATTGTTTAATACATACATTAGATGTGGTATAAAAACATGTTGATATGATCAACATGTAGTTCATGCTATATTTATATATTTTAATTTCATGATTTAATTCCATGTAATAATCATGTAATAGGATCTTAGATCTAGAGATTCTCTGATTTTAGAAAATAAATTTTGATTTATTTTAGTCTTCCGCTGTATGATCTTGAAAAAGTTTCAAGATCTAACCCTGAAATCCTAGATCTGGTCCCTACAATTGGTATCAGAGCCAGGTTCTTTATTACATGATTATTTATACATGTAGATTATTTTTAGATTAGATCTAATTTATAATCTGATTATTAAATCTGAAATTAAAATTTTAGATCAATCACAAACTGCAAGGTTGTCCTGCTGTAAGGTTTACCCCTTACAGTGCAAAGGTTGTCCTAGTTTGTGTAGATCTATCTTTAATCATAAATTTATTAGATATGATCTAGATTAAATTTATGATTTATTAGATTTAAAAGATGTTTAAATCTGAAATAAAATCTCTTTGTTAATAATTTTAGTGCAAAAAAATTGTTTAAAGTTGAAATTATTTCAATTACATGAACCTGTTTAGATTAGATCTAAAGTAGTTTCATGTTTATTTCACTTGCATCTTGATTATGAATCAAACATGCAATATGATTGGTAGAATCATATTATAAAATTATTTTATAAATATGAAAATTATTTTTTGAAAAGCTGAACCCAACCCTCAGCCCAAAACTTAATTAAGAATTAAGAAGTTGTTTGATTAGGTTCTAGGATTGTGAATTGAAGAACCTAAGACACAAATCATAACACATTGAGTTAATGGGTTAGTGGGAATTAGGTCCATTAATTGGGTTAGACCTATGGTTAGATTAAAGATGGACTTAATTAGAGAATTGACTAAATCTAATCAATTGTTGTCTTAGATTAGGTCAAGGATTCTCTAGATCAATTACAATAGTTGTAGTTGGTCAAGTCCATGTCTTTAACGAGAACCAAATGGACTTGATTCTTGTCTAAGCGGTCTAGCACGAACTGTTAGGTTGATCTAATCGAAACTAATTAAACCAGTTGGTGTCTAAGGTAAACCAGACCGGAGGTTTTTAATTGGGAACCCGCTTACCTGGCCATTTCTGATGGTGTCTAAGGCAAGCTTTGGCAGACCCTCCCACTGATCGAACTTACCTGGCCTCTTGGTGAAATTATGTTTTGATCGGATCACTTGACTATTCGAGCTGACCCATGTCAGCTAGGTAAATCAGTGTGACTGATTTAGGTGCTCCTAGACTAGCCCCTTTAATGGTCTCCCTTAAGCTGACTTGGTGAAGCCAGTGGGAGGATCATGATAAGCTGGTTCATCTGACCTCATCCTCTAAATTATTTAAATCTTCTAAAATTATTAGGTCCTTAAAATGACAAAGTTATGGAGATAACTGAGTCATAGCCTCCCATTAAGGTGTTTGATAATGAGTCCATTAACTCAATAATCATTGCAGACCCAAAGGCCTGGTGCTTGTTGACTAATGGAATTATCACTCATCATATGATGACTTGGAAGTGTCTCTCTAATGGTGGTTAGGTGAGCCAACCAAAGTTGGGCTTAATCATTCATTGGTTAGATACACCAAGTATGATCATGTTAATGGTTGGACCTAACTGGATCCTTACAGTAGAGGCCAAAGCCTACTGATTAGGTTTCTGGGGCAAAATTAAAATTACTAGAAATTATTTAGAGAAACAATTGGTTATGAACCTACCCTTAGATGTACATGGGTTGACCAACCAAAGTTGGGCTTGTGTGCAGTCTAAGTGGATTCTAGTACCCACTAAAGAATTAGGGTAATTCCTCGAGTTGGAGGTAGAGGCTACCAATTTGAATAAAATAGTGGGAGAAACCTTTTGATTAAAGTCCAAATCTTTAGGTTTAATGAATCAATTACTAATTAGGTTATGGTTCTCCTTTGTACAAATATGGCCACTTCCCTATCGCTCCGATCATTGTTGGACAATGATAAGTTGGTGGGACCCAATTTCGGTAGCTGGTACTGAAAGTTGAAGATAGTCCTGGAGCATGAACGGATCCTATATGTGATAATGGATCCTGCACCTGAGGAGCCAGCTGTCAATGCACGTGGAACAGTCAGAGACACTTACCAAAAGTGGCTCAGTGACCGGACCACGGTGCGCTGTATCATGTTGGCTGCTATGAGCGACGAGTTCAGTCACAGATTCGAGACGGCTCAGCCAAAGGACAAGCTTCAAGTGTTGGAGGATGCCTTTGGCACACCCGATGACGTGGAGAGGCACAAGACTAGTTGTGCCATCTTCAACGCCAAAATGCGGGATGGTGCCTCTGTCACTGATCATGTATTGTACATGATCGAGCTGATGGAATGATTGAGCAAGCTCAACTTTTCCTTGCATGAGCAGCTTGGGAAAGATGCAATACTGAACTCGCTGCCCAAGTCTTATCTCTCATTCCTCACTCATTATAGAATGATAAAGCCTGAAGAGAACTACCACGAGTTACTGGGGTTGCTTCAGAACTTTGAGAAGGATCACCAACTTCACAAGGAGTCGGTGAATTTAGTGGGAGGTTCGTCTTCTGGTTCTCGACCTTTTAAGAAAGGGAAGAAGAACAAGAAGAAGAAAGTAAAGAAGGTGCAAGTTCAGGCTAGAACATCAGTGCAGAGCCAGACCAAAAAGGTCAAGCTTGAAAAGAGTCTATTCTACTGGCAAGCACCCTAGATTAGATAGTGTGTCAGATATCTACTTATGGCACTGTAGGCTAGGTCATATAAATAAGAACAGAATAAACAGGTTGACTCAAGAGAAAATCCTCGAAGTTAGTGATTGTGAATCACTTCCAACCTGTGAGTCCTGTCTTCTTGATAAAATGACCAAGTCATCTTTTACTGGAAAAGGTGAGAGAGCTACTGAGCTCTTGAGCCTAGTACATACTGATGTATGTGGGCCCATGAGCACCAGTGCTAGAGGTGGATATTTCTACTTCATAACTTTCACGGATGACCTATCCCGATATGGATATGTCTATCTGATGAAACATAAGTCGGATTCATTTGAAATGTTCAAACGATTCTGAAGTGAAGTAGAAAAATAAACTGAGAAGAGTATTAAAACTCTTCGATCTGATCGAGGAGGAGAATACCTTTCTAGTGAGTTTCTCACATATCTAGGAGAGAATGGGATTCTCTCCCAATGGACTCCTCCAGGAACACCACAGCATAATGGTGTGTCTGAAAGGAGGAATCGGACTCTGTTAGACATGGTCCGATCCATGATGGGTTTTGCTAGCTTGCCGATATCCTTTTGGAGATATGCACTCGAATCGGCCTGTTATCTATTAAATAGGATTCCAAGTAAGTCTGTAATTAAGACTCCATATGAGATATGGATGGGACGTAAGCCAGCACTTTCACACCTTAGGGTCTGGGGGTGCCCGACCTATGTCAAACGATTAGTCACAGATAAACTTGGACCTAGGCCTGACAAATGCTCATTCATAGGGTACCCCAAAGAGACAAAAGGATATTTTTTCTACCATGCTGATGAACAAAAGGTGTTCGTCAGCCTTAAGGCAATCTTTTTAGAAAAGAAGTTCCTTGGTGAAGGAACCGTTGCCTCTAAGGTTGAACTTGATGAAGTTCAACAGGTAGAAGGACCGACACCAATAGCTGAACCTGAGTCGGATATGATTAGATCAGATCCGGAGCCCAATATACTTGTACCATTAAGGCGATCCAGTAGAGTACCGCGTCAGCCGGACAGATACTACAGTTTCTTGATCCGGGACGGTGATCCCATTGAACTTGATGAGAATAATGAGGATCCGATCACCTATATGGATGCTATGCAGAGACCTGATTCTGAGAAATGGCTTGAAGCCATGAAATCCAAAATGGAGTCCATGAAGGTCAACGATGTATGGACATTGGTTGACCCACCTGAAGGGGTTAAACCCATTGGGTGTAAATGGGTCTTCAAAAGGAAGAGGGGCGCAGATGGAAAGGTGGAGATCTATAAAGCCCGTCTGGTTGCCAAGGGGTATCGTCAACGTTATGGTATTGACTATGACGAGATATTTTCCCCTGTGGCAATGCTCAAATCTATTCGGATAATGCTTGCAATAGCTGCCCATCTGGATTATGAGATCTGGCAGATGGATGTAAAGACAGCTTTCCAGAATGGAGAGCTGACTGAAGAGGTGTATATGATACAACCTGAAGGGTTTACATCCACAGATGAGTCCAAGGTGTGCAAGCTTCAGAGATCCATTTATGGATTGAAGCAAGCTTCTCGGAGTTGGAACATGCGTTTTGATAAGGTGATCAAAACGTATGGCTTCATTAAGAATGGAGAAGAGCCCTGCATCTATAAATGGGCAAATGGTCCAGTTGTGGTATTCCTTGTCTTGTACGTGGATGATATTCTCTTAATCGGGAATGACATCCCCGCACTACAGGGAATAAAAGTTTGGTTGTCATCACAGTTCTCCATGAAGGACTTGGGTGAAGCATCCTACATCCTAGGGATGAAGATCTATAGGGATAGATCTAAAAGGATGCTTGGGTTATCCCAGTCCATGTACATAGACACTGTGCTGAAGAGGTTCAGCATGAAAAATTCCAAGAAGGGCTATCTACCGATAGACCATGGAATTTCTCTCTCTAAAAAGGATTGTCCGACAACTCCTGAAGAGAGAGAGCGTATGAGTAGAGTCCCATATGCTTCAGCCGTGGGATCTATCATGTACGCCATGACATGTACAAGACCAGATGTGGCATACTCACTAGGAGTAGTGAGTAGATACCAATCTGATCCTGGAGAAGATCACTGGAAAGTGTTTAAAGCCATCCTTAAGTATTTGAGAAATACTAAGGACCAATGGTTGGTTTATGGCAAGTCAGATCTGAAACTTGTGGGGTTCACAGACTCTAGCTTTCAATCTGACCATGATGACAGCAGGAGCGTGTCGGGTTATATCTTTACTCTGAATGGTGGAGCCATCTACTGGAAGAGTTTCAAGTAGCATACTGTGGCAGACTCTGTTTGTGAAGTGGAGTATATCGCAGCATCAGATGCCGCGAAGGAAGCTGTGTGGCTGAGGAAATTCATCAACGAGCTCGGAGTAGCACCCTCCCTCGATGGTCCAGTCCTGCTCTACTGCGACAGCACTGGTGCCATAGCTCAGGTGAAGGAACCCAAAGCACATCAGCGGACGAAGCACATCTTGCGCCGCTTCCACCTGGTCCGGGAGATCGTGGATCGAGGTGACGTCGACCTTCAGAAGATCGACGGAAAAGAGAACCTAGCCGACCCCTTCACTAAAGCCCTGGCAATAAAGGAGTTCGACAACCACAAGTCAAAGATGGGTATTAGATACTGTGCCGAGTGGCTTTAGGACAAGTGGGAGTTGTTGGGAAATGTGTCCCAAAAAGCCAATCGTCAAGCCGTTGACGGTTGAGCAAACAAGTATTGTAATTGATTTGTTAATAAATAAAATATATTTGATATTTTCATCATAAGCTTTCATCTTCTAATGAACTCCGTTGTTATGATGAAGTCCTTAGGACTATTTAAGTTCGATAAAGAGAGAATTTATCAATTAGTCCTTAAAACTATTCACGACCAAATGATAGGCTGTTAATAAGGACGACAGTTTCTATCGACCATAGGTCGCTGTAGGCCATATGGGTTGGTTGTCCTCTTAACCAAAGAGTGTGGAGACACTGCTATGGCATACAGGTGAGATATAAAGGTACATCATCATTGAACATGACCAACTCCAGAGTATTCTACTGTCGAGAATATCTCTGATGGGATATAGGTATAAGTGTCCCTTAGACCTGAGATCGCCTCAGTGACCTGCAAGCAACTCACTGTGCTTTGGTACTGGACTAACTGAATTTCTAATTCAGAGACGGAAGGCTTCTGGGCACAGTTAAGTACTTGCGAAGTCAGAGTGTGATCGAGATGGGATTGACCACTCTAAGAGTTGGAGAAGAATGAGTCGCTGTATTTCAATTTAGCAAAACCTTGGCCAGGATAATCCATCAGATGGATTTGATATTTTGAAATACAATGTGGACAACCTGATCAGAGTTGACAGTTAAACTCTGGGGTGTCCTATGATCATTTTGGTCAAGGGGATGAATTATATGAAAAGTATATCCGCATGGGTTCTAAGGATGTTGTTCTACACATTCGACCTATCCGGTCATCGGGTACCATTGCTAGATGGTCACTTCGATTGGTATAGGAATTTATTCCTATACTACCGGCTAAGGTTCGGACCTATAAGGTCACACACATTAGAGTTCATGATCCGATCAGATGGTTGATCAACGATTAAGAATTGTTCTAGGGTTAAATGATCAATACGATTGACATTTAACCCAGTGCAAGTGTTGCAGGAGGAACTATTAGCAATTTGATTGCTGATTGGCTTAATTTGATTAAGCCAATGAGCTGAGATTAAGTCTAATTAAATATGATTTAATTAGATTTAGTTTGGGCTTGATTGGATCAAGTCCAATTGGTTTATTGGATAAGCCAAGTGCAAGGAAAAACTAGTCCTAGTTCAACTAGGACTTGGGTCAATCTAATTTCTAATTTGATTAGAAAATTAAATCAGATTTAAATATAATTTAATCTGATTAAATTAGGTTCTTAATTAGGTTAAAACCTATTTTAATTGGGTTTATCTAATTTTGATTTAATTTGGTTTGAGAAACCAAATTAAAACAAGTTATGAGATAGAATCCTAGTAGGACTAGGATTCCACCTTGCGCCACATAAACCTTCTCCACGCCCTCTCTCTTATTCAACGCCAATCTCCACTTATTTTGTGCGACAAAAGCCCTCTCCCAGATCTCTCCCACGTTCACAAAAGGTCTCCTCTCTTCTTTCTTACATGGAAGGTGGTTTGGATCAAATCTAAAAGGAATAAGTTTGGATTTCGAATTCTATGAGATAGAGTTTTAGAAATCCAAAACTCTTTCAATTTTGCACCAAATTTATCCAAATTTTTTTTAGAATTTTCATGGATTTTAGGGTATACATTATGCACCCTTTTCTTGTGATCCATGCACGAAAATATGGAGGAGGTGCTCAAGAGTTGGGCGTCCCTTAACTTGCCATGTTTGGATAAGCCTTGACTAGGTGTTTGACCTAGACAAGGACTCTATCATATCTCTTTATATAAGATGAGTTTTTTCATGAAATTTTAGGAGGAGATAGATATTTGAGAGGCCTTTTTTCCATCCAAAAATTAGAGAGAAATACCTTTGGGTCATGGAGATATAAAAGACGCAAGTTTGGATGTCTAGAGAGAAAAATGTGAAGAAGAAGAGGGTCTTCTTCTAGGATTTTTGTTTTCATATCTTTCCTCCCTCCATCTTGAGTTTTCTGAGAGTGTCTTAGATCTGAAACTCCTCCTTCTACTTTTCATCTTTGGAAGAGTCCAAATCAAGAAGAAGGAGGCACCTGATCAACCATCAAAGAAGGATCAGCGCGGTACTAGCATACTGTGCTGATTTCCTGAAGCAGGACTTCTGATCGAGATTCGTGGGCTCGTGTGGACGACTCCTAGAGGCCGGACGCGTGTGTGGCTTGTAACATCATCCTTAAGCCCGGATCAGCGAGGTTAGAGCGTCTAACTTGCAAGGTAATAGATCTGATCTATTGTTTAATACATACATTAGATGTGGTATAAAAACATGTTGATATGATCAACATGTAGTTCATGCTATATTTATATATTTTAATTTCATGATTTAATTCCATGTAATAATCATGTAATAGGATCTTAGATCTAGAGATTCTCTGGTTTTAGAAAATAAATTTTGATTTATTTTAGTCTTCCGCTGTATGATCTTGAAAAAGTTTCAAGATCTAACCCTGAAATCCTAGATCTGGTTCCTTCAGCTTTCACATAGCATGGTACGGGCCATTTCTTCTAGGGTTCTATTTTTCTTTTCTACTACTCTATTTTGTTGGGGTGTCCTAGGTGTAGAAAAATTATGGCCTATTCCTTTTTCATCACAAAAATTTTCAAAATCTTGATTTTCAAATTCGGTTTCATGATCACTTCGAATATTTTGAATTAAAAATCTTTTCTCATTTGTGACTTTTCGGTAAAATTTAGAAAAAACTTGAAAAGTTTCATCCTTGTGTGCCAAAAAGAAAACCCATGTAAAATGAGAGAAATCATCAATAATTACAAAATCATATCATTTTCCTCCTAGACTAGTAGTTCTAGTAGGTCCAAATAAATCCATGTGTAATAGCTCTAAAGGTCTAGAAGTTGAAATAATATTTTTAAATTTAAATGAAACTCTTGTTTGTTTACCTAGTTGGCATGCATCACAGATTCTATCCTTTTCAAAGTTCAATTTTGGCAAACCAAGAACCAATTCTTTCTTAATGAGTTTTGAAAGTGAATGCATACTAATATGTGCAAGCCTACGATGCCAAAGCCAACTAGTCTCATTAATCTTGGCATTCAAGGATACTAGGCATTGCATGTTTATCTTGGATAGATCATTCAAATCTACCATATAAACATTACCATGTCTATGTCCAACAAATTTGATGCCTTCATTAATAGGACTAGTTACAATACAAATAGAAGATTCAAAAATAACTTTATATCCTTTATCACAGAATTGACTAATGCTTAGTAAATTATGCTTTAAACCATCTACTAACAAAATATTTTCAATATACTTGGAGGAAGTGATACCAATGTTACCTATACCGATGATCTTTTCTTTACCATTGTCTCCAAAGGTGACCATCCCTCCATTCTTAGCATCAAGTGTGATGAATTGGGATTCATCACCAGTCATGTGTCTCTAGCATCCGTTATCAAGATACCATTTCCTGTTTTCTCCTTGAGATGCTAGACACACCTGCAGGCAAAAGTCAAGTTTTTATTTTAGGTACCCAAGCTTTCTTGGGTCCTTTTTGGTTAGTCATAATGGTTCCTTTTGAAACCTATATTTTCTTTACATTTGAGTTTACAGATTTATTAGAGAAGCAAGTGTATGACTTGTGTCCTACTCTACCACATTTGAAGCAAGTAAAATTAAAAAACTTATTACTTGAAGAGTTTACATAGATATTTTTCAGATACTTTTATTTCTTTAAGGGGTTATAGCCAAGTCCAGCTTTATCATACACGGCCTTTTGATTTTCAAGAATCATATTAAGTTTATTAGAACTCAAGATGAATTTTTCAACTATTGATTTTAGCTTGGCAATTTTATTCTTTAAATTTTGATTTTCTTGAAACAGGATAGATTTTTCAATTGAAATGTTTTCATTTTATTTCAGTAAAGATTGATTTTTTGATTTTAGATCTTTGTTCTTTATCCCTAGTTTCTTTAGTTCATCAATTAAATCATAAAAAACTTCATGTAGTTCTTCAAATGTAAAGTCACTAGGAGTTTCAAAATTTACCTCATTTTCATGTGCCATAAGGCACAAGTTGGCTTGTTCAGTTAAGTCTTCCTCTTCGGAGCTTGAGTCATCACTCCCACTCTAAGTGGCCATCATGACCTTCTTCTTGTACTTCTTGGGACCCTTCTTCAATTGTGGGCATTCAGACTTGAAGTGTCCCAGTTTCTTGCATTCATAGCAGATAAGGGGCTGGTCTTTATCCTTTTCTTTGCTATGTTCTCCTTTTGTGAGTGGCCTCTTCCTCATTCCTTGTTTTCTTTTCCTCAAAAACTTCTTGAACCTTCTGATAATGAGTGCCATCTCTTCATCCTGCTCTTCATTTTCGGTGTCATCAGTTTCTTCATCTTGTTGAGCTGTGGATTTGAGAGCGATTGTTCTCTTCTTTTTGACTTCTTCCTCTTGATCTTGTTTCATACTCAGCTCATGTCATCAATGATCCAAGAAGCTCTTCCAAAGGTAGGATGTTCAGATCTTTAGCTTCTTGGATAGCGGTCACTTTGGCTTCTCAAGTTCTTGGTAAGGATCTGAGATTTTTTCTTACAAGCTCACTGTTAGAATAGGACTTACCAAGACTCTTTAAACCATTTAAAATATTAGTAAAGTGAGTAAATATTTTAGTTATAGATTTATCATGCTCCATTTTAAAAAGTTCATATTTATGTACGAGCATGTTAATTTTGGACTTCTTTACTTGATTAGTTCCTTCATGGGTTACTTCTAATCTATCCCATATTTTTTTAGCAGACAAGCAAGTTAAAATGTGATTAAATTCATTTGCATCAAGAGCATAATACAAAACATTCATAGCTTTAGCATTTAGTTGGGCCATTTTCTTATCAATCCCATCCCACTCTTTTTCGAGTTTTGCTGATTTCACACCATCAATAATTTTAGTGGGTGTGTGAGGGCCGTTTACTATGATACTCCACATATCATAGTCGAGTGCTTGAATAAAAATTTTCATCCGAGCTTTCCAATAGGTATAGTTGGACCCATTGAAAAGTGAAGGTCGGTTAGTGGACTGCCCCTCGGCTAGAGAAGTGCCGACTTGAGTTGCCATAGATCTTTAGCTCTTTGATTGGTTAGATCAAAATAGGACTAGAGCACCGAGCTCTGATACTACTTGTTGCCTAGCTATGCAACCCAAGAGGGGGGGTGAATTGGGTTTCTAAAAATTTTAAACTTAACTTGTACCTTATGAAAATTGTTTAACAATAGCTAGAAAAATAAGGAGAGTATAGTTAATTCAAGGCAAAAGATTAAATGCAAGAAGGCAAGAGAATAAAGGAGTTCTAGAGAAGAGCAATTAGGCACAACACAAACAAGAGGATTTATAGTGGTTCGGTGCCAACCTTGCACCTACATCCACTCTCCAAACTCCTACTTGAGAATTCCAATCCACTAACTTGTATTCAACTTGAATACACTTGTCGGAACCTCCGACTCTAGCTATCCTAAGCTAGTCCACTTATTTTTCGGGTACAAGCCAATCCAATACAATCCGATTCATGATTTGGATCAACCTTTTCTTATTTTGGAACCCTTCCAAAATAAAAATAGTAGCTCAAAGAGAGTATTACAATTAATAGCACAGAAAATACAAAAGAAGCTTCTTTAATGAGCGAATGAGGCTTTAAATACACTTTACTCAAAGAGAAGAACCCTCTTTCTAATTTCCTCAAGATGGTTGGAGACTTGAATGATCACTTGAGGAGTTGGTGAGCTTGAATTAAAAGCTTCTTGAATGCTTTGAGTGAGCTCTTACTTTGGGCTGAAAAATATGCTTGAAATCCTCTTTTCAAAAATTTCTCTTCTTGTTGATTCTCATCTTTTTGTCCCTTTTATAACTTTTAGGAATGGTGGAGAGTAATCTGGACTGAAATAGAGCTGTTAGACCACATTGAATGAGCATTAAATGTACTTAAAATGGGTTAAAAACTAGCCGTTGTGAAACTTTTCCATCACAGGGGTCGACTCATGGGTCGACTGATGCTCATGGGTCGACTCATGGGGTCGATCTCTGTGGAAAATAGCAGAAAATAATGGTTCTGTAATTTTGGCCTAAAAATAGTAGAGGTCGACTCATGGGGTCGACTCATGCCTAGGGGTCGACCCCTGGGGTCGACTCACAGACTGTGCCAGCCAAAAAATTCTGCGTGCCAATCAGCCCTTTATGCCATGAGTCGACTCATGGGGTCGACTCAAATTTTTAAACATGAATATCTTTCAAAATACATGTCCAAAAACTATAAAATTTTCTCCAATGGATCACAAATCTTTTGTTCTAGCACTTGATGCTTTCAAATCAGGGTTTGATAAAATTATGATTTTGCCCCTGAGATGCAATAAGTCTTTTTCAAATGAAAATCATTGGTAACCCCTTCAAATGCTTTGTAATCATCAAAATCAATCCAAAGAGCAACAACCGTGACAATAGCACCCATAATAAAACTCCTTGATTGGTCTTTTTTATTTGAAATCATGTGTGACACTTCTGATTTCACAATAGAGGCCATTTTAGGTCAAAAAATTAATAAGAAGCCATATGTGATCTATTACACTAGCAAAACTCTATCCGATGTTCAATTAAACTATACCACAACAGAAAAAGAGCTACTAGTGGTGGTATTCACCCTTGATAAATTTTGTTCATATCTGTTAGGGTCTAAGATTCTTATGTATTCTGATCATGCAGCTCTGAATTATCTGCTCTCAAAGAAAGATACTAAACCATGATTGATCAGATGGATCCTTTTGCTTCAAGAATTTGATCTAAAAATTTGAGACAAGAAGGGTTCCAAAAATGTGGTTGCTGATCACATTTCTAGAATCTTAGTTGATCATACGATGAGTACAGATGAAGTTAAGGAGAAATTCTCTAACAAGCAACTTTTTGCAATTTCTTCTGACCAAATCTCATGGTTTGTCCACATCATTAACTATTTGGCAACAGGGTAAGTTCCTCTCTGTTAGACAAAACAAGAGAAGAATCGATTCTTCTCACAGGTCAAACATTATTATTGGGAGAAATTCGAATTATTCAAACATTGCCCTGACCAAGTGATTCGACGATGTGTCTCTGAGAGTGAGTATCAAAATATACTTACCTTTTGTCACTCTCATGCATGCGGGAGACATTTCAGTAGGAAGAGAATGACCATGAAAGTGTTAGAAAGTAAATTTTACTAGCCAACATTATTTAAGGAGGCACATAAATTTTACCTTGAGCATTTGCACTGTCAGCAGACGGAGAATATTTCTAGAAAAAACATGATGCCCCTATCTTTCATTTTAGTTATGGAAGTTTTTGATGTTTGGATAATCGATTTTATGAGCTTCTTTCCTCCATCCTATGGATACGAATACATTTTAGTTACGATAGATTGTTGGAAAATGTATCCCAAAAAGCCAATCGTCAAGCTGTTGACGGTTGAGCAACCAAGTATTGTAATTGATTTGTTAATAAATAAAATATATTTGGCATTTTCATCATAAGCTTTCATCTTCTAATGAACTCCGTTGTTATGATGAAGTCCTTAGGACTATTTAGATTCGATAAAGAGAGGATTTATCGATTAGTCCTTAAAACTGTTCACGACCAAATGATAGGCTATTAATAAGGATGACAGCTTCTATCGAGCATAGGTCGCTGTAGGCCATATGGGTTGGTTGTCCTTTTAACCAAACAGTGTGGAGACACTGGTATGGCATACAGGTGAGATGTACTGGTACATCATCATTGAACGTGACCAACTCTAGAGTATTCTGCTGTCGAGAATGTCTCTGATGGGATATAGGTATGTGTCCCTTAGACCTAAAATCGCCTCAGTGACTTGCAAGCAACTCACTGTGCTTTGGTACTGGACTAACTGAATTTCTAATTCAGGGATGGAAGGCTTCTGGGTACAGTCAAGTACTTGCGAAGTCAGAGTGTGATCAAAATAAAATTGACCACTCCAAGAGTTGGAGAAGAATGAGTCGCTGTATTTCAATTTAGCAAAACCTTGGCCAGGATAATCCATCAGATGGATTTGATATTTTGAAATACAATGTGGACAACCTGATCAGAGTTGACAGTTGAACTCTGGGGTATTCTATGATCATTTTGGTCAAGGGGATGAATTATATGAAAACTATATCCACATGGGTTCTAAGGATGTTGTTCTACATATTCGACCTATCCGGTCGTCGGGTACCATTGCTAGATGGTCACTTCGATTGGTACAGAAATTTATTTTTATGCTATCAGCTTAGGTTCAGATCTATGAGGTCACACATATTAGAGTTCATGATCCGATCGGATGGTTGATCAACGATTAAGAATCGTTCTAGGGTTAAATGATCAATACGATTGACATTTAACCCAGTGCAAGTGTTGCAGGAGAATTGATTAGCAATTTGATTGCTAATTGGCTTAATTTGATTAAGCCAATGAGCTGAGATTAAGTCTAATTAAATATAATTTAATTAGATTTGGTTTGGGCTTGATTGGATCAAGTCCAATTGGTTTATTGGATAAGCCAAGTGTAAGAAAAAACTAGTCCTAGTTTAACTAGGACTTGGGTCAATCTAATTTCTAATTTGATTAGAAAACTAAATCAGATTTAAATCTAATTTAATCTGATTAAATTAGATTCTTAATTGGGTTAAGATCTATTTTAATTGGATTGATCTAATTTTAGTTTGATTTAGTTTGAGAAACCAAATTAAAACAAGTCATAAGATAGAATCTTAGTAAGACTAAGATTCCACCTTGTGCCATATAAGCCTTCCCCACACCCTCTCTCTCATTCAACATCAATCTCCTCTTATTTTGTGCAACAAAAGCCCTCTCCCAGGTCTCTCCCACATTCACAAAAGGTTTCCTCTCTTCTTTCTTACATGGAAGGTGGTTTGGATCAAATCAAAGAGGAATAAGTTTGGATTTCGAATTCTATGAGATAGAGTTTTAGAAATCCAAAACTCTTTCAATTTTGCACCAAATTTATCCAAATTTTTTTTGAAATTTTTGTGACTTTTATGGTATATATTGTGTACTCTTTTTTGATGATCCATGCATGAAAATAAGGAGGAGGTGCTCAAGAGTTGGGCGCCCCTTATCTTGCCATGTTTGGATAAGCCTTGACTAGGTATTTGATCTAGACAAGGACTCTATTATATCTCTCTGTATAAAATAAGTTTCTTCATGAAATTTTTTAAGAAGATAGAGATTTAAGAGACCTTTGGGCCATCCAAAAATTAGAGAGAAAGACCTTTGGGTCGTGGAGATATAATAGACACAAGATAGGGTGTCTAGAGAGAGAAACGAGAAGAAGAAGAGGGTCTTCTTCTAGGGTTGTTTGTTTTCATCTCTTTCCTTCCTCCATCTTGAGTTTTCTGAGAGCATCTCAGATCTGAAACTCCTCCTCCTACTTTCCATCTTTGAAAGAGTCCAAATCAAGAAGAAGGAGGCACCTGATCAACCATCAAAGAAGGATCAGCGCAGTACTAGCATACTGTGCTGATTTCCTGAAGCAAGACTTCTGATCGAGATTCGTGGGCTCGTGTGGATGACTCTTAGAGGCCGGACATGTGTGCGGCTTGCAACATCATCCTCAAGCCTGGATCAGCGAGGTTAGAATGTCTAACTTGCAAGGTAATAGATCTGATCTATTGTTTAATATATACATTAGATGTAGTATAGAAACATGTTGATATGATCAACATGTAGTTCATGCTCTATATATTTTAATTTTTGATTTAATGCTATGTAATAATCATATAATAGGATCTTAGATCTAGAGATTCTCTAATTTTAGAAAATAAATTTTGATTTATTTTAGTCTTCCGTTGTATGATCTTGAAAAAATTTCAAGATCTAACCCTGAAATCCTAGATCTGGTTCCTACATAGATTACGTATCTAAATGGGTTGAGGCTATGGCAACCAGGATGAATAATCACAATGTGGTAATCAAATTCGTTCAACAAAACATCTTAAGCTGATTCAGTTGCTCAAGGGCCATTATTAGTGATGGAGGTGCACACTTCACGAATAGGCACTTTGAAAGCTTAATGAAAAAATATGGAATCACTTACAAAGTTGCCACACCATATCACCTCTAAACTAGTGGCCAAGTGGAAGTCTCCAATAGAGAAATCAAATGAATTCTCGAGAAGACAGTTAGGTCTGATCGAAAATATTGGTCTGGATGATTAGACGATGCATTATGAATCTACCGTACTGCATACAGAACCCTGATAGGAATGTCTCCTTACCAGTTTATTTTTGAAAAAGCCTGCCATCTGCTGGTAGAGCTAGAACACCATGCATTTTAGACTATAAAGCAATTCAATTTCAATATGAAAAATGCGAGTAGTAATAGGAGACTATAATTAAACGAATTAGAAGAGCTACGCAATGAAGCATACGAGAGTTTACGAATTTATAAAGCTCGAACTAAGGCTTATCATGATAAATATATTTCATAAAAAATGTTCAAACCTAATCAAAAAATATGGCTTTATAATTCGAGGTTATGACTATTCCCGGGGACACTCCGTTCATGTTGGGATGGACTATATATCGTAACTCAGATGTTTCCTCATGGAGCAATGAAAATCAAAGATCCTAAACAAGGAAACACCTTCAAAGTAAATAACCAACGATTGAAACAATATGTGGATGAAATCAGAGATGGCGAGCAAGTTGACTCAATTGAATTGCAAGATCCCGTCTATAATTGAACTTTGGCTTGGTCTGGCTGAAGATCTTAAACTTAGCGCTTGTTGGGAGGCAACCCAATATTTTATTTTTCAGTTATCTAGTTTCTTTTTATTTTGTAAAAATTTTTGAAAAAGATAATTAGCCAAGTTGAGGGGGAGCACCATGATCAATGGAGTCAAGAACACACCACACCCAGTAATGAAGGATCTCTCAATCATGATTACACACATCGAACTCAGATAGTGTCCTTTCTTATTACATTCTATTTTATCTTTATTATGATTCTCTTCTTTCATTGGAGATGATGAAAATTAAATTTAGGGGAGAATAACTAATTTAATTAAGTCCTCGAGTATAGTCAGAAATAATTAGTTTTGTGTATCTGAATTTTATCTCGATTTAAAGTTAACTAGGCATCCTAATCAATAAGTGATTAACGATCTAGATAATTTTAGAGATATTACGAAAGAAATTATTAAGGACATCCAATTAATAAGAAAATTTAGATCAGACTAAATTTTAAAGTGATTCTAGAACCCTCTTCCCACCATCTCAATGAAAAATCTGCTTTATAGGGATATAGGTGGAAAGGTCGAGGTATGCAAAAATCTCTTTTTATTGTAAAAAAAGATAAAATAAAAAAAGATAGATTTTTAATATTTCTCACTAAGTAATCGGGCCCCTTCGCTTAAGTAAGTGTTGTTGTTCATATCAAAAGATGAGAATGTGAAGAAATCTCTTGTATAGTCAGTTTTAACTCGTAGCTTTTTTGACTCGAGTTAGTAAGTCTGAGGGATATTTTACACCTAATGCCCTAAAGCCAACTGGTTTGAGAGTCATTGGCCTAAAGCTCGCTACAAGAGTCAATTAGAAAGCTTAAGGGGTTAGGACATTGCACTAATTGTACATGTAAATATTTCTTCAAAAAAAAAAAGAAAAAAAAAGAGAAAAAAATAAGGGGACTAAATTGTAAGAAGACAATAAACCTTGCTCACATCAAGTTAGAGAACTTAAAGAGTAGAGTGGAAAGTTAGTGAAAAAAGATCTTTAAAAATTTCTATGGCTAATATTCAACCATTAATTGGGTCAAATTGATAATCCAATGAAGTACCTCAATAATGGTCTAGCCGGATATCCACTACAGTCAGGAATGTCTAGAATAACTTTCGATTCAAGGATAATTTGGTACACAATGCTAATGTATCTATTTTATTCGAGGACGAGTAAAAGTTCAAGTTGGAGGATGTGATGAATACTTAATTTAAGTCGCTAGAGGTATTAAATATTGTAATAATTGATGTTATTTTATTAAAATTTGATGCTCTCTATTTTATTTTGTAGGTAATTGGAAGTTTGGATTCATATGACTCAAATTAGACTCAAATTGTATTAGACTTGAGCAAACCAGGCAACCAACTCCTATTCCAGTGGGAACACGACTTAAAGATCAATAGAGGAGAATCAATATAAAGATCCAAAAGTCCTTATTCTCGCTCCCATCTCTCTTTTCATGAAACTTTAGCCTCCCCACTCTATAAATAGAACCCCAAAGCCTCCATCTTCTTCAATCAATCCAACCCTAAGTTCTTTTCAAGCTTCTCTCTTCCTCTTCATTTTCTCCATAAGTCTAGAAGAAGTACTAACCCTAGCACGACATCATATTCCTCCATAGATCTCTTTTTTATATCCCATCAAATCTAAGAGAGGTCCTAATCCTAGTATCGCTATCCTTTCTCTTCTACATACCCGTTTCCATCAACTTTTCTTCCTTGGAGTTCCTAGACTAAGCCTTCCAGCCATCCTGCCGCTATCTACATGGAAGAAGACGAAGGATTCAAGAAGACACATCCACTATCGGACGCAGTAAGAAGATCAACTTAGTTTAGTTATCTTGTATCGCAATTTTATTATTTTTCTTTATATATGCTTCTTTATTTGATTAATGAAAAATAATTTTATTATAATTTTTATATTTTTTTAATTTTTTATAATCTATTATTCTTTTTTTTGTATTTTTGAAACAATTAACTAAGATTCCTGCGGATATGATCCTGACTCACCTTCTCTACATAGTAGTGAGTAGGATTAAATTTAGTGTGCTACGATACGTATCAGTAGCTGAAGGTGGCTAATATACTGACAATAATTATAGGAGTCGATAAGAAAAGATGTAGCTTGATGCGGATCAACTCAGATATGAAGTTTCTGTACCTAGTGGATAAAGACTAATAAATTTTACTTTCTAATAGATATTATCTTTTGAAAAATTAGTTAGGGACTACGATTTTAACAACCATCTTACCATGACCGTATCTTAAATATTTCATTGGTCAACATAGTCACTAAACGACGCTTACAGTAACCCGTTCACCGATAAGAGGCTCGGTTTTTATTGCCTATGATTACCAATATCCAATAGTTGTCATGATATATTGCGCACGACCTGCACGTTTCTACGACGTCAAAGTTCGCAACCGTAACGGGCCCATCGTTGCAGACTTTGACACAGATGTAGATAGATGGCCGTCTTTAGTCTCTGCAGGGCCTCTAAAAATAAAGGTACGAGTTCTTGACCCAGCCAACCTCCAAGCTGCAAACGTCGATCCCTTGTTTTCCAGAATTCCAGTGTTTTTTTCAAGCCTTGTGAATCTAGGAATGTTCAGCGAAGAATGTTCTTTCACACCATATAGACATATTCAAAGGTCATTTGTCCTAAAAGCATTTGAATTTTATGGAGGCAGAGAATTAGATTGTTGCTCATCTCTGTATGAGGTCATTTGTAAGTAAACTAAAATAAAAAGGAATACAAATAAATCTCGTGCAGAAGTACCATCTCCTGCGGTCAAAAGCATGCACTCAAAACAAATCCCATTCAAAAGCATAATGGCTTTCTTTTCTTTGGTTGGCATATTTCTGATAGAAAAAAAAGGCTCAACTTACACCTCTTGGCATCTAATCATCTCTGCCATGGTATATTAAATGCATTAGCTTATCAGACTAATAAATACTCTTCGAAATTGTATAAGACTTTGACTTGCATCTTGCCTAAGATAGACCTTAGAGAGGGCTCATCTCCATTATAGGCCAGGTCAAATGAGGACGACACAAAAATCTGGAGCCATACCTCACCCAACCCAAGTCAGCATCGGGTAAAGACTCAATTCATATATTCGCCCATGGGTCATGTTGAGTCACCCATTTAATTTCATCCTAACCTAGTGTATTTTGCAAGACTCAATTCATAATAAGACTAACCTAATCCCATCAAACACACTATTTAAAATTCTTACTGGCTAATTTCTAAAAAGGATTTAAATAACTACTACTAAGAAAAAGACATAATTTAACAAATTCTTATTCAAGATCATAAAAAATGGACCTAAATCATTTCAAAACAAATTAAAAAATCTACCCTCATGACTTGAGCCTGGTCCAAGCTTGGATTCATCCTATTTATTCAAAATTTAGTTTTAATTTGTCTGTGGCTCTATTCTACCATCAAAATGGAAAAGCACAGTATATTTTTATGAAAGTATCATAGTGATGATTAATCTAACCTGTCGATCTTAGCATCATTAATAATCCTAAATTTAATCATTTGACCTATATCCTGGTCATTTTTTCAGTTGAAACCCATTGTGAAACCGTTTTCCAAGATCTTCCGTCTTCTTAACTTTCAATTGAAACCTCCCGAGAAGGGCTATTCGAACCACTAGGCTAAGTCCCTAACGTTATCTGGTAATGACAGTTTATTGTTCTGGCCTCTAAACATTACCAACCTTGACTCGTTAATATATCACTGGCCTTCGCTGGAACTCAATCGTCTTTAACAACTAGTCTCTGGCGTCATGATGGCTTTTCTCTAGAAGGGAGATGGTTTGGACCATTGACCTTGTTCACATACAAATAAGACTCGTTAAAATGGTAAGAGAGGAAGAAAAAAGAAGCAACGTAGAAGTAGTTGGCTGACGGCCTTCGTTGGTGGTGGAGGAACTCATACTCTTCTCGCTATAAATAAAACCCCTCCTCCATCAAGTCCCCAGTTTTGCCTCTTTGTTGTGTTGTAGGGGTCAATCTCCTTCCAGGCTCTCTCACCACCTTCCAAGGATTCTATTAACTTTTCCATTTCCTGCCTCAGATTTCAATCCAAGGTGAGGAGGTTCCCTAAACTTCATGCAATCTGTTTTCATTTTTTTCTTTTTTTGGATTCTTTTTAATCTTTCCGTTTTCTTTTCCATCATCATGGGCTCGTATTTATGTAAAAAGCTCTCCATCAACAATCTACCCATTACATATTTATTCATGTAACCTTGTTGGCTGGTTGATACAAATATATCTGAAAGGAAATATCTATATATTCTTCAGTACCCGGAGTTTGTTGATAATTCATATAATCATAAATATGAAAATTGTGAACTGTTGATCAGTCTGTTCTATAAAGTTGTTGCCCTTGTTATGTCAGCTATCATATATTTTTCTTGATTATTTGCATGCTATGAATCTTTAATGAATTCCTGCATTTGATCTCAATTTTGATTTTTTTCTCTTGCAAAATTAAGCCCCCTGTGGAAAATTTATACCTTAGTTGAGTACGATTTCTTTTAAATATTGATGACAAGCAAATAGTTCTAAGTTAGGTTCACCGAACCACTGATTGGTGACCGATATGATATGGTACGGATATGTATCATACTATTTCAAGATAAACTATCTTTTTTTTCTTTTTTTTGAAGGGAAGAAAATTTTTTGGATAAAAATCTGTAAATAATTTGACGACTTTACTTACCGATTTTAATTTTTTTGAGAGCAAACTATTTATTGACTCCAATTCAAAATAGAATTGGGTATAAAATACCCACAGCCGGAACCCACGACGGAGACGATATCAGCACAGCTCCGCCCGGACTCCTACGGGAGCCGGGCTCCACCGACATCAGCACAGCTCCTCCCGGACTCCTACGGGAGCCGGGCTCCACCGACGGCATCAGCACAGCTCCGCCCGGACTCCTACGGGAGCCGGGCTCCACCGCCATCGGCAAGCGCAGCTCCGCCCGGACTCCTACGGGAGCCGGACTCCGCCGCCGACATCAAAACAGCTCCGCCCGGACTCCTACGGGAGCCGGGCTCCGCTCTCAATATCAATTGCTGGTAAGCTCAGTCCGGATTCCTACGAGAGCCGGACTTCACCCTTGACTTTGTTTGCAGCGCAGCTCCGCCCGGACTCCTACGGGAGCCGGGCTCCACCGCCATCAGCAAGCGCTGCTCCGCCCGGACTCCTACGGGAGCCGGGCTCCACCGCCATCAGCAAGCGCAGCTCCGCCCGGACTCCTACGGGAGCCGGGCTCCGCCGCCGACATCAAAACAGCTCCGCCCGGACTCCTACGGGAGCCGGGCTCCGCTCTCAATATCAATTGCTGGTAAGCTCAGTCCGGACTCCTACGAGAGCCGGACTTCACCCTTGACTTTGTTTGCAGCGCAGCTCCGCCCGGACTCCTACGGGAGCCGGGCTCCACCGCCATCAGCAAGCGCTGCTCCGCCCGGACTCCTACGGGAGCCGGGCTCCACCGCCATCAGCAAGCGCAGCTCCGCCCGGACTCCTACGGGAGCCGGGCTCCGTCGCCGACATCAAAACAGCTCCGCCCGGACTCCTACGGGAGCCGGGCTCCGCTCTCAATATCAATTGCTGGTAAGCTCAGTCCGGACTCCTACGAGAGCCGGACTTCACCCTTGACTTTGTTTGCAGCGCAGCTCCGCCCGGACTCCTACGGGAGCCGGGCTCCACCGACGACATCAGCAAGTGCAGTCCCGCCCGGACTCCTACGAGAGCCGGGCTCCACCGCCATCAGCGCAGCTCCGCCCAGACTCCTACGGGAGCCGGGCTCCACCGCCATCAGCAAGCGCTGCTCCGCCCGGACTCCTACGGGAGCCGGACTCCGCCGCCGACATCAGAACAGCTCCGCCCGGACTCCTACGGGAGCCGGGCTCCGCTCACGACGGCTCCGACCATTGCCGAGCTTCAATCGACAGATCCACGCCCCCTGACAGGCCCTCAAAACAGCCGCGACCCTGCTCCACCTCCTGTGGCGGACTCCACGCAGTATCATCATTCCCTGACAAGCCGCAGCAGCCATAGCCGCCCTGCTCCACTTCCTGTGGCGGACTCCGCACAGCTCCATTATCCCCCTGGCAGGCCACAGTAACGGCCACGAACCTGCTCCACCTCCTGCGACGGATACCATGCGATTCTCCTGACGACGAACGCTGCTCCACCCCTCATAACGGATTCCACGTGGCAAGTCGAGGTGATACCCACGTGTCTGCCCCATTATCTTTCGCAATCAATTCCCCTGACCATGGGCGGCCCACTACCAGGCAGTTACACACGTCGCCATCAGTCCGTTGCCTCCCCCGCCTATAAAAGGGGGGACTCAGATACGTTATTTTTTAAGCTCATTTTTCTTATCTCAAAACTCTGCTAAATTCTCCGTTCGAGCACTCCATTCTTGTTGAGGCAGAGAACTGACTTGAGCGTCGGAGGGTCTTGCCGGAGCAACCCCACCTCCAATTTAGACTTCCCTTGCAGGTCCCGACGGCGACCGCGGCTTCCTCAACTCCAGCTTCTCCGGCGCAGGCAGATTTTTGCACCAACAGAAAATCAATTAAAAGTTTCAAATCATCTCTCTCTCTCTATCCGTCTATCTCTCTCTCTTAGCCTCCCCCTTCCTTTCCTCATTCTCCCTCTCCATCTCCCTTTCTCTCTCTTACATCATCCCTCTCCCTCCATTTCGAGACAAGGTAACGATCTATGCCAGTAAAATGATCAGTCCCATTTGGTACACTCCAAACCAGCTGATTTGACACGATTCAACAAGATTACGAGAATTTGTGATTTAGGGTGTTAGCCCAAGAGTTAAGTTTTCATTACCCTAAGTATTCATAGATTCAATCCAAATACGGTTTTGGTTATGGAAAATTGATGAGCATAGGTCACCGCTTGCTTTAAGATTCATGTTGGCTGTTCTGATGCTTTTGATTTCTTCTTCTGATTAAATCCATCAACTTGTTTGTGGTCAGATTGGAAAGGAAAATAAGTAGATCAGAAGATACCAGTGTATTCTTAGATGGGCAGAAACAAGTCCGGAATATGTGAGATTAACAACCAGCCAGCCCAATGATTAACAAATACATATAGCGGGGAAATACAAAAAAGGGAAAAAGGAAAATAAAAGAGCACTTCAAATTTAACAATAAAATACATGATTGGTATTGGCATGGGAACTTGGGAAGTAGGACTTGTGTGGGCTACAAGAACGACCGATAATTCTTGAAGACAGGGTAACAATTAAAAATTCTCATGAAAGATTAGAAGGTAATTCTGCCACTAGATTGCCAAGAAGGCTGCCTGCTTGCATCCCTCATGAATTTGGACATCATCGACACCGGACACAATTGCCATCCCTAGTTATACATCTCTGCCTGCTCGCATCCCTCAAGTACCATCCCTGGTTATGCATCGTTGAACAAGGTAATAAATTTTAAAGTACTACAAAAAGGATTCTACTTAGGTCAGTAGTAACGACTCCCATGAACATCAGTAATACAATAATGTTTCATCTTACTTTCTGAAACCTTTGCATTCATCTATATGACTCAGGTAAGTAATTTAGAAATAATGGCATGACTACAACTGGACTTGAAAATCTTCAGGGCGAATGGCAGAAGAGGACCAGCATCAGATACACCGATCCAAGCAGAACCAAAGACAGCTTAATTCTATGAAGAAATCATGGTCAACAGACTCTCTTGCAAGTCTCTCGGGAAGCAAACTTTGCCTCTGTGCTCCAACAAAGCACGCTGGCTCGTTCCGCTGCAAATATCATCGACACCCATCAAACCTGAACCATATTCCAATGGCTCATTCCAAGCTCTCCAGTTCAGCAGAAGCAGCAGAAACAGCAGAAGCCAAGTGAATCACTCGAGTCCCTTGACACAGGCGACTCTGTCCAGTTGATGGGGACTGAGTAACTGGTGTGAAACTAGGTAGTTTTTTCTGAGTCCCAATTTGTGCATATCTTCCCATTTTGAAATAAAATGATGCATGGAAATGAGAGATTGTGAAATAAGTTTGGCTTCCAGCTTCAGATTGTAAGGATACACCTTCTTCAGTTGTAAACGAACACATTACTTCAAGAGATAAATTTCCCTCTATTGAGCAAATTACTTTTCGTGATTTATGGTTAGGAAAAATAAAGCCGTGCAAATTGGATTTCAGGGTTCCAGATTAACCAGCAAATAGTTGCTCGAGGTTTTAGACTACATAGCCAAACCATGTCTGAAGGCGTTGACATCATGTTGCATTGGGTATTTCCGTGAATTCCGCAGACTTCAGGTGAACAGACAACCATCTCAGATGCCATCTATAAAGAGTTGGTTTATGAATCTGCACTAGAAAGCTTCGGATCGATTACACCCTCATCAATTCAGCTGCAATGCAAGTATATGGCAATATTTACCAAATGTCAACCCTGAATGAGTAGGTCCCCTGAATTTCTGAGTCTTGAATCGATAAGAGGCTATGCTGGAGCTATTTGCCTAGAAAAAGTTACCGAAGATAAGTTGCTTATTGAATAGATGTATCATAGACTCCCAGAAATAAGTCAGCACCTATAGAGTACCCCGAGTTTTCAAATAAGCCTTAAGACTCATTTGGTTCACAGAAAAAAAAAAAAACCTTCTTAAGAAATAACTTTCTAGGAGATAACTTCCTGAGAAGTTATTTTTTGATAATAGAATTTTCGCATGTTTGATTGACCATTAGACAGTGACTTATTGCAGAATAGCTTATGTTTGGTTGAGCATAAATTTTTCTAAAAAAATTATATAAAATACCAATTATACCTTTAGTAGATATAAGACTATCTTTTTACTCCTAAACTTTATATAAATATTAATATAATAATAATATTTTAATATAATAAATTTAATAATATAAATATAATAAATATTATAATATTAATATTATATTCATATAAATATTAAAATAATATTAATATAATATTATATTACTATTCAGATTTTTATCCTAACCATCTATTGATATTTTGTAAAATCTTAACCGTTAATCTAAAGAGGTATTTTGGGAAAGAATAAAGTAGCACCACTTTCCATTCCATGGAAAGTGCCAAAACTCACCTCCCCCAAAGATTTCTACTTTCCATGAAATGTCGGAAGTGACTTCCATGGGAAGAATTTTTTCTTGGATTTTCTACAGATGCTAGTACATGCAGATTTCAAAATTTTTCTAAATCCAAAATACAGCGAAAAAATCAGATTAAAACACTTTTAATCTGAAAGCCTGTAATCAATTCACGTACCTGAATCGCTTTTCCTTTGCTTCAAATCTGTAATTGGGATTGAATCCAATTCAATCCCTGGATCTGAGATTGCTCAAGCTCTGAATCAGCAACATAAGCATCCTGCCTCTATGGATATCCACAGAACCGACCTCAATTATTTTTTCTTGAATTCTGCTTGCTTGAACTAAAAGCCTGAATTGGCTTGAACCAAGGCTGGATAGACTTAAAATTGTGAACCCTTTTGATCTTCCTTTTTTGATTCTTAAAAAAATCGAGAACTTTTCTTGATCCCTCAACTAATCAAAAAGAACAACAACCAAGTAGTGGTTGTAACTAACTCCCAACAACTTCAGAAAAAAAGGATGAAACTACCTAAAACTTGACGCCAACCAATTGACACCAAGTAGAAGGATGCCGCCCTCTTCTCCCTAACTCCAAGAACGACGCCTAGAGAGATAAGGCGTGGACTAGAGAGAGGAGGGGGCGTGGGCACAGTAAGGGTGGCGACAAAGATGGAAGGAAGTGAGATGATGAGAAGAGTAAAGATAGAGTCCTTTATATAGGCAACATAAGGATGTCCTAATCAAATTAAGATCTTTCCTCCTAATCATATTAGAAGTCCTAGCTTAAATATACTTGGATCAAATAAATAGGATGCCACCCAAAACTCACCCATACTCAAAACCAATGCTAGACGTCCCATCATATGGGATCTAGTAAAAAGTCTTAAATCAACCCACATAGTTTCATAAATTTACTTCAAGAATTCTTAATGAATAAAATCAAGAAAATCTTTCTTGATTTAATTAAAGTTATAAATTAAGCATCCAACCATTGGAGGTCATTGAATTATATTCAATCAGGTTCAAATTAAGTGTAGAAATTGGTTAATACTTATCACATAAGCAAACCAATTACAAGAGAAATTGGATTCACCCAGGTGCTAGCAAGATTAACATGAACCCAATAAGATTTCTTTAAATCCATATTAATTGGGACTTCATAAGCTCAATTATAATTAATTAAGGTCTTCTCCCTTTATGTGTGATCCATTAAGTTCAATTTTGTCTGGTAGTGAGACATACTATGATCTCTATCATAAGTGTTGGTGCAAAAATCCGTCTGCGCCGGAGAAGCTGGAGTTGAGGAAGCCGCGGTCGCCGCCGGGACCTGCAAGGGAAGTCTAAACCGGAGGTGGGGTTGCTCCGGCAAGACCCTCCGACGCTCAAGTCAGTTCTCTGCCTCAACAAGAATGGAGTGCTCGAACGGAGAATTTAGCAGAGTTTTGAAATAAGAAAAATGAGCTTAAAAAATAACGTATCTGAGTCCCCCCTTTTATAGGCGGGGGAGGCAACGGACTGATGGCGACGTGTGTAACTGCCTGGTAGTGGGCCGCCCATGGTCAGGGGAATTGATTGCGAAAGATAATGGGGCAGACACGTGGGTATCACCTCGACTTGCCACGTGGAATCCGTTATGAGGGGTGGAGCAGCGTCCGTTGTCAGGAGAATCGCATGGTATCCGTCGCAGGAGGTGGAGCAGGTTCGTGGCCGTTACTGTGGCCTGCCAGGGGGATAATGGAGCTGTGCGGAGTCCGCCACAGGAAGTGGAGCAGGGCGGCTATGGCTGCTGCGGCTTGTCAGGGAATGATGATACTGCGTGGAGTCCGCCACAGGAGATGGAGCAGGGTCGCGGCCGTTTTGAGGGCCTGTCAGGGGGCGTGGATCTATCGATTGAAGCTCGGCAATGGTCGGAGCCGTCGTGAGCGGAGCCCGGCTCCCGTAGGAGTCCGGGCGGAGCTGTTCTGATGTCGGCGGCGGAGTCCGGCTCCCGTAGGAGTCCGGACGGAGCAGCGCTTGCTGATGGCGGTGGAGCCCGGCTCCCGTAGGAGTCTGGGCGTAGCTGCGCTGATGGCGGTGGAGCCCGGCTCCCGTAGGAGTCCGGGCGGGGCTGCACTTGCTGATGTCGTCGGTGGAGCCCGGCTCCCGTAGGAGTCCGGGCGGAGCTGCGCTGCAAACAAAGTCAAGGGTGAAGTCCGGCTCTCGTAGGAGTCCGGACTGAGCTTACCAGCAATTGATATTGAGAGCGGAGCCCGGCTCCCGTAGGAGTCCGGGCGGAGCTGTTTTGATGTCGGCGGCGGAGCCCGGCTCCCGTAGGAGTCCGGGCGGAGCTGCGCTTGCTGATGGCGGTGGAGCCCGGCTCCCGTAGGAGTCCGAGCGGAGCAGCGCTTGCTGATGGCGGTGGAGCCCGGCTCCCGTAGGAGTCCGGGCGGAGCTGCGCTGCAAACAAAGTCAAGGGTGAAGTCCGGCTCTCGTAGGAGTCCGGACTGAGCTTACCAGCAATTGATATTGAGAGCGGAGCCCGGCTCCCGTAGGAGTCCGGGCGGAGCTGTTTTGATGTCGGCGGCGGAGCCCGGCTCCCGTAGGAGTCCGGGCGGAGCTGCGCTTGCTGATGGCGGTGGAGCCCGGCTCCCGTAGGAGTCCGGGCGGAGCAGCGCTTGCTGATGGCGGTGGAGCCCGACTCCCGTAGGAGTCCGGGCGGAGCTGTGCTGATGGCGGTGGAGCCCGGCTCCCGTAGGAGTCCGGGCGGAGCTGTGCTGATGCCGTCGGTGGAGCCCGGCTCCCGTAGGAGTCCGGGGGGAGCTGTGCTGATGTCGGTGGAGCCCGGCTCCCGTAGGAGTCCGGGCGGAGCTGTGCTGATGTCGTCTCCGCCGTGGGTTCCGGCTGTGGGTATTTTATACCCAACACCAGTCCCCCTACATCCGAGTTTTGAATTTCAAACGAAGGAAGTACACAGAAGTATAGCCGGAACCGTCCCTTCGAATCCCGCGCCCTGCCGCTCCCAGATATTTCGGCATTAAATGAGCACGTGCCGGAGTCTTTTCGAATTGGGGCGGAACGAGGGGACGCTTCGAAGACCCCGCAGGTACGCTGGCCTAGGTACGGCGCAATTATGGCCCTGCCAACCGCCAGCCGCCTTCAGCCGTCTGCCATGGGGAGTGGGACACGTGTCGAGCGCGGACTGGCCTGGGGGGATTCGAGATCATTATGGCGTCGGATCCCAGGGTCTATTTAAACCCGTCCTCCCCCCTTCAGGCGTCCTACTCCATTTTTGATTTTCGCTGGCGTCTGTCATCTCCCCGAGAGTCTGCTCTCGCGAACGCCCTTTCGAGCCGTAGGCGCCTTCCGTCTCAGAGCAAGATAGGTTAGTGCCCACCTTCTTTTCACCGCCTAGGGATCTTTCGTCTTTTCATTCTCTTCGTGTCTTCCTCCGGGTTGACCTTTGGCGTTTCGTTCCCCCCTCGATTTGCCTTTCTAGGGCCCTTTAGGTTTTTCCCCGAGAAAAAAATGTCTTCTGAATCTTCTGTCTCCGTAAGTTCTGGAAGTTCTTCTGCTTCGAACCCCCAGGCCCCCGTTTCTGCGGATGAACCCGCGCTCGGGGCAGGGCCTCGCCCGGTTTTCGCGCCGGGCGCCATTTCGTGTTCGTCGACTCCGAACGAACTTCTCCTGATAAGGGCTCGATACGGGGTCCCTGCGGAGTACGACCTGGAGCTTCCTGGCCCCTCTGATAGGGCCAGCGCTCCCCTTCCCGGCCGCTTTTGCCTGTACCAGGAGGCCTTTCGTGCCGGGCTTCGGCTTCCGCTCCCAAACTTCGTCGCCGCCTTCTTTCGCTTTTTAGATATTTCACTTGCTTCTGTTGCCCCGAATTCCTTTAGGTTTTTGATAGGGTTTCTCTCTCTCTGCCATATAGCCGAGGTTCAGCCATCCCTCTCCTTATTCAGACATTTCTACACCTTCAAACGCCATCCTTCAGCGAAGGACTGGTGGTACTTCTCCCCCCAGTTCGGCAAGAAGGGGTTGCTGAAGGGCGCCCCTTCTTCGATTCACAACTGGAAGGGGAAATTCCTCTTTGTCTACTGCCCGACCTTAGAACTAGGTCTGCCCCGTTGGGGGGCTCTGAGGGATTCCGTCCGCCGGGCTCCCAGCCTGGGAGAGGATGACCTCCAGGCCGCCCAGAAGCTTTTGAGTTACCCCGCTCCTTCTCTTCCTAACCTTCTGAGGGAGCAGCTTCTTTTCAACATCGGCCTGAGCCCCCAGGATCCAGCAAGTATACATCTTTCCTTTTCTTATCTTCTTCTTCCCTCTCTTCCTTTCTCTCTCTTTTCTTTTTTCTTTTTTTTTTTTTTTTTTTTTTTTGGGCTGATTGGTGCTGCTTCTTTTTCTTCTTCTTCTCTCCCCCCCTCCTTTTTCTTTAGCAATGGACGCCGAAGCCACGCGGATGCTCGCCAAGTCCATGAGAGCCCAGAAGAGGAAGGGCGCGACGACCTCCGGCTCAGCGAAGAGGGCCAAGGTGGGAGAGACGAGCTTGGTCGCGCCCGTCCAGGCGACCCCGGCGATCGACATTCCTTCGGATGCCGAGCCAGCGGCCCCCCGGGCTCTCCCAGGGAGCCCGCCGACCGAGGTCCCCATTCCGGAGGTCCGCCCTGCGGAGGCGCCCGCCGTGGGGAGGAGAAGGAAATCGGTGGCCCGCAGGGCGAGCGGCCACCGAACTGCCGCAGACGAGTCCGTCTGCTCCGAGGGGGGATCGGAGAACCCCTTCAACGACAAGGCTCTGATCAGGCGGCTGCTCGACGGCTGCATTCTGCCCGATGTCGTGGAGAGGATCGACCATGCCGATCCCGAGCAGCGGGCCTGGGATACTCTGGGATCCTTCCTTGAGGTAAGCGGATTTTTACTTGCTCAGTTGCTCGGTCTTTGTTGTAATTCTCCATTTGTCTTTGCAGATCGGGCACCAGCTCTTCGCCTATGTCGAGGCGTCGGGCCGCATGAGAAGGGATCTCCTCCGGGCGGAGGAGCGCTGCCAAGACGAGGTTGTTCGTCTTCAAGCGAAGACGGCCGAGGTGGCCGCCCTCCGGGAGGCCCTGGAGAGAGAGAGACAGGACCGGGAAGAGGAAAGACAAGCCCGGGAGGAGGAGAGACAAGCCCGGGAGGCGGAGAGACGGAGCCTGGAGGAGTCGGTGAGGAAGGCGGAGGCCGAGGTCGCCCAGCTGGCCGAGCAAACTCCAGTTCTGGTCTCGGAGGCCAGGACCCTTGCGGTGGAGGAGTTCAAGGCCTCCGCAGAGATGAGGGAGCTGAACGTCCAGTTCGGCCTGGAGGCATTTACCAAAGGGTTTGAGCTTTGCCGGGAGAAGGTGGCCAGCAGATATCCCGATCTTGGCCTCGAATTCTTGGAGGAGTCCGACGACGAGGCCGGCCCTTCGCCCGCCGCCACAGCAGTTGCACCCCCCGCGCCGAACTCTCCACCCCCCGCTCCCGAGGTCTGAGACCTCCGACCTTGTACCTTTCTTTTGTTATCATGCTTCCTTTTCATTTGTCTTCAAGATCAATTAATAAAGCCGAATTTCTTTTTGTGGATGATTTTTTCCTCCCTCTGCTCCTTCTTTCCGGCCTTTCTTCTTGTAACGAATCGATCTTTGACGCTTGCCTCTTCCAATGGCAGTGTCTCGCTGAAGCACTCCCCTTGCCCCTGGGGGTCCCGCTGAAGTCCACTATCCGACGGTTGAAAAAGGAGGTCCTCCACTTGACGAGGAAGCTGAAGAAGTCGGAAGGCGAGCTCCGTCAGGCGAAAAAATGCTACTCCGAGGCCGCTGCCGAGGCCGCCCACTTCAGGAGTATTCAAGTGAAGGCGATCATGGACTACAGTCGGAGGAAGGCGAGCTTCACAAAAGAGCTTGAGGAATGTAAGAAGAGCGCCAGTGACCGAACTTGGGCTCAAGAGGCCAGGATCAGCGCCCTTAAAGTGGAGCTGTCGGCTGCCAAGAGGAGGATCGGCCAGCAGGAAGGGAACTCACCCCGGCTCACAGCGCGGGATGAGCCGATATGGTCGCAAAAAGTTTCCGACCTCCAGAAGCAGCTTCAAGATGCCGAGATGAGCCACGATGTGCAGCGGGCCAGCTGGCGCTGACAGGTAGAGGAGCACAAGGGGAGATTCCGTCGAGCGGCGGACGAGGTCGTTCGTCTTCAGAAGCAGCTGGTTATCAGGGCGCAGCTTACGAACGCCCAAGACACCGAAGAGCTTCGAGCCTTGAGAGGCACCGTCGAGGGGATCTGTCTCACTTGGGGAGAAGACGGCCGAGCTTCAACAAGTAAAAATTCAACTGGGACTTGAGCGGAAGGCCGTCGCGGACGCAGAGGCGGAGTCCGAAGTTTTGCGGAAGTGGCATCGGGAAGCGGAGGCTGAGAGTCGGCGACTTCGTCAGGCGCTCCAGGATATGCTGCAAAAGAAGGAAGAACTAGAGGAAATGGTGGAGACCCTGAGGCAGTCCTGGTCAGGGGATGGAGGTGATCACCCTATGTTAGAGGGAGCAGGACTTCCTTAGAGTTCTTTAGTAGTCACCCCCCTTTTGTAGCTGCCCCCCTTTTCTTTTCTTGTCGTTTTGTCCCTCTTTTTCTGGCCGTCCTGGCCCTGTAGCACATATATCGGAAATGAGAAAAAGGCATTTTGTGTTACCTTGTCCGCGCGTAGCGCTAATATTGTCATTCGTTGACCCTTTCTCGTTGTTTGGCCTGTTTGGCTTAGAGGTCGCCGTGGGAAAGGACTTTTCCCTTCCATCCGATCTCGTCATGTGGCCGAGCCTCGCCGCCGTTTTTAACCCTTGCTGGCGAAGCGGCGGATGGAGCCCGACTTCCTTAGGAGCCCGGGCGAAGTCTTTCTTGGGGGCGGAACCCGGCTCCCGTAGGAGTCCGGGTGAAGCTTTATCTGGCGGCGGAACCCGGCTCCCGTAGGAGTCCGGGTGAAGCTTTACCTTGGCGGCGGAACCCGGCTCCCGTAGGAGTCTGGGTGTTGCTTTACCTGGCGGCGGAACCCGGCTCCCGTAGGAGTCCGGGTGAAGCTTTACCTTGGCGGCGGAACCCGGCTCCCGTAGGAGTCCGGGTGTTGCTTTACCTGGCGGCGGAACCCGGCTCCCGTAGGAGTCCGGGTGAAGCTTTACCTTGGCGGCGGAACCCGGCTCCCGTAGGAGTCCGGGTGAAGCTTTACCTTGGCGGCGGAACCCGGCTCCCGTAGGAGTCCGGGTGAAGCTTTACCTGGCGGCGGAACCCGGCTCCCGTAGGAGTCCGGGTGAAGCTTTACCTTGGCGGCGGAACCCGGCTCCCGTAGGAGTCCGGGTGTTGCTTTACCTGGCGGCGGAACCCGGCTCCCGTAGGAGTCCGGGTGTTGCTTTACCTGGCGGCGGAACCCGGCTCCCGTAGGAGTCCGGGTGAAGCTTTACCTTGGCGACGGAACCCGGCTCCCGTAGGAGTCCGGGTGAAGCTTACCTTTGCGGCGAAATCCGGCTCCCGTAGGAGTCCGGGTCTTCCATTTTGCTTGAGCCGGTGGCGAGGTTCTCGTCATCAGCCTGGCTTGTGGGGGCGCGTTAGGGCGCTGTAAGGCCTCTCCCCCCTCCGGTCTAAAAGAACCGGGCCTTCAACTTTGCTCATGTCAGGACGAGGTTCTCCTCCTGTTCCTGACATGGCTATGGGGGCACATTAGGGCGTTGCAAGGCCTCTCCCCCCATCCGGTCTAAAAGAACCGGGCCTTCGACTTTGCTCAAGTTAGGGCGAGGTTTTCCTCCTGTCCCTAACAGGGCTGTGGGGGCACATTAGGGCGTTGTAAGGCCTCTCCCCCCATCCGGTCTAAAAGAACCGGGCCTTCGACTTTGCTCAAGTTAGGGCGAGGTTTTCCTCCTGTCCCTAACAGGGCTGTGGGGGCACATTAGGGCGTTGTAAGGCCTCTCCCCCCATCCGGTCTAAAAGAACCGGGCCTTTGACTTTGCTCAAGTTAGGGCGAGGTTTTCCTCCTGTCCCTAACAGGGCTGTGGGGGCACATTAGGGCGTTGTAAGGCCTCTCCCCCCATCCGGTCTAAAAGAACCGGGCCTTTGACTTTGCTCATGTCAGGACGAGGTTCTCCTCCTGTTCCTGACATGGCCGTTGTTTTTTGGAGAGGTCATATCCAGTCATAGTACATCCGTGTTAAGCAGGAGGAGTGCGTTAGCTAAAAAGAAAAGTAGATTCAAAACGAAACAGTAAGCAATACATTTACAGTTCTCCCGCTCCTCCTTGAGGCCCTCCGGCGATGGAGTCGATGGTCCCAATAGGAGGCCGGTCCCCGGGCTGCTCCTCCCTCTTCTGTGGTTCGGGCGGCGGGAGGGCTCTTGGCCGGTCTCCTCTACCCTCAGGCCTGCGGCGGATGAATCTGTCGAGCCGACCTCGTCGGATGAGCTCCTCGATCTCGTCCTGGAGCTGGATGCACTCTTCGGTGTCGTGACCGTGGTCGCGGTGGTAGAGGCAGAACTTGTTGGGGTTGCGCTTCCCGGGGTGCGTGCGCATCCTCTCCGGCCTAGGGATCAGCTCCCTGACCTCCATCAGTACCTGGGCCTTCGAGGCGTTGAGGGGGGCGTAGCTGCGGAACTTCCCTGGCGGGGAACCCCGCCGAAACCTGTTGTCCGGGCTTCTCTGCCTGCGTGCCCGGGGTGGAGTATGGGCGCGCTTGTGCCCGGGAGGGGATCGGGAGCGAGGCCGGGCTTCCCTCGGCCTCTTCTCAACTGCGGGCTTGCCAGAATCTCCCGTCTGGCGCTCCCTCGCAGTCTCTTCATCCTTCATTTTGAAGGCCTCTTCCGCTCGGGCGTATCCTTCAGCCCGAGCCAGCAGATCAGCAAAATCCCTGGGGTACTTCTTCTCCAGGGAGTACAAGAGATCATTCTTCTGAAGGCCACCTTTCAGGGCGGCCATGGCAACCGACTGGTCCAAGTTCCGGACCTCCAACGCCGCGATGTTGAAGCAGTTGATGTAGGCCCATATGGACTCCCCTTCCCTCTGCTTGATGTTGATGAGGGACTCCGAACCTTTCCGGGGACGTCGGCTGCTGACAAAATGGGCCACGAATTGGTGGCTCATTTGGTCGAAGGAGAAGATGGTACCCGGCTTCAGTGCCGAGTACCAGTTTCTTGCTGCTCCCTTCAAAGTAGACGGGAAAGTCCGGCACAAGATGGCGTCGGGGGCACCATGAAGCAACATCATCGTTCGGAAGGCTTCCAGGTGGTCCACCGGGTCCGAGGTCCCGTCGTAGCTTTCAAACTAGGGGAGCTTGAAATTCGGCGGGATCGGTTCCTGCATAATCATTTGGGAGAAGGGAGGGTCAGTGCAGATATCCTCACCGTAAGCGGGAGGCGCATGGCGGAGTTCTTCGATCCGCCGGTTCATCTCCTGGAGCCTCCGGTCCAGAAAATCCTCTCGACTTCGAGTCTCGAGGGTCCGTTGGCAGAACGGGGGCAGGGATCTCCCAGGGGTGGAGTCGTGGTCCGACTGAGGGCTCTCCACCCTTGGATTCGCCTTCTCGGGAAGGACGGGGCGGCTAGCCCAGGTGGCCCGCCCCACCGCCGGGTTCTGGCATTCCGGAGATGCCCCTTCCGGATGCGCTGACGCCTGCGGCGGCTGCTGCTGCATCGCCTGTACGGCCTCGACGAGGCCCTTGACCTGCTGCGCCAGCCAGTCAAACTGCTCCGCGCCGACCGCCGTCGCCGGAGGGGGAGGAGGAGCTGGCTGAGAAACGGGAGGAGAGGCCGGAGCCTGAGATCTGGCCGCGGAGGCCGTGGACCGCCGGGTGGACGCCCTGCGCAGAGGCATCGGGTGTCGATCTCGCGGGGGAGGATTAGGAGTAGATGACGGAGAGATGGCCGGAGGTGGCCCCGTTGAGCGCTCCTTCAAGAACAAGGGTGCTGCGAAGGTTCAAGCCCTTCTTCTAGCGCCAATCCTGTTGGTGCAAAAATCCGCCTGCGCCGGAGAAGCTGGAGTTCAGGAAGCCGCGGTCGCCGCCGGGACCTGCAAGGGAAGTCTAAACCGGAGGTGGGGTTGCTCCGGCAAGACCCTCCGACGCTCAAGTCAGTTCTCTGCCTCAACAAGAATGGAGTGCTCGAACGGAGAATTTAGCAGAGTTTTGAGATAAGAAAAATGAGCTTAAAAAATAACGTATCTGAGTCCCCCCTTTTATAGGCGGGGGAGGCAACGGACTGATGGCGACGTGTGTAACTGCCTGATAGTGGGCCGCCCATGGTCAGGGGAATTGATTGCGAAAGATAATGGGGCAGACACGTGGGTATCACCTCGACTTGCCACGTGGAATCCGTTATGAGGGGTGGAGCAGCGTCCGTCGTCAGGAGAATCGCATGGTATCCGTCGCAGGAGGTGGAGCAGGTTCGTGGCCGTTACTGTGGCCTGCCAGGGGGATAATGGAGCTGTGCGGAGTCCGCCACAGGAAGTGGAGCAGGGCGGCTATGGCTACTGCGGCTTGTCAGGGAATGATGATACTGCGTGGAGTCCGCCACAGGAGGTGGAGCAGGGTCGCGGCCGTTTTGAGGGCCTGTCAGGGGGCGTGGATCTGTCGATTGAAGCTCGGCAATGGTCGGAGCTGTCATGAGCGGAGCCCGGCTCCCGTAGGAGTCCGGGCGGAGCTGTTCTGATGTCGGCGGCGGAGTCCGGCTCCCGTAGGAGTCCGGGCGGAGCAGCGCTTGCTGATGGCGGTGGAGCCCGGCTCCCGTAGGAGTCTGGGCGGAGCTGCGCTGATGGCGGTGGAGCCCGGCTCCCGTAGGAGTCCGGGCGGGGCTGCACTTGCTGATGTCGTCGGTGGAGCCCGGCTCCCGTAGGAGTCCGGGCGGAGCTGCGCTGCAAACAAAGTCAAGGGTGAAGTCTGGCTCTCGTAGGAGTCCGGACTGAGCTTACCAGCAATTGATATTGAGAGCGGAGCCCGGCTCCCGTAGGAGTCCGGGCGGAGCTGTTTTGATGTCGGCGGCGGAGCCCGGCTCCCGTAGGAGTCCGGGCGGAGCTGCGCTTGCTGATGGCGGTGGAGCCCGGCTCCCGTAGGAGTCCGGGCGGAGCAGCGCTTGCTGATGGCGGTGGAGTCCGGCTCCCGTAGGAGTCCGGGCGGAGCTGCGCTGCAAACAAAGTCAAGGGTGAAGTCCGGCTCTCGTAGGAGTCCAAACTGAGCTTACCAGCAATTGATATTGAGAGCGGAGCCCGGCTCCCGTAGGAGTCCGGGCGGAGCTGTTTTGATGTCGGCAGCGGAGCCCGGCTCCCGTAGGAGTCCGGGCGGAGCAGCGCTTGCTGATGGCGGTGGAGCCCGGCTCCCGTTGGAGTCCGGGCGGAGCTGTGCTGATGCCGTCGGTGGAGCCCGGCTCCCGTAGGAGTCCGGGCGGAGCTGTGCTGATGTCGGTGGAGCCCGGCTCCCGTAGGAGTCCGGGCGGAGCTGTGCTGATGTCGTCTCCGCCGTGGGTTCCGGCTGTGGGTATTTTATACCCAACAATAAGCATCACTGAAACTCCTTTCAGTAGATCGAAATAGTTCCACTCTAACTCGACCAGGATCATTGATCCAAAACAATCCTATTGAGCTTTCACAATCCATCAGTGACACCTATCAATATGTAGTGACAACCCAGCAGAACCGAAATAGAATCTCTAAGTATAGTTAATTTATGATACTGTTCCTCTATCGTGAGTCCCGACTAGATGACAGATTATAGATAAAACATCAAATCTCATCATCAGTCATATGATAGATCCGATCAGCTCAAATCCAATAATGATTCCAAATAGAAACTCTTTTCTATCTATCACACTACTATGACCATAGACTTGTGAACTCAGCTTTTCAAATCTCATAAGACTGCTCTTCTCTATCAAGATCGATAAATCCCATATAAATACACGCGTTGCCCGTATAGCTCAACCAACTGAAGCCAACATCCACTACAAAAATTCATGATCGAGTTAATATTTGTGTAGTTAAACTATAGCAGTCTTACTGTGAACAACTGTGATACCGCAGGTTAAAGGACCAATCACACAACTGCAGCATCGAAATAATCACTGACAATCGAATAGAAATCTATATGATCTCTCATATGGTCATGCTCAATACTAATTGTTCTCTAACAACTATCCACACTTGCCGCTCAGTGTCTCTACACCGTAAACTAGAGACTTATCTAACTCGAAGGAAGTGAACCGTGTGCTGGTCTATCTAAATCGATCACCGTCCCTATGACTATCCTATGATCGGGAGCAATTTAGGAATCGATCATACATACTTCTAATTCTCAATACTTGAGAATATGTATCGTAACATCAATTCCAAGAACGATTCAAGGACACATAACACTTAAATAAAAAATAAAAACTTATCCTTTATTGATTAAATCAATAGTTTAAGTACAAATATGTTTCATAGAACAAAAAATGTGTCACCCAACAATTGATTTCTAGGATATACATCTAACACTTTTTCACTTTCTCTCTTCTTAAAACTCCAACCAAATAAGAGACCCCTTGTCTACTTTTCAGGAAGTGCCTCTTCCCCCCTCTACTTCTCCAACCAAACGAGTCCTTAGATTATCTGTTCAAGTAGTATTTTGTTTTTTCCTCCCTCTCTTGGCAATCAATTCATCGTCATGCAATTATTACTAATTTTAATCTACCTAGGTGGATTCCATTGTCCTACCAAGAAAACCCAAGGAACAAAAATCTTAAATTGGAAAAAGATTGCCTAAGCATTATTCTCTATTTTAGGATATTTTTGCTATAGATTTTTCAGCCTAGGAAACGAGTCAACCCAAAGAATTCTTAGTAGGTCTCATTGCTCATGGGTCATAAATAAACTACACAAAGAAAGTCCATGGACACAACAAATCAACCTGCAGTTCCAGTTTATCAAAATCTTCCATTCTAGAGTTGAGAAATGAAGATAATCCCAGAAAGTAGGATGAGAACATATGGAAAGCATTTTCTGATCACAGGAAATGTTCAATATGTGCAAGAGGGAGATGGGTAGGTGAAGACGACTCATCAAAGACATCAAAGGAAGATTCCATCAAAAGCAATCAATGTAATACAGTATTACAGTCGAGAGAAGATGCGAGACCATGACTATTATCAAGTTACATCATCAATAGCCCCTCACTAACAAAATATTTACCAATTCAAAGACACAGCAAAGAATCAATGTTCATCTCAAGTCACTAATGAACACTTTCAATAGCATCATAGTTCAGGAGAGTGAATTAAACAAATAGTCAAGAAAGCGATAAATAATCTTCATGATCTCCATTATGTTTTACAGTCCTGACAACTTTGTTTCCTAACCAGTCAAAATGGCAAAATTAGGCTTGGAAGATGAGACTCCAATATGTGATTTGTATTTAGTTCTCAAGGGATGATCTGAATGCATCTTATATAAATTGATCTGTTGGAACCTAAAAGATGGACTATCTCATATGTTCCAGTTGGTGGTTCAAATTATCAAACCTGAAGTTTGACTAATGATCCCCCAGAAATCTTGGTTTGCCAACCTTTTTCTTTTAATGAATCAGAGTCAACCATAAAAATGTTCAACAAAGGAAACCAGAATGATTGAAATCCTATGCAAACTGACATATTTGTAGAGAATGAACACCCAAGTATGTAATGCTACAATAGTACAGAAAGAGCTCTGGTTCATTATTAAACTAACCTTTCATGAAGCGGGAATAGAAAGGTGATGAGGTGGAAAGGACAACAAGACAGCAAGCAGACATATATTGTTAAGTGATACAAGTGATAGCAATTAGATCATTGCAATGTTTCATGCTTTATGTGATTCTTAGACACCACCAAAGTGTTGCAAGAGGACACTTATGACAGTCTTTAAACTTAGAGCAAACTCTGCAGAGCAACATCTGGGAGCTTGGCATACTGAAGATGATCCTTCTTCACAGGTTACTTGCAAAGTGAAAAATAGCTAAAGATGTGAGATATGCAACAAAAAATATCAGACAAATTTTTCATTTGTTGTGTGAGAAGCTGGTTCTCCAGTTATCAAATATCCATATTGGATGAAAGCAAGCTAATAAGCCAGGTAAGCAAGCTGGAATTTTATATTAATAGCTTGTACACCAATCAACTGACTCAATGTACAGGAAAGAATTGATAGAAAATGGCATTTTTGTATGACTTTTGTGTCAATTGACAAGTGCAAGAAGTGCAGGAAACATAGACTCATTGGCTTTTAGCACATTTTCCAGGAACGTATTCACAAGAAGCTAAATTTGCTGGTATCTAAAACAGTAAGAACTCCATAAAAATGTAATGAACTTCAGACTTTGTTTATCACTTAAATTAAGCAAGTGTACTATCTAACTTTATTACCCTGATTGATTGCTAACAGAAACAGTTAACCTTGAGGTAAAATCCAGTGTATAGTGAACAAGTGATAAGGCCAGAGGTCTAATTAATAAGCTTGAAAGATGGTAGACAATTTTCACAGTTACAAGGAAAATACTAATAACTAAGGCTCCTTTGGGCTTCCAAAGACCAATGTAAGACAGAGGAATGCAGCTCTAGTGATCCATTTATTCCTTTAACAACTTTAGATCAACAATGAGTCAATAAGGTTTTGACTGATGGTGAAATTTTTAGGTTTAATCGTAGATAAAGACATTACTTTTTATGTCTATGCTGCATACGAGAAATGTTTCACAATGCTAATCAAAGTCGAGTTTCATGTATACAAACCATAGGCTGAGTTTATGCTGCACCAGTTGCCATATCTTCCAGAACATTAGCACCATAGTACACAATATCCTCCAAATGATGCCGGCTGATCTAATAAAAGAAATACTTTGTTCTCTTATCAGCATCCTATGCTCCACAAGCATATGCCTTAATTCCACATAACATTGGAAGTGATGCAAAAGTTTCATTTGCTAAGTGGGAAATGAAATATAGTCATAAAAACTCTAAAAGGAATAAATGTTTGACATAGTGTCATATACTTTGTTTTCTGATCAGCATCCTATGCTCTGCAGAGATATGCCATAATTCCACATTACATTGGAAAGGATGCAAGAGATTCATTTCCTAAGTGGAAATGAAATATAGTCATAAAAACTCTAAAGGAAAAGATGTTTGATGTAGTGTCATAGGCAGAAAGCACCGGAAAATATGTTTTACATGACACATGGAATCTGAAGAAGTAGGGGTTAGATTTAGGAAGGTAATCGATAGTTCACCATCTCTCTTGTGATTTTTCAGTCAAGCTCAGACATACTACCAAGAAGAGCCACTAAGATCAAAAGCTCAGAAAGAACTAATGATAGAAACTGCATAGTTGATAGTTGATATAAAGGACGCACATAACTCATCAGAACATACCTCCATTCATCAAAAGAAGCTCTAAAATTATTCATCATTGCCTAAACCAAAGTAATATGTCATATAATATAAAAATCTAAACTGCAGATATATGAAAATTAAACCAAAATGGGTCTCTATCAATATAATTAAAAAGGACCAAATTCAATTCGTACAAAACTCTATAAAGACGAAACTAAGGGGGGAAGGTTGGAATCTCCCAAACTCATTATTCATGAAACCAGCCAAAACCTGACACACGTAACTTAAACCATTCCTTCAATAAGAAAACCAGTTTACATGACCCTCTTACTCCTGCCTAAAAATCATTCTTTCACAGAATTTTCCCCATTTTACCATAAAACTAAAAAGAGGAGCTTGAAATCACTTACTTAGGTTGCGGCTCACTACTCTGCACCTCCCCATCTCCACCATCTGCCGCCACCCCATCATCCACCAACCTCTCCTTCAACTCAACCTTCTCCTCCTCCCCGCCCTCCAACTTCTGAGACCCCGTCAGCCTCGCGAGAAGGACGAACGACATCCCACCAAGCACATTGTTCAAGCTCCTCAGAACTACCACTGACGTCTTGAACCCGGCCGGTGGCAGCGCCTTCTCTATCACAAACTCCAACCCATTCAGCGTCTGGTACCTGAAATTGCTGCTTACTCCCATATGCAGCGCCCACGTCAACGCGTTCAGCACCGTCGGCGGCGGTTTGTTCGGCGTCTGGAACGCCGGGTCCATCTTCTTCCTCAGTGCGATCAATCCATTCGAGATCGCCGTCCCCGCCAGCCCCGCCGCGAACCCAACGGCGGCAAAGGTGACGCCTTTGTAGACGAAGGTGCCGAGACGAGAGAGAAGCGAGTAGGCGCCGGGCTCGAACATGTGGCTGGGGAGGGCGGAGCGGGTGGCGGCGGCGGTGGCGGCGGTGGGGGCGAGGAGGTACATAAGGACGAAGTTGACTATGGATCCGACGACGATGGTTGAGAAGACGAAGTCGAGCTCGTTGAGGCCGAAGTTGGGGCGGGAGGCCATGTCGCCAAGGACACAGGCAGTGACACCGACGAGCTCCTCCATCAGGACCTTGAATGGGAACTGGGAGTCAGCGGAAACCCTAGATCGCCACCCTTCGAGAAAGAGCCCAAGGGGGCCGCCGGCGCTGCTATCGGAGGAGGGGTCCTCCCCGTGGTGGTGATCGCCGGGAGCACCGTCGGAGCCCCATCCTCCACCGCCGCCGCCGCCGTAGCCGCCTGGAGGTATATTGCCGGAGCCGCCGACAGCGAGATCCGGGGAGGTAAGGCTTTGAGAGAGGTTAGGGTTGGAGGATCGGGGGGAGAGGGAGAGGGAGAGGGAGGCGGCCGTGGTGGCGGAGGGACGGAGGGGGATGGAGGCGGGGTGCGGGAGTCCAGTGGGGAGATGGCTGAATTCGGCGAGGTGGGAGGAGGCGAGTTTGGGAAGCGCCGAGAGGCGGAGCTGCGCGGCCATGGCGGCGGGCTTCGCCGGCGTGTGCAAGAGAGAGCAACAAAGGATCTTAGGTTATACGAAATATTTTAGCACTTATATAAGGTTATTTTATGACAAGGGGCTACAGCTATAGACTAAGCTATAAAGATGACGCGTGCCATTGTTGTGTATTTGATATGAGGACTGCAAATAGCGGGTACCTGTCACTTATCCCGTAGATTATTATGTTGGTTGCTGTTTGCAATAAAATTGCAGCCGAACAGCCGCCCGCAGTAGGCGGGACTTGTTTGGCGTGGTTGGGGTTCTCCACCAAACGCATAGTACCAAAAGGGCCCTTCAGACCATTATAGTTTCTGCTGTTCTCTAGATGGTATAATTGTAATTATATAGTACTTTAAGGGCATTCAGACGTCAGTGTGAGGAAGGTTCCATGGTGGAAGGTGGAATATAGCGTTTCCTTTTTTTTTTTCTATTTTTACTTTACCTTAATATATATTTTTACTCTACGTTAATTCATAAAAAGTAAAATTACGAAACAAGCGCTTAACTTAAGACGAGTTTCATTTACCATCTGTGCTGTTTAAAAATTTTCTGTTAGATTTCATTAAAATTATTAAGTGATGCAATGTAATCCGGAGCCTCATCTAACACTGGATGCTATTAAGATACCATCTGAAATGCTACAATTACCTTCAACATTATTAAAAAAATTTCGAACAAAAAAAATACTATAATAAAAAAAAACTTTTATTCCCTTCACTTTCTTTTCACCCCTCTTCTCTTAATATAGTTACCCTTGGATTATCCCGTCTCTTCGATTGTTTGCCATCAATGATCTAATCTGCAGATTTTAGCTCCAGCTATCCTAACCTTGGAAAGTCCCCATGCAACGTCCAAGAATTTTGGAATTCAAACTTCCTAAGCTAAGCTCCTCTCTTAGGGTGCGCTTGATTAGTTATTAAAAAAATATTTTTTTATTTTTTAATTTTTAAAAAATAAAAATCAAAAATTAATATTTGATAATATTATAAAAAATAAAAAATTAAAATTAAAATAATCAAAATAATTATTTTATATGTAAAATAAAATTTTTTTATTTTTTAAAATTTATTTTTCTATTTTTTTTACTTCTCCACGTCTAAAATACCAAACAAAAAAAATAAAAAGTCCCAACTTTTCTCCCTCGTCTAGCTCTTTACCTCTCCACTTCTTTCTCCCTCTCTTCTTAAATCTTTCTTCTTCGTCGAGTTCTTCACCTGTTGTCTCCGAACGTTGCTTTTTACTTTACAATATAGTTATCAAACATATTTTTTTTATTTAATAATAAAAATTAAAAAATATAAAAAATATTTTTTAAAAATTAAAAATTAAAAAATACAACCAGATGCATCCTTAACTTTCCATTCTAAAATGCAACTTGCGTTATTTCCCGGCATAGGCCTTGTTAGAAGAAGTGGTTTGTAATTTGGGTAAGAGTTTGTTAGAAAATATTGAACGTTGAATGTGTTGGTTTGCTACTCGATATGGCCCCTTTTCGCAATAAATTTGCTTTGGAAAAGGTACATCTTCCGCTCTGCCACTCCGCGGATATTTCATGTTAAATGTTGTTAGTCATATGTCCTGGTGGATACAAAATGGGTGGATTGGTGGCTCATTAAGTGCTTATGCTTACCTTAGTTAGCTTGGCCAACTATAATCAATGCTAGCCACTAAGAATGCATATGGTTGCTTAATTTATGTAATCTCTGTTTAATTAACAAATGTAAGAAGCTTAGTTATTGCTAGCTCCCTTGAGTACAATCTTTTTGGTCCAAAGCTTGTATTTGTTTGTGATAACTAGTTGTGGAGAAGCCCCAGCTTAGTGGAAGGTGGCTTGATTTGGGTTGGTACCATGCGCTTCCACCATTAAGAAGTGGCACCAAGTTAAGAAAATTTTAATCCTAAACATACCACAAGACCATCGCATGATGCAGTTTTATGAGCTCAAGTAGATGGAGTTGGATGGTGAGACCCCATTGTATCATTTAATGAACTTAAAAAATTGAACTAAAAATTCTTAAGTAGAGGGTCTTGTGATAACTTTCTTTTTATAAAATTGTATGATTTCTTGATTACGGACGATCGGGTAGTTAAATAAATTTGCAATATTTTTTTATTTAATTATGATGAGATGTATGAGATGTATTATAATGTTTCTTGAATAATATAATAACTTATCTTGGAAAGGATGTGCGTTCATTCAAGGAGTGTACAAGTTTAGGCTGAGGTTATCCGAGGAACGCACATGATTGGGGTTAGTATGAAAATTAAGCTAGCACAAATTTATTGGATTACTATTATTGTAGAAATCTATCTTGGGTCAGGATGGCCGGAGTTGATCGATGACTGCAAATCAGCAATGGCAGGACAGCAGCGGTAGGACCTGTAAGATAAGTCTTTGACCGGAGTTGGCTCTGATGGAGATCCTCCAGTACTCAAGTCAAAATTCTGAAATAGATGGAAAGAAGTGAGCATATTAGAAGAAAAATGATTTCATACCTTGAGAGTTTCCTGTGGATAAAGGCTAAAGAGCCATGAGAAGGATGGAGAATCAGATGGTTAGTTTTGACTTATTAGACGAGATATATCCATTATCTTCTACTTTATCTAGAGAGATATATTTGTTATCTTTTGCCTCATCGAGAATGAAAACGAATCGATGGTTAGCCTTGCTTTATTGGATGAGATATTCTTGTTATTTTATTTCTTATCTGCTCATGGCAAGTTGTCACACGAATTTTGAAATTTTTTTCAGCTGGCATAAATAAGCCGCATTTGGACAACCTATCTCAAGTCGGATAGTGTAGGTCGAGGTATTCAGGCACCTTCAGGTGGTCTCTTGAAGGTAGCATACTCTTTAATTTGTCCTTGAGATGGCTCTGAGTATGTATAATAATTCCTTCGGAGATCTCAGCTCAGATTAGCATTGCTGATATTTTGAGCCTCCAAAGATTTTTTTCATCATTGTTGCTCATAGCTTGGCTTGTCTTCGAGAGGTTTATTTTGCTCATAGTTGATCGAGTTCTTCTTCATCGACTATTCTTATTTGGAAATGAGGTGTTTTCTTGTGGCTATATTCATCTGAAGATGAAGTACCTTCGAGAAACTTCTGACTATATTCGTTCAGAAATGAAGCATCCTTCTCGTGACTATATTCGTCTGAAGATGAAGCACCTTCAAAAAACTCCTAGCTATATCCATCTTGGGACGAAACACCCTTCTGGTGGCTATATTTATCTAGAGACGAAGCATCTTCAAAAAACTCATCGTAGCTATATTTATCTTAGAATGAAACATCCTTCTCGTGGCTATATTTGTCTTGGGATAAAGCACCTTCGAGGAACTCATTGTTGCTATATTCATCTTGGAATAAAATGCCCTTTTCATAGCTATATTCATCTTTGGATGAAGCACCTTCAAGAGACTTGTCATGATTATATTCATTTTCGGACGAAGTGTCTTTGAGAAACTCATCATAGCTATATTCATCTTAGGATGAAGCATTTTTTTCATGGCTATATTCGTTCAGAGATGAAGTACCTTCGAGAAACTCATCATGGCTATATTTATCTTGGGATAAAACATCCTTCTTATAACAATATTCGTCCAGAGATGAAGTATCTTTGAAGAACTCATCATGGCTATATTTATCTTAGGACAAAGTGTCATTCTCGTGACTATATTTATCTTAGGACAAGGAGCCTTCGAGGAACTCATCGTGGCTATATTTATCTTGAGACAAAGTATTCTTCTGCTATATTCATTAAGAGATGATGTACCTTTGAGGAACTCACTATGGCTATATTCATCTTGGGATGAACCATCCTTCTCATGACTATATTCGTCCAAAGATGAAGCACCTTCAAGGAACTCATCGTGGTTATATTCATCTTGAGACAAAGCGTCCTTCTCGTGGCTATGTTCATTTTGAAATAAAGTGCCTTTAAGGAACTTGTCGAGGTTATATTTGTTGCCCAGCTATGCAACCCAAGAGGGGGGGTGAATTGGGTTTCTAAAAATTTTAAGCTTAACTTATGACTTATGAGAAGTGTTTGACAAAGCTAAATAAATAGGGAGAGTAGAATTAATTCAAGGCTAACAGCAAGAGCAAGAATGCAAGAGAATAATGAAGAGATAAAGAAGAGCAATTAGACACACACCAAATAAAAAGATTTATAGTGGTTCGGTGCCAACCTAGCACCTACATCCACTCTCCAAGCTCCTACTTGAGAATTTCAATCCACTAATCTTGTATTCAACCCGAATACAAATATCGAAAACTCCGACTCTAGCTATCCCAAGCTAGTCTACTTATTTTTTGGGTACAAGCCAACCCAATACACTCTGATTCAAGGTTCAGATCAACCTTCCCTTGTTTTGGAACCCTTCCAAAATAAAAACAATAACACAAATAAAGTATAACAATGAATAGCACAAAAAAGCTCCTTTAATGAGCGTATGAGACTTTAAATACTCTTTACTCAAGAAGAAGAAGACCCTTTTTGATTTCCTCAAGGTGGTTGGAGACTAGAATGTGCACTTGAGGAGTTGGTGAACTTGGATCAAAGGCTTCTTGAATGCTTTGAGTGAGCTCTTGCTTAGGACTGAAAAGTTTGCTTGAAACCCCTTTTTCAAAATCTCTCTTCTTGATTCTTCTCTCTTATCTTCTTGTTGATTTTCATCTTTTTGTCCCTTTTATAGCTTTAAAAAATAGTGAAAAATATTCTAGGCTGAAAAAGAGCCATTAGACCATATTAAATGAGCATTAAAAGCACTTAAAACGGGTTAAAAACTAGCCGTTGCGGAAAAATCCTGTCATAGGGATTGACTCATGGGTCGACTCATGCCTGGGGGTAGACTCATGGGTCGACCTCTGTGGAAGAACAACAGAAAACAACCAGAAGACAAGGTTCTGTGATTTTTGGCCTAAAAACAGCAGGGGTCGACTCATGGGTCGACTCATGCCTTGGGGGTCGACTCATGGATCGACTCACAGGTTGTGCCAAGCCAAAAAATCTGCGTGCCAAACAGCTCATTGTCATGAGTTGACTCATGGGTCGACTCATGATTTTCAAACATGCATATCTTTCAAAATACAAGTCCAAAAATAATGAAATTTTTACCAATAGATCACAAATCTTTTGTTCTATCATTTGATGCTTTCAAATCAGAGTTTTGGTAAAATTATAATTTTGCCCCTGAAAAGCAATAAGTCTTTTTCAAGTGAAAATCATTAGTACTCCTTCAACTGCTTTGTAATCATCAAAATCAATCTAAGGAGCAACAATCTCCCCCTTTTTGATGATGACAAAATACTTGAACAAAAACATATATATGAATCAATGAGCATGAATTTCAAGGAATGAAATGCATTATAGGTAGTTTGAAGATAATTAGAAAATTTACTACCAACTTATAAGTGCATTTGCTTGAAAAGAAGATTGTTTCTTTTGGCATGTGATACATGTGTCCATTTGCATAAACAATTTGCCTATTGCTTAATGATTTAAAAATTTGCTCATTTGATTATGTAATTCTGGTATCAGAGCAGAAAATTTATTTTTGTTATCAGAGCAAAGCAGAATTTACCTTAGGATTTGAAAATTGCGTGTTTGAAAATATCTCATTTGCTTGTTTTTCAATTTTCTTAACATCTTGAAAATTCGCTCATTCTCATTTGATTATTTAATTTTGGTATCAGAGCATGTTTAAAAATTAAGTGTATCAATGCATGTCTAAGAATTAATTTTAAAGTATATCAGAGCATGTCAAATTTTAAGTGTATCAGAGCATGTCTAAGAAGTAATTTTAAAGTTTGATACTTTTCTTTAATTTTTCCCAATCCACTCATTTTATTTTTAAGTCTTTTATCAATCTTGCTTTTGATATTTTTCTTTAATTTCTCCCCCTTTTTGACATCATCAAACATTGTTAACTCCCCCTCTTTTTTTTGAATGCATTTTCTCTCTCTCTTTTTATTTCTTCAAACTTCTTGTGCTAATCATTAATTTTACTGACATTAATGTTTACTCCCCCTGAATACAGTAATCATAAAACAAAATATACCATTGAGTACTAGCAATTCATAGTATTTTAAGCACGCTCATAATTGAAAGGAACTCAATTTAAAGGACATACATTAAAAGTCAAAGAGTAGATACATAATCAAAAGGTGATTGGTACCATAGCTATTCCAATACATATTCCATAATATAAAAGTCAACCAGTTAATATCATTACTGTTGGGAAATGTGTCCCAAAAAGCCAATCGTCAAGCTGTTGACGGTTGAGCAACCAAGTATTATAATTGATTTGTTAATAAATAAAATATATTTGGCATCTTCATCATAAGCTTTCATCTTCTAATGAACTCCGTTGTTATGATGAAGTCCTTAGGACTATTTAAGTTCGATAAAGAGAGGATTTATCGATTAGTCCTTAAAACTGTTCACGACCAAATGATAGGCTGTTAATAAGGACGACAGCTTCTATCAAGCATAGGTCGCTGTAGGCCATATGGGTTGGTTGTCCTCTTAACCAAGGAGTGTGGAGACACTGGTATGGCATACAGGTGAGATGTAAGGGTACATCATCATTGAACGTGACCAACTCCAGAGCATTCTGCTGTCGAGAATGTCTCTGATGGGATATAGGTATAAGTGTCCCTTAGACTTGAGATCGCCTCAGTGACTTGCAAGCAACTCACTGTGCTTTGGTACTGGACTAACTGAATTTTTAATTCAGGGACGGAAGGCTTCTGGGCACAGTCAAGTACTTGCGAAGTCAGAGTGTGATCGAGATGGGATTGACCACTCCAAGAGTTGGAGAAGAATGAGTCGCTGTATTTCAATTTAGCAAAACTTTGGCCAGGGTAATCCATCAGATGGATTTGATATTTTGAAATACAATGTGGACAACCTGATCAGAGTTGACAGTTGAGCTCTGGGGTGTCCTATGATCATTTTGGTCAAGGAGATGAATTATATGAAAACTATATCCGCATGGGTTCTAAGGATGTTGTTCTACACATTCGACCTATCCGGACGTCGGGTACCATTGCTAGATGGTCACTTTGATTGGTATAGGAATTTGTTTCTATGCTACCGGCTTAGGTTCGGACCTATGAGGTCACACACATTAGAGTTCATGATCCGATCGGATGGTTGATCAACGATTAAGAATCGTTATAGGGTTAAATAATCAATACGATTGACATTTAACCCAGTGCAAGTGTTGCAGGAGGATCGATTAGCAATTCGATTGCTAATTAGCTTAATTTGATTAAGCCAATGGGCTGAGATTAAGTCTAATTAAATATGATTTAATTAGATTTGATTTGGGCTTGATTGGATCAAGTCCAATTGGTTTATTGGATAAGCCAAGTGCAAGGAAAGACTAGTCCTAGTTCAACTAGGACTTGGGTCAATCTAATTTCTAATTTGATTAGAAAATTAAATCAGATTTAAATCTAATTTAATCTGATTAAATTAGGTTCTTAATTAGGTTAAGACCTATTTTAATTGGGTTGATCTAATTTTGATTTGATTTGGTTTGGGAAACCAAATTAAAATAAGTTATGAGACAGAATCCTAGTAGGACTAGGATTCCACCTTGCACCACAAAAACCTTCTCCACGCCCTCTCTCTTATTCAACGCCAATCTCCACTTATTTTGTGCGACAAAAGCCCTCTCCCAGATCTCTCCCACGTTCACAAAAGGTCTCCTCTCTTCTTTCTTACATGGAAGGTGATTTGGATCAAATCTAAAAGGAATAAGTTTGGATTTCGAATTCTATGAGATAGAGTTTTAGAAATCCAAAACTCTTTCAATTTTGCACCGAATTTATCCAATTTTTTTTTGGAATTTTCGTGGCTTTTAGGGTTTACATTGTGCACCCTTTTCTGGTGATCCATGCACGAAAATATGGAGGAGGTGCTCAAGAGTTGGACGTCCCTTTACTTGCCATGTTTGGATAAGCCTTGACTAGGTGTTTGACCTAGACAAGGACTCTATCATATCTCTCTATATAAGATGAGTTTCTTCGTGAAATTTTAAAGTAGAGATAGATTTTTGAGAGGCCTTTCTGCCATCCAAAAATCAGAGAGAAATACCTTTGGGTCGTGGAGATATAAAAGACGCAAGTTTGGGTGTCTAGAGAGAAAAACGTGAAGAAGAAGAGGGTCTTCTTCTAGGGTTTTTATTTTCATATCTTTCCTCCTTCCATCTTGAGTTTCCTGAGAGCGTCTCAGATCTGAAACTCCTCCTTCTACTTTCCATCTTTGGAAGAGTCCAAATCAAGAAGAAGGAGGCACCTGATCAACCATCAAAGAAGGATCAGCGCAGTACTAGCATACTGTGCTGATTTCCTGAAGCAGGACTTCTGATCGAGATTCGTAGGCTCGTGTGGACGACTCCTAGAGGCCGGACGCGTGTGCGGCTTGCAACATCATCCTTAAGCCTGGATCAGCGAGGTTAGAGCGTCTAACTTGCAAGGTAATAGATCTGATCTATTATTTAATACATACATTAGATGTAGCTAGTATAGAAACATGTTGATATGATCAACATGTAATTCATACTATATTTATATATATTTTAATTTTTGATTTAATACTATGTAATAATCATGTAATAGGATCTTAGATCTAGGGATTTTCTGATCTTAGAAAATAAATTTTGATTTATTTTAGTCTTCCGCTGTATGATCTTGAAAAAGTTTCAAGATCTAACCCTGAAACCCTAGATCTGGTTCCTTCAATTACATGGCCCAAAAGATAGATCCTAGAAAGAACAACAGACAAGGCTAGCTACAAGGATCTAGTGGAGCTCATGACTAGATGGATCAGAATCAGATGTATCAGAGATAGGGTGGGGAGATGATGGATCACGACCAAGGACTCGTCCTCTACCCCGTCTGCCTCTGTCACGAGTGGAGGTGCTGGCACGAGTAGGTGGGCGAGATGATCCTGAAGGCTGAGAAGTCATAGACTGAACTGCAAGAGAGAGCCTGATGGTGTCAAGAAGGTTCAGAGCTCTCGAAACAGACTGAAGCAGTGCAGTGAACTGTGTGGATGCATGCTCACTAGAGCCTCTGATCTCTCTCCTCAGAAAATCAAATCCACTCTCCAATACTCCTCTAAGTCTGGCTGCCTCCGTAGATAGGTCTGAGACCTCAATAGTGCACTCCTGTGGCTGAGAATGGGCCAAAGCTAAGACTTGCCCCTGTAAGTCTAGTACTCTCCCAGTCAGTCTCAAAATGTAATCCTCGAGCTGCTGAATCCGAACAGACTGATCTGTGATCATCTGAAATATAGTGAAGATATGGGGGATCAAGGTCTGATCAGATGCATCTAATAATGTGGATCTCGGTGCAAACGCAGAAGTGCTCCACTGATGAGAAAGCAAGGAAGCCACACGCTGAGAAATCTACTCAATCTGATCATCAGCCAATCTGAACTCTGAGGGAGGTGCTCTGCTATCTGGTTGCTGAACTGGTGTGTGCCTCCTGGTGGACTCTGAAGGGCCGGTCTCTGGATCTGAAATAAACTGGATATCTGGAGATGCTGCCCTAAAGTCATGGAGAGGTGATGAGGGACTTTCTTCCTCAGCTCTGTCCTCAATTCTGTCCTCAGCTCTCTCCTCAGCTCTTTCTTCTGTACCCTTGATCCAACCACCATCAATCCTAGTGAATCCCATGCGGTGCAGAGTGTGTTGGTTGATGGTGTCAGCGTGAGAAAGCCTAGCAGATGCCTCCCTCTCAAAACTGACTTCAAACCTCCTGAAAACCAGTGTGAGGGCCATACCAAAAGGCAGATGTGCCTTGGATCTATTCAGTGTTTCTCTCATGGCCTCAATCATTAAAGCAGGAAGGTTTAAGGGGGTTTGGGTGATCACATGAAACATTATACATATGTCTCGGCCAGAAAGGAGGTCATGTCTACCACTTCTCGGGAAGAAAAGCTTTGTCACTAATTGATGTAGAATTCTCATTTCAATTGACAAGATTTTGGCTTCTAATTTATTTAGACTTTTCGAGTAAGTTCCTCCTAAAATTACATTGATCCCTTCTTCCTTCACTGGGAGTTCCATGTTAGAATATCCCTCACAGGGCAAATGTAGAATCTCTCCCAAAATAATAGGATCTAAGCAGATATCAATTCCCTTAACAGTAGAAGTTACTGTTCCATTGCCATAGTGCAGATTTAGATAAAACTCTCTAACCAAGTCTACATATGTAACTTCCTTGAGAGAACAGTAAAATCCCCAACCTTGGTTTTTGATCTTTGACCCAAAGGAGAAACCTTCTTTTTCAAAGAATCTAAAGTCCACATTCTTGTCGGTTTCTACCTTTCTGTCAGAGAGAGGAATTTTGCTAGGGCTGAGAGGAGACTGAGAGGAACCTGGTGCAGATGCTGAAGTCGGAATGGGAGCAGAGGAGGTCTAAGAACCTTGCCTTTTCCTACGGATGCCTTCTTCCAGCTCACGGACTGATTTCCTTCTTTGTGGGAGTTTCATCTTTAGGGCCATTCTCACCACAAGAGCAAGCAAGGAGACTCGGAAGATCAAAAGGGTGAGGAGAAGGAGGGTTATTAGAAGATGGAAAGGGATTTTGGCGGAGAGAAATCATGATTTTGAGAAGAACGGTGGAAGCTAGGGCACGCTCCAACCGCTTCAGTCAAGGGAGAAAGATGCGAAAAGCTCCTTTCCCAAGGGGTGATTTGAGGTGGAGAGGTGATGGGAGAATGATCTTGGACTAAATCCTTGGTTTTGGAGAGAACGAAGATGAGGACGACGAGTCTTGGAGGGAGGAAGACGAAGAAGAAGGAGGGGTCGGCTCATGAACGGGCTTTAAGTTAAAAAGGAATGAACCCATGGGAAGTTGGCCAAGAATTTCAAGTATGCCATTGGGTCGACCCTAGGGGGTCAACTCATGATTCACAAAATTTCAGAAAAAATATGAATAAATTCTGAAAAAATTCAAAATTTTGGGAGAAAAATTTTTCTCAATGACAAGTTGTGAGAATGATAATCTTAAGCTTTTAGATCCAAGAGAGATGATGAAAATTGAGCTCAAAGAAATTTTGACATCGATTCCTTGGAATTGGAGAAATATTTAGGCAAATGGATCAAGAATTCCTAGATTTCTTCTAATTTCACAGAATCTATCCTCACTAAGGGCCTTTGTAAAGATATCAGATAATTGATTTTCAGTGCAAACATAGTTAAGAATTATATCTTTGTTTTGAACATGTTCTCTTATAAAATGATGTCTTATTTCAATATGTTTAGACCTTGAATGTTGAATTGGATTTTTAGTAAGGTTTATGGCACTTGTGTTGTCACATCTTATGGGTGTTTCATTAAGTTTGATACCAAAGTCTTCGAGTTGTTGCTTAATCCACAAGATTTGAGCACAACAACTTCCGGTTGCAATGTATTCGGCCTCAGCCGTAGACAGTGCTATCGAATTTTGTTTCTTGCTAAACCAGGAGATTAGGTTAACTCCAAGAAATTGGCAAGTTTCACTAGTGCTTTTTCTGTCTAATCTACATCCAGCAAAATCAGCATCTGAATATCCTATTAAGTCAATTAATGAGTCCTTAGAGTACCATAATCCTAGAGTTTGAGTACCATTTAAATATCTAAAGATTCTTTTAACAGCATTCAAGTGAGACTCTTTAGGATTAGATTGAAATCTAGCACACAAACAAACACTAAACATGATATCAGGCTTACTTGCAGTTAAATATAATAGAGAGCCAATCATACCTCTATAATATTTTAAGTCTACACATTTACCTTCTTCATCCTTGTCAAGCTTACATGAGGGGCTCATGGGTGTGCCAATTGGTTTGGAGTTCTCCATTCTAAATCTTTTGAGTAATTCCTTGGTGTACTTGCTTTGGATGAAAGAGATTTTCTCTTTTGTTTGTTTGATTTGGAGTCCGAGGAAGAAAGTAAGTTCTTCCATCATGCTCATCTCGAACTCCCCCTGCATGAGCTTAGAAAAGTCTTGACAAAGAGATTCATTAGTAGACCCAAAAATAATGTCATCAACATAAATTTGTATAACTAACATATCATTTTGATTTCTTTTAATAAAGAGGGTTGTGTCTATATTACCTCTTGAAAAATTATTATTTAGTAAAAATTTGCTTAGCCTATCATACCAAGCCCTAGGTGCTTGTTTTAATCCATATAGAGCTTTATTTAATTTAAAAACATGATTAGAAAAAGTATGATTTTCAAAACCTGGAGGTTGTTCTACATAGACTTCTTCAGCAATATATCCATTCAAAAATATACTTTTGACATCCATTTGAAATAATTTAAATTTCATAAAGCAAGCATATATAAGTAGAAGTCTAATGGCCTCTAATCTAGCAACAGGTGCAAAGGTCTCATCAAAATCAATTCCTTCTTCTTGATTATAACCTTTAGCAATCAATCTTGCTTTATTTCTTATTACATTTTCATGTTCATCTAATTTATTCCTAAAGACCCACTTTGTGCCAATTATTGAATAATTTTTAGATCTTGATACTAAAATCCATACATTATTTCTTTCAAATTGATTAAGTTCCTCTTGCATTGCATTAATCCAATTATAATCATTTTCAGCTTCTTCAATAGTTTTTGGTTCAAGATGAGATACAAAAGCACAATGATTAAATACATCTTTAAGTGAAGAATGAGTTTTTACCCCATGCATAGGATCACCAATAATTAACTCCTTAGGGTGATTGTGAACATACCTCCATTCTTTGGGTAGGTCATTTGTACCTTGAGATTGTTCTTGATGTTCTTCACCTCCCTCATCCTGTTTGTCTTCATGTTCCTTGTCATCTTGAACTGTTGAATCTTTCAGAGTGATCTCCTTCATTCCTTCTATAAGAGGATCTGCATCATCAACACCTTCATTCTTCCTTGAAGGAAGATCGTTAGATTCATCAAAGACAACATGTATGGACTCCTCTACTACTAAAGTTCTTTTGTTAAAAACTCTAAAAGCTTTACTAGTGGAGGAGTAACCAAGAAAGATTACTTCATCTGATTTTGCATCAAATTTTTTAAGTCTTTCTTTACCATTATTTAACACAAAACATCGGCAACCAAAAATATGAAAATAAGCAATATTAGATTTTCTTTCTTTCCAAAGCTCATAGGGGGTTTTCTTTAAAATTTGTCTAATCAAAGCACGATTTAAAATGTAATATGCTGTGTTGATTACTTCCGTCCAAAAATATCTTGGAAGGTTGCTTTCACAAAGTATGGTATGGGCCATTTCTTCTAAGGTTCTATTTTTTCTTTCTACTATCCCATTTTGTTGGGGTGTCCTAGGAGCAGAGAAGTTATGGCCAATTCCCTTTTCATCACAAAAATTTTCAAAGTCTTGGTTTTCAAATTCAGTTCCATGATCGCTTCGAATATTTTGAATTGAAAATCCTTTCTCATTAGTGACTTTTCGGTAAAATTTAGTGAAAACATGAAAAGTTTCATCTTTGTGTGCTAAAAAGAAAACCCAAGTAAAACGAGAGTAATCATCTATAATTACAAAACCATATCATCTTCCTCCTAGACTTGTGGTTCTAGTAGGTCCAAATAAGTCCATATGCAAAAGCTCTAAAGGTCTAGAGGTTGAAACAATATTTTTGGATTTAAATGAAACTCTTGTTTGTTTACCTAGTTGGCATGCATCACAAATTCTATCCTTTTCAAAATTCAATTTTGGCAAACCAAGAACTAATTCTTTCTTAATTAATTTTGAAAGAGAATGCATGCTAATGTGTGCAAGTCTGCGATGCCAAAGCCAACTAGTCTCATTAATTTTAGTATTCAAGGATACTAGGCATTACATGTTTATTTTGGCTAAATCATTTAAATCTACCATATAAATATTACCATGTCTATGTCCAATAAATTTAATGCCATCATTAATAGGACTAGTTACAATGCAAACAGACGATTCAAAAACAACTTTATATCCTTTATCACAAAATTGACTAATGCTTAGTAAATTATGCTTTAAATCATCTACTAACAAAATATTTTCAATGTATTTGGAGGGAGTGATACCAATGTTACCTATACCGATGATCTTTTCTTTGCCATTGTCTCCAAAGGTGACCATCCCTCCATCCTTAGCATCAAGAGTGATGAATTGGAATTCATCACCAGTCATGTGTCTCGAGCATCCACTGTCAAGGTACCATTTCCTGTTTCCTCCTTGGGATGCTAGACACACCTGCAAGCAAAAGTCAAGTTTTTGTTTTAGGTACCCAAGTTTTTTTGGGTCCTTTTTGGTTAGTCATAATGGTTCCTTTTGGAACCCATATTTTTTTTATATTTGAGTTTGCAGACTTGTTAGAGAAGCAAGTGTATGACTTATGTCCTACTCTACCACATTTAAAGCAAGTAATATTAGAAGACTTGTTATTTAAAGAGTTTACATAAATATTTTTCAGATATTTTTATTTCTTCAAGGGGTTATAGCCAAGTCCAGCCTTATCATATACGGCCTTTTGATTTTCAAGAATCATATTAAGTTTATTTGAACTCAAGGTGAATTTTTCAACTAATGGTTTTAACTTGGCAATTTCATTCTTTAAACTTTGATTTTCTTGAAGCAGGATGGATTTTTCAATTGAAATACTTTCATTTTGTTTCAATAAAGATTGATTTTTCAATTTTAGATCTTTGTTCTTCATCCCTAGTTTCTTTAATTCATCAACTAAATCATAGAAAGCTTCATGTAATTCTTCAAATGTAAAGTCACTAGGAGTTTCGGATATTACCTCATTTTCGTGTGCCATAAGGCACAGGTTGGCTTGTTCGGTTGAGTTATCCTCTTCGAAGCTTGAGTCATCACTCGCACTCCAAGTGGCCATCATGGCCTTCTCTTGTACTTCTTGTACTTCTTGGGACCCTTCTTCAGTTGTGGGCATTCGGACTTGAAGTGTCCTGGCTTCTTGCATTCGTAGCAGATAAGGGATTGATCTTTCTCTTTTTCTTTGCTCTGTTCTCCTTTTGTGAATGGCCTCTTCCTCATCCCTTATTTCCTTTTTCTCAAAAATTTCTTGAATCTTCGGGTAATGAGTGCCATTTCTTCATCCTGTTCTTCATCTTCAGTGTCATCAGTTTCTTCATCTGGTGGAGCTGTGGATTTGAGGGCAATTGTTCTTTTCTTTTTGACTTCTTCCTCTTGATGTTGCTTCATGCTTAGCTCATGAGTCATCAATGATCCAAGAAGCTCTTCCAAGGGTAGAATGTTCAAGTCCTTGGCTTCTTGGATGGCGGTCACTGTGGCTTCCCAAGTTCTTGGTAAGGACCTGAGAATCTTTCTTACAAGCTCACTGTTAGTATAGGACTTACCAAGACTCTTTAAACCATTAATAATATCAGTAAAGCGAGTAAACATTCCAGTTATGGACTCATCATGCTCCATTTTAAACAATTCATATTTATGCACAAGCATGTTGATTTTAGACTCCTTTACTTGATTGGTTCCCTCATGGGTTACTTCTAACCTATCCCATATTTCTTTAGCAGATGAGCAAGTAGAAATGTGATTAAATTCGTTAGCATCAAGAGCACAATAAAGAACATTCATTGCTTTAGCATTTAATTGGGCCATTTTCTTATCAACCTCATCCCATTCTTTCTCGGGTTTGGTTGATTCCACACCATCTATAAATTTAGTGGGTGTGTGAGGACCGTTCACTATGATACTCCACATATCATAGTCGAGTGCTTGAATAAATATTTTCATCCAAGCTTTCCAATAGGTGTAATTAGACCCATTGAAAAGTGAAGGTCGGTTGGTAGATTGCCCCTCGGCTAGAGAAGTGCCGACTTGAGTTGCCATAGATCTTTGGCTCTTTGATTGTTTAGATCAAAGTAGGGCTAGAGCACCGGGCTCTGATACCACTTGTTGCCCAGCTATGCAACCCAAGAGGGGGGGTGAATTGGGTTTCTAAAAATTTTAAGCTTAACTTATGACTTATGAGAAGTGTTTGACAAAGCTAAATAAATAGGGAGAGTAGATTAATTCAAGGCTAATAGCAAGAGCAAGAATGCAAGAGAATAATGAAGAGATAAAGAAGAGCAATTAGACACACACCAAACAAAAGGATTTATAGTGGTTCGGTGCCAACCTAGCACCTACATCCACTCCCCAAGCTCTTACTTGGGAATTTCAATCCACTAATCTTGTATTCAACCCGAATACAAACGTCGGAAACTCTAACTCTAGCTATCCCAAGCTAGTCCACTTATTTTTCGAGTACAAGCCAACCCAATACACTCCGATTCAAGGTTTGGATCAATCTTCCCTTATTTTGGAACCCTTCCAAAACAAAAATAATAACACAAACAAAGTATAACAATGAATAGCACAAAAAAGCTCCTTTAATGAGCGTATGAGACTTTAAATACTCTTTACTCAAGAAGAAGAAGACCCTTTTTGATTTTCTCAAGATAGTTGGAGACTAGAATGTGCACTTGAGGAGTTGGTGAGCTTGGATCAAAGGCTTCTTGAATGCTTTGAGTGAGCTCTTGCTTAGGACTGAAAAGTTTGCTTGAAACCCCTTTTTCAAAATCTCTCTTCTTGATTCTTCTCTCTTTTCTTCTTGTTGATTTCTATCTTTTTGTCCCTTTTATAGCTTTAAAAAATAGTGAAAAATATTCTAGGTTGAAAAAGAGCCGTTAGACCACATTAAATAAGCATTAAAAGCACTTAAAATGGGTTAAAAACTAATCGTTGCGGAAAAATCCCATCACAGAGGTCGACTCATGGGTCGACTCATGCCTGGGGGTCGACTCATGGGTCGACCTCTGTGGAAGAACAACAGAAAACAACCAGAAGATAAGGTTCTATGATTTTTGGCCTAAAAATAGCAGGGGTCGACTCATGGGTCGACTCATGCCTTGGGGGTCGACTCACAGGTTGTGCCAAGCCAAAAAATCTGCATGCCAAACAGCTCATTGTCATGAGTTGACTCATGGGTCGACTCATGATTTTCAAACATGCATATCTTTCAAAATACAAGTCCAAAAATAATGAAATTTTCATCAATGGATCACAAATCTTTTGTTCTATCATTTGATGCTTTCAAATCAGGGTTTTGGTAAAATTATAATTTTGCCCCTGAAAAGCAATAAGTCTTTTTCAAGTGAAAATTATTAGTACTCCTTCAACTGCTTTGTAATCATCAAAATCAATCTAAGGAGCAACAATATTCATCTTAGGATAAAGCATCTTCTTATGGCTATATTTATTCAGAGATGAAGCACCTTCAAGGAATTCATCATGACTATATTTATTTTGAAACAAAGCATCTTTCTTGTGGCTATATTCATCTTGGGGTGAAGCGCCTTCGAGAAACTCATCATGGCTATATTCATCTTAGGACAAAATGTCCTTGTTGTGACTATGTTCGTCTGGAGACGAAGCACTTTCAATGTACTTCCCATGGGTTGGCCAAGGGATTCTTTGTCTCGGATGGTTAGAGTTTGAGGGCTCTGCTCAATGCCTTTTGGCCATTGATTGTGGTCTCCACTCGACTTGCCAGTGGACAAGGAGCGCCGATCGGCCTTGAAGTCATAGATTTGCACATGATGAATGAAAGAACTTTGCTAGATTGGCTTTGGTTAGGCCCCCTAATTTTTAAGTCAAGTCAACCTTTGAAGTAAAAAAAATAACAAATGATTAGAGTCATGTTATCCTATTTTAATGAGTTTGCATCTAGTCGGCCTTCAATGGTTGGTGTTCTTAAGTCAATCTTTTCATTTCAGCTTCCAAAAGTTTAGCTTTGAAATGTTGACTTTTGGGAGTTTAGCTTTTAGGAGCTCATTTTTTGAGGGTCGACCTTTAGGGGTCGACTTTTGGGAGGTTGGCTTTGGGAGCTTAGTCTTTAGGAGCTCAATTTATGGAGGTTGGCCTTTGAGAGCTCGACTTTTAGGAGCTTTCTTTTGGGGCATCAGCCTTCAGAGATCGACTTTTAAAAGGTCGACTTCGAGAGCTTGGCCTTCTAGAGGTCAACTTATGAAAATCGGCCTTTGAGAGCTCAACTTTTAGGAGCTTGCTTTTGGGGGTTCCGCCTTCAAAGGTCTTTTAGGAGGTCGGCTTTGAGAGTTTGACCTTCGAGAGGTCGGCTTATGGAGGTCGGCCTATGGAGGTCGGCCTTCTTTGATCAGCCTTTAGACTCCATCTTGGCATTGGGCTTCATTTCAACCTCGATCTTTCATCTCGGCTCAGTCTCAGTCTTAGCCTTTGGCTTGATATCTCAGCTTAGATTTTGAGCCTTGCCTCAACTCGATCTCAATCTTTGTCTCGATTTGATCTTGATCTTTACCTCAGCTTGATCTAGATCTTTGCCTTGATTCAACCTTAATCTTTACCTCAGCTCGATCTAGATCTTTGCCTTGGCTCGGTCTTGTTCTTTGCCTCGGTTCAGATTTAATTTTTGCCTCCGCTCAGCCTTGATCATTTTTTCGATTCTGTCTTATTCATTGCCTCGATTCGGATTTGCTCTTTGCCTCGATTCAAACATAATCTTTACCTCAGCTTAGCCTTAAACTTTGCCTTGGTCCAACCTTGATCTTGCCTTGGCTCAATCTTATTCTATGCCTAGGTTTGGACTTGATCTTTGTCTCAGCTTGACCTTGATCTTGCCTCTACTCAATCTTGTTCTTGCCTTAGTTCGGATTTGTTCTTTGCCTCAGTTTGGACATAATCTTTGCCTCAGCTCAGCCTTGAACTTTGTCATGGTCTAGCTTTTTTGTCTTAGCTCGATCTTGTTATTTACCTCAGTTCAGACTTGATCTTTACCTTAGCTCGATCTTGATCTTGCCTCGGCTCGATCTATGCTGGCCTCAATTCGAACTTGATCTTTGCCTCAGTTCAGATGCTCCAAGACCTATGGTCCTATAAGAAGGAAAGAAAATGGAATGATAGATAAGAGCTTGAGAGTCTCTTAGTATGAGAGTTTTTGAGTCATGAGAGTCTCTCCCTCTTAGAACTTTTTTTTTTTGGAATGTCCTTGATTCTGTTCAGATAGATGAGAAAGTATAAATCCATCATGATTTTGGGGATAGAATTCGAGGGATTTCTATAATCCCCTTCCTTATTTAGATTTTAATCTATCATGATCTCTTCCTTGTTTGGATCCCATGAAGAATTCAAATTTTGAGATATGGACGGGAAAGCAAGAATAATTCCAAAATCGAGGGATTCTGGTAGTCCCCTTTCTCATTTGGATATTGTGATCTCTTTTCTCATTGGATCCTTCATTTTTATCTGGATGTTGCGACCTCCTTCCTCATCTGGATCCTCATTTGGATCCTTCTTTTTTATCTAGATGTGGCAATCTCTCTCCTCATTTGGATCTTATGCCTCCTAGTTTTGAGCCTAACTAGAACAACCTAAGGGGCATTAACTGATTTGAAATGGTCGGCTTGGATCTGGTCATGACATCCATCTCCGATTGATTTGGAGGTGACTGGATCTAATCAATGTCGGCCGATCTAGAGATGGTAAGGTATGATTGACCTTTGGCTGATTTGGAGGCACTCAAATATGATCGACATCGGCCAATCTACAAATGGTCAGCTTAGATTCGATCGACAACTAATCGATCTTGGAGTAGCCAAATCTGACCAGCATCGATCGATCTAGTCTTTAGTAATTTAGTGGCATTGGAGTGATGCAATAAAGTTTCTTTAATTAGACGCACACTTCTTCTCATAAATGGATCTGAGCCCTTCCTCTAGTTTTTATCTATTGTTGTAGAACTCTATCTTGGGTTGGGGTGGCTAGAGTTGATTGATGACCGTAGATTGGCAATAGTAGGACAAGGTGATTGGACCTGCAAGATAAGTCTCTAATTAGAGTTGGCTCCAATCGAGATCCTTCGATGCTCAAGTCAAAATTTTGAAACAGATAAAAAGAAGTATATTGAAAAAGAAATAATTTCATACCTTGGGGGTTCTCTATGGGCCTCTATTTATAGATAGAGGCTGAAGAGCTATGAGAAGGAAAGAGAATTGATGGTTAGCCTTGACTTATCAAGAGAAATATGCCCATTGTTTCTGCTTTATCTGAAGAAATATATTTATTATCTCCTACCTCATCAAAAATGGAGGAGAATCGATAGTTAACCCTATTTCATTAGACAAAATATTCTTATTATCTTCTTCCTTATCTGCTCACGGTAGGTTGTTACATGGATTTTGAAATTTTTTTCAGCTGGCGTAAATCAGATACAATATTTTTTTGAATTGTTAGCAGACATTGACCATCATTTAAGGTTGGACCAAGCCCAGCTTCCTTATGCATCGATTTCATCTAAGAAAGAATTTCCTATCCATAACAATTGCTTTTGACCCAAATTTTAGAATGGATCAATTTCATTTTGATTTATAAAAATAATTAAAATTGTTAAAATTTTGATCAAGGAATCAAGCAACATAATCCATCCTAAAGTAGATGAATCCATTATAATAATAATATGATGTTGGTATTAGTCTTTGTTGGTGTACCACCTAGGGTCCATGCATAGGGCATTAAAAATAGATTGGATATGAATTTGAGATATTAGTATGGATTGAATTTTGAAATCCATATTTCTATCAATATCTTTTTGGCATATATGAATATAGATACAAATATTAAAAAAATATTAAAATTAGTATCTATATTTATTCCAAATGAACATGAATAAAAAATAGATATTAAGCATATTCATATTTATTTTAGATAGATATTAGAAGTCAGATATTATTTAGATATAGTTTCTTCTTTCCAAATATCAATATAAATTTGATAGTGTTCGTGTATAGATCAGACTTTGAGCTGAGTTCAATAAGGTAAACTAAGATGATTGACATAACAGAATGTATGGTGATAAAATATGTTGCTATGCCTCTTCAAATGGGTATGATAGCTCAAATATATTGTCTAGCTGGAGTAGGTTAGCATTAGTCAGGATCCCAACCACCTATAAAGAAAGTCCACACACATCGGAGGAGATAGGGGGTTCTTCAGTGGGGCATCCTCTGATGCTTCAGTTAGTGAAAATTAGAAGGGAAGAACAGTAGAAAGAGATAGTGAACACCATAGAAAGAGATAGTCTCCCCCCTTTTTCCCCCTTCTCTTTCCTTTTTATGGGGTAAGGTTTGCTAGGCAGTTAGCAATTGTCAGAGCTGGAGTAGTGGATTGTTGGCAATTGGTTATAGAGCCAGCTATCCATGTGTAGAGAGATGGATGCCGTTACAACCGAATGCTAACTCAGAATAATTTACACATCCATGGCTTCTTATAGCTTCCGAACTAGAGCATGGCTCATAGAAAATTGGGACAGAGATGAGATGAGGTCGACAGAAAACCATTAATGTAGACCTTGTTTGAGGGTCGACCTTATGTGATTGGCTATCAATCGATGACATCAATATTCCATAAAACATACATCCCAAATCATCCACATCATAATGCCAAGTGTTTGTCACATCTTCGAAGGTCGGACATGTCATTAGGTAGACCAATTCTTGCTGAACAATTGCCCCCCAATTTTCAGTTCGGAAAGCATTTCTTCTTGCTCTCTCTTTTATTCTTTCTTTTTTTTCAGTACTAGGAAGCAGATCACCATTTGGATTCCAGAGTCATATGTAGCAGTGAGCTCCTTTATCTTTGTGACACTTCGTTAATACAATCAGAATAGTTAAATACCACTTCAGGTCTTCACCAATGTGATGAGAGTTCTGTTTCAATAGGTAGCGCTTAGAAACATCGATAACTCATATCAATTTATTGTTGAAATGGCATTTTAACTAGGACCTAGAGTTGTCGGATGTTTCTTGGTCCGATTATCATTTGGCGCCTGTAAAGGCATGAGTCCCATTGTTGCACTGTTGTTCTGTCACTCTGCATTAATTATCTATCATAGTATACGAAGGGGCACATCACTTGAATTCTAAAAGAATACATCACATCCTTTCTGCAGTAATATCTAAGCGGTATTTAAAGAGTCGTAATGATTTTGAAAAAAAATGGTTTTCCATATGTTCTTCGACCCACCACATGATGCCAAATGGCAATGCTCGCAGCATTGGATGGCAAGGGTCAGAGGAACGGAACCATTGATGTCCCCTTATTAATATAGTCATTCGGGCTTGGCTTCCACCTTTCCACCATTATTGTTGCATCTGCTGTTCTTGAAGTTTTCTTCCCAGATGGCAACTTCCAGCATGATAAGAGATCCTTCGGCTAGTTCGTCTTTTACTTCTTCATCCTTTGAACTTAAGTTCTGTAACTTTCCAACCCTTAGTCTTTACTTTCATTTTGTCTATCCGATATTTCTATTACCTCCATAAGTTTTTATTCCTCTTTCTTTGACCTTATGGCTCCTTATAGAAAATAGGTAAATATAGTAGTCCCGAACCTTCTAGCTCTTCTTCTCCAAAAGGGCCTAGGGTCGCTCCATAGAGAGTCCCCAATGAGGCTCCTTATGGCCAGAGCCATATGTCTCTATGACCCAACCATGAAGAGTTGCGTCTTGATGAATCTGACTAGTGAAAGTTTTGGATTCAATATTTCATCCCTTCTTTCTTTAGGTTAGTTACACCCAATAAAAATGATAGGGTTTTCATTCCTCAAGAAGGCTATGTCACTTTTTATGAGGAGACACTTCTTTCTGGTCTTTGATTTTTTCTTCATCTTTTCATTTGTAACATATTAGATTATTATAGGATTCTTCACACTCAGATCACTTTGAATAGGATTTGAGCTTTAATCGCCTTCATTTTGATTTGCAACATCGCTAAAATTTCTCCTCGATGCTTACTTTTTAGGTCTTTATTTTTTTTTGAAAAAGCACCTCTATGATAAGGAGTGGTGGTACTTCTCCTCTCACCTTAAGTGTAAGATTATAGATGGCCTACCATCTTTTGTATATAGCTGGAAGGATAGGTACACTTTTGTTTCTTCAGATTAGCCTTGGGGGTTTGGAATCACCTGAGGTGAGCCTTGGCTCGAGCCGAACAATAAGAGGGATCCTCTCAAAGAGAACCTAGAAGACTATCAAAAACTGCTCAATATCCATATCCTTTAATTCAAGAACCTATTGATCAAGCAAGGACTATATGCTGCAAGCATCAGCTATATCACTTCTCATCATATGTTATTATTCTTCATGCTTTCTTATTGTTTTATCTTTCCTCATTGCAGACTTCTAAGTCTTTTTTTTTTGTAGAAATGAAGCAAACAATCGATGACATTGAAGTTGTGCAAGCGAGGAAGGGCAAAAAGAGATCAGCCTTGCACCCAAAGGTTGAGCTCTCAAAGAGGAAGAAGCTGGGTTCTTCCTATCCACCTCGACCTCAGTTGAGGTCTTCTACAGTGATGGTGGTCTCATCAGATCAAGCTCTGAGGTTGGCAGCTTCAGCTATCTCTCAGATCGAAGCGGAGGTCATTATTCTGATCAACGTGGCTCCGAGACCTCCTTCGGGAGATAATCGACCTCTTTTTGACCTTATTGCCTAGAAAGAGATCATGATGCTGACGAAGACACTAAGGAAGGATGCACCGGTGCTGATGGACGGTCAGCTCACTAGTGAGCTAATGAATCTCCTCATTCTTCTAATAGACTGGGAGCTACAGAGGAATATTTCAATAAAAAATGTCTAGGATACTAGTTTAATCAACATCATTAGGTTGAGTTCTTCCTCCCTCTTCTTTTATTTTTTCCTTTCCTTTTCTTTTCTTCTTTCTTCTTTTGCAACTCACGTTCTTTGTGTAGATGATGCACTCACTTCTCTTCATTAGGAAAACTTTAGTGGAAGGTGATTGGGATAAGGCTTCTCTTATGAAGAAGTTGAAGACAGCTAAGGAGGAGTTGAAAGCTACATTCAAGAAGGTTGAAGATGACCAGGCTTGGTTGGAGGTCGATTGAAGGAAAAAGGGTAGTTCAAAGCATGTATTTTTAAAATTTTATAATAAAATAATAAAAAATTAAATATTTTAATTTTTTAAACATACCTTATATCAGATCTAAACTATCATTAAGGATCTATGATATAAAAAATTTATATATAAAATTTAAAATAAAATAAAAAACTGCATCGATCACATCGATGCCCTGAATTTGATCTAACCTTTAGATTATATTGGTAGAGTTCAGAACTCATACCTTTTCATGGGTTGATGATCTTCACTACTGATAAGCATGGTATGAAGCTCTTGCTGATGTCGAGCAGTCGCACAAGCATCCGATCTCTACAGATGGTCCACATGAAGTCCCTCAAACCGATCAATCCTCCGCAGGAGTGCTAGCTCGCGTAGTCGGCTTCTGATGGCAGATCTGACTTGATCTCCTTCTTCGATCACCTCGAACTATTTCAATGTCGAAGATAGATTAGAGAAGGATGTTGGATGGTAAAAAAAATTTAGATGAAGACTTTCTTCTCTTTGATTTTTTCCTCACCCAAAAATCTAGAATAATTCTAGATCTCTCACCCAAGAGGAGAACGGTCTCCTCTTTTGTTCATACCAAGGAGGAAGGAAATCCACCCAATCCTCACATTCCAAAGAAGTATTTTTGATCCTCTTTCTCTTTAATATCTCATGGTAAAGAGCTCTCTTCTTTTGGCATACAAAATTATGGCCTTTTTATGGTTGTCGCACAAACCAGATAAAATAGGATAAGGGCTGGAGTTTGTTACAATTCAAACTCTTTTAAATTTCAATTTGATTTTAATTTTTTCTCATCCTTATTTAACTTAAAGAGGGACTTATCAGAGAAAATTAGATACAAAAATTAGTTGAAAATATCTCCTTTTCTCGTACACAATAGACCCCTTCAAAAGCAGCCAACGTATGGAAGGATATAGATAAAGTTTTAAGTTAAAATTCAAACTAATTTGAATTCAAATTAAAATCAACCAAGTTCTATCCTTAATGAGTGATAAAAGAAAAATTATTTTTTAGTTTTCTCACATACAAACTAATTTTATATGATGAGAAAAAGTATGAGACAATTTAGGTGGCGTAAGGGATAGAGTCCTACTCATTTGGGACTCTAGGGTTTAACCAATTGGATTTCTTTCAAATCCAATCCAATTAGATCCAAATAAAATATGATAAACCTAATCTAATTAAGCTCTTATAATTTTAATTAAATTTGATCAAATTAATAAATTAATTAAGCCATAGATCTGATCAAATCAGGATCATTTCTTTCTTACCGATTAGGTCATCTCATAACCTAATCTGACTTGACCTGATTGAATCAAATTCAATCAGACTTGATGCAGACTTTAATGCTCAATCAAATTGAGCTAATTACTAATCTAATCACTAATTAATCTTTCATTAAAGATAAAGTCCAAGTCTAGTGGGACTCTTCTCTAGAGTCCCCATCCAGTGGGACTCTTCAGTAAAGTCTCCATCAAGTGGGACTCTTCACCAGAGTCTCCGTTGACTGAGACTCTTCAAATTAGTCAAGTGATCGGAGAGAAACTTTTAATGTGTGTGACCCCATAGATTCAAACCTAAACCGATAGCACAGAAACTGATTCTTGTACCAATCAGAGTAACCATCTAGCAATAATATCCGACGTCCGGATAGGCCGAATGTATGCTAAGCAACACTCAAGAACCTATTTGAATATAGTTACCGTATAATTCATCTCTTTGATCCTAATGCTCAAGGTGACCTAGGGTTTAACTGAAGGAACCAGATCTAAGATTTCAGGGTTAGATCTTGAAATTTTTTCAAGATTAGGCAGTGGAAGACTAAAATAAATCAAAATTTATCTTATAAAATTAGAAAATCTCTAGATCTAAGATTATATTATATGGCATTAAATTAGAAATTAAAATATAAAGAGCAAGAACTATATGTTGATCATATCAATATGTTTCTATACTACATCTAATGTATGTAAAATATAATAGATCTGATCTATTATCTTGCAAGTTAGACGTTCTAACTTTGATGATTCGGGCTTGAAGATGATGTTGGAAGCCGCACATGCGTCCGACCTCTAGGAGTCATTCATACAAGCCCACGAATCATGATCAGAAGTCCTGATCCAGGAAATCAGCACAGTATGCTAGTACTGCACTGATCCTTCTTCGATGGTCGATCAGATACCTCTTTCTTCTTGATTTGAACTCTTCCAAAGACAAGAAGTAGAAGGAGGAGTTTTAGATAATACACTCTCAGAAAACTTACAGATGGAGGAAGGGAAGAGATGAACCCAGCAACTCTAGAAGAAGACCCTCTTCTTCTTCTCTTTGCTCTAATCCAGACACCTAGTTTTGTGTCTGTTAGATCTCCATGCCCTAAGGCTCTTTCTCCTTAATTTTTGGATGCCTAAAAGGTCTCTCAATGCTTTGCAATCCACAAAAATTTTATGAAGAAATTTATTTTAAATTGAGAGATATGAAGAGTCCTTGTCTAGGTCAAATACCTAGTCAAGGATTATCCAAACAAGGCAAGACAAGGGGCACCCAACTCTTGGGTGTCCCCTCCTTTTTTTGCCATGGATCACCAGAAAAGGGTGCATATTATGTTCCATAAAATCCACAAAAATTTTAAAAAAAATCTGGATAAAATCAGTGCCATAAGGAAAGAGTTTTGGTTTCCTAAAGCTCTATCTCATAGAATTTGAAATCCAAACTAATTCCTACTTTGACTTGATCCACAACCACATTCCATGTAAGAGAGAAAGAGAGAAAAGTTTTGGGCATGTGTGGAGACCTAGAAGAGAGGGTTTTGTCACACAAAATAAGAGAGAGTGGGCATGGGATAAGAGAGAGTGGGCGTGGGGGGCTAAGGTGGTGCAAGGTGGAATCCTAGTCTTATTAGGATTCAATCTATGACTTGTTCAAATTTGATTTCTCAAATCAAATCAAACCAAAACCAAATCAACCTAATTAAAATAGGTCTTAACCTAATTAAGAATCTAATTTAATCAGATTAAATTAGATTTAAATCTAATTTAATTTTTTAATCTAATTAGAAATTAGGTTAACCCAAGTCTTAATTGAATTAGGACTAGTTTTTTCTTATACTTGGTTTATCCAATAAACTAATTGGACTTGATCCAATCAAGTCCAAACCAAATCTAATTAAATTATATTCAATTAGACTTAATCTTAGTCCATTGGCTTAATCAAATTAAGCTAATTAGCAATCAAATTGTGAATCATTCCTCTTGAAATATTTGCACTAGGTTAAATGTCAATCGTATTGATTATTTAACCCTAGAACGATTCTTAATCGTTGATCAACCATCTGATCGGATCATGAACTCTAATATGTGTGACCTCATAGATCCGAACCTAAGCTGATAGTATAAAAATAAATTTTTATACCAATCGAAGTGACCATCTAGCAATGGTACCCGATGGCCGGATAGATCGAATGTGTAGAACAACATCCTTAGAACCCATGCGGATATAGTTTCCATATAAATCATCTCCTTGACCAAAATGCTCATAGGATACCTCAGAGTTCAACTGTCAACTCTGATAAGATTGTCCACATTGTATTTCAAAATATCAAATCCATCTGATGGATTATCCTGGCCAAGATTTTGCTAAATTGAAATACAGCGACTCATTCTTCTCCAACTCTTGGAGTGGTCAATCCCATCTCGATCACACTCCGACTTTGTAAGTACTTGACTGTGCCCAGAAGCCTTCTATCATTGAATTAAAAATTCAGTTAGTTCAGTATCAAAGCACATTGAGTTGCTTGCAAGTCATTGAGGCGATCTCAGGTCTAAGGGACACTTATACCTATATCCCATCAGAGACATTCTCGACAGTAGAATGCTCTGGAGTTGGTCACGTTAAATGATGATGTACCTTTACATCTCATCTGTATGCTATACCAGTATCTCCACACTCTTTGGTTAAGAGGACAACCAACCCATATAGCCTACGGTGACCTATGCTCAATAGAAGTTGTCGTCCTTATTAACAGCTATCATTTGATCGTGAACAATTTTAAGGACTAATCGATAAATCCTCTCTTTATCGAACCTAAATAGTCGTAACGACTTCATCACAACAACGGAGTTCATTAGAAGATGAATACTTATGATGAAAAATATCAAAAATATATTTTATTTATTAACAAATCAATTACAATACAAGGTTGCTCAACCGTCAATAGGTTGATGATTGGCTTTTGGGACATATTTTTCAACATTAACTATCAACCCTGATATGGTCATCCACATTGTATTTCAATTTTCAAAATCCATTACATGAATTATCCTGGTCAAAATTTTACAAAATTGAAACACACTGATACATTAACTTCTACTTATTCGGAGGGGTCAATTCCATCTTGACTCACACATCGACTTCATAAGTACTTGACTTTGCCTAGAAATCTTTCATCACTGAATTAAAAATTTAGGTAGTCCGACATCAAAGCATAGTAAGTTACTTGCAAGTTACCATGGTGATCTCAGGTCAGAGGGACACTTATACCTATATCCCTTCGGAGTGACTCTTGACAGTAGAGTACTCCAAAGTTGGTCACGTTTAGTGAAATATACTTCTATATTTTACCTGCATGCAATACCAGCATCTCCATGCTCCTTGCTTAAGAGGATAACCAACCTATGTGGCACACAATGACCTACACTTGATATATCTATCATCCTAATAATAGCATATTATTTGGTCGCGAACTCATTTAAGGGCTAAACGATATATCCTCCTATATCGAATCAAATAGTTTTAAAGACTTCATCACATAACAGGAGTTCAAAATGAGATGTACACAGTGATAAAAAATCAAATAATATTTACTAATTCAATAATTTATATACAATTATAATGATAAGTACAACCGTCAACTGGCTGACGATTGATTTTGGGACACAATTTCTAACAACTCTCACTTGGACTAAAGCCAATCGGTGTAGTATCGTATACCCATTTTTGATTTGTAGTCTTCGAACTCCTTGATGTCGAAGACTTTAGTAAATGGGTCGGTTAGGTTCTCTTTTCCATCTATCTTCTAAAGCTCGACGTCACCTCGATCCATGATCTCTCGAACCAGGTGGTAGCGGCACAAAATATGCTTGGTCTGCTGATGTGACTTCGATTCCTTCGCTTGAGCAATGGCACCAGTACTGTCGCAGTACAATAAGATGGGATCATCAAGGGAGGATGCTACTCCAAGCTCATTGATGAACTTTCATAGCCACACAGCTTCCTTCACAATATCAGATGCCACGATATATTCTGCCTCACAAGTAGAGTCGGCCACAATGTGCTACTTGAAATTTTTTCTAGCAGATTGCTCCACCATTCAGGGTATAAATATATCCTGACACGCTTTTGTTGTCATCATGATTCGACTGAAAATTGAAGTCTATAAACTCCACAAGTTTTAAGTCAAATTTTTCATAGATAAGCCACTGATCCTTAGTATTTCTCAAATACTTAAGGATGGTCTTTACGACCTTCCAATGATTCTCATCTGGATCAGATTGGTATTGCTCACTACTCCTAATGAGTATGCCACATCCGTTCGCGTACATGTCATGGCATACATAATAGATCCCACTGCCGAAGCATATAGAATTCTACTCATATGCTCTCTCTCTTGAGGAGTTGTCAGACAATCACTCTTCGAAAAAATTTTTTTTTGGCCTATCAGAAGATAGCCTTTTTTAAAATTCTCTATACTGAACCTTTTCAGCATAGTATCAATGTACGTCGACTAAGATAATCCAAGCAATCTTTTAGATCTATCTCTATAGATCTTCATCCCAAGGATGAAAGATGCTTCTCCCAAATCTTTCATGGAGAATTGTGATGACAACCAAATTTTTATTCTCTGTAATGCAGGAATGTCATTTCAAATTAAGAGAATGTCATCGATATATAAAATAAAAAATACTATCACAGAGTTATTAATGAAGCCATACGTTCTGATCACTTTATCAAAATGCATGTTCCAACTCCAAGATGCCTGCTTAAGTCCATAGATAGACCTTTGAAGCTTGCACACCTTAGACTTATCTGTGGATATGAAACTTTCAGGTTGTATCATATACACCTCTTCTTCTAGCTCTCCATTTAGGAATGCTGTTTTCACATCCATTTATCAAATTTCATAGTCCAGATGTGCTACTATCATAAGCATAATCTGAATAGACTTGAGCATTACCACAGAAGAAAATATCTCATCATAATCAATACTATAATGCTGACGGTAATCTTTGACAACTAAATGGGCTTTATAGGTCTCCACCTTTCCGTCTGCACCCCTCTTTTTTTTGAAGATCCACTTACATCCTATGGATTTTATCCCTTTAGATGGGTCAATCAATATCCATACATTGTTGATTTTCATGGACTCTATTTTAGATTTCATGGCTTCTAGCCACTTATTGGAGTTAGACCTTTGCATCGCATCCATATAGGTGATCAGATCCTCATTGTTCTCATCGAGTTCAACTGGATCTCCGTCCCGGACTAAGAAACCATAGTATTTATCCAGTTGATGCGGTACCTTATCAGATCTTCTTAAAGATATTTCTACAATAGGTTCTGGATTTGATCTAATCAAGTCCGACTCTATAAGTTTACTAGATTGTGTTGGTTATTCTACCGATCGAACTTCATCAAGTTCAATCTTTGAGACATTAGTTTCTTCATCCAGGAACTCTTTTTCTAAAAAGATAGCTCTATTACTGATGAACACCTTCTGTTCATCAGTAAGGTAGAAGCAATATCCCTTGATCTCTTTTGGATACCCTATAAATAGATATTTGTTAGACCTAGGTCCAAGCTTATCAGTTTTCTATCGTTTGACATAAGTCAGACATCTCCAAATCCTCAGGTGAGAGAGTGCTGGCTTACATTCTGTCCACATCTCATGTGATGTTTTACTTACGGACTTACTTGAAACTTTATTTAAAATATAACAAACTGACTCAAGTGCGTATCCCCAAAAAGAAATCGACAGACTTGCAAAGCCCATCATGGACCGAACCATGTCTAACAGGATTCGATTCCTCCTTTTCGATACACCATTATGCTGTCGTGTTCCATGAGGAGTTTATTGTGAGAGAATCCCATTCTCTTCTAAGTATGTCAGAAACTCACTAAAGAGATATTCTCCTCCTTGATCGTATTGAAGAGTTTTAATACTCTTTTCAGTTTGTTTCTCTACTTCATTATGAAATTATTTGAACATTTTAAATAATTCTGACTTATGTGTCATTAAGTAGATGTGCTCATACCTCAATAGATTATCTGTAAATATAATAAAATAATAATATCTATCTTTGGCACTAATATTCATCGGTCCATATACATCAGTGTGTATCAGACTTAAAACTTCACTGGTCGCTCATCTTTTTCAATAAAAGATAATTTGATCATTTTTTTAAGAAGACAAGACTCACAGGTTGGGAGTGATTCATAATTACTGACTTCGAGAATTTTCTCTTGTGTCAATCTGTTTATTCTATTCTTGTTAACATGACCTAACCTACAATGCCAAAGATAGATATCGAAGACATCACTAATTCTAGGGTATTTGTTGGATGTGTACATTACACTAATAGATTATGATAATATGTAAATACCATTGTTTAGTTGTCCATTCATCATAATAACATCATTTATAATAATATTAAAATTATTTTTTTATTAAAATTTTATAACCGTACATGGCCAAAAGGCTTACAGAAATAATATTCAATAAAAAGAAAGGACAAAAGTGACATTCACTTAGAATAATTATATTAGACTTGAATACAAGCTTAATAGTCCCTAACGCTAGAACTGAAACTGGTCTTCCATCTTCAACATTAAAGAATCTTTTGTCTTCTTCAAATCTCGTACTGATTTGCAGACCCTGCAACGAATTACAAATATTAAAAAGGCTTTTGGTATTTAATATCCAGGTAGTGAAATCACAAATTGAAAAATTACAAGGTATTATCATATAATTACCTTATCTAGCAACAACTTGCTTCTTTCTCGATCTATTCGTATCCAGGGAGGTAATGTATTGAGGAAATTTTTTTTTTTAATGCTCCTACTTCTTGCAGTAGAAGCATTCCACCTGACTCTGGTCGGACTTGGGTTTCTTGATCTGACAGGGCTTGGGTGCCCCAGTACTTTACACCCTTTTCTTGTTCTTCTTATTCTTCTTTCCTTTCTTAAAATATCGACGTCCAGAAGAAGATCCTCCCACAACATTCATCGATTCTTTTTGGAGCTGGTGATCCTTCTCAATATTTTGCAGTAACCCCAGCAAACCATGGTAGTTAACTGCAGATTTTATTATTCAAAAATAAGTAAGAAAAGGGAGGTAGGATTTGGACAGAGAGTTCAGAATAGCATCTTTTTCCAACTGCTCATGCAGGGGAAAGCCGAGCTTGCTTAGATGCTCAATCATCTCAATCATGTATAATACATGATCAGTGATTGATGCTCCTTCCCTCATTCGAGCGTTGAAGATGGCACAATTAATCTTGTGCCTCTCAACATCGTCGGGCGTGCCAAAGGACTCGTTCAACATTTGCAACATATCTTGTGGCTAAGCATTCTTGAAATAATGACTAAACTCATCATTCATTGCCACCAGCATAATACAATGAACCGTAGTTCGATCATTGAGCTACTTCCGATAAGTGTCTCTGACCGTGCTACGCGCATTCAGAGCTGGCTCCTCGGATGCCGAATCTGTCAATACATACAAGATCCATTCATGCTTCAAGACTATTTTGAGCTTTCGATACCAGCTATCAAAATTTGATCCCATCAATTTATCACTATCTAATAGTGATCGGAGCAACAAGGTGGTGGCCATAACTGTAAAAAAAAAATCAAAACTTAATTAGTATATGAATTGATTAAGCCTAAAGACATAGATTTTAGTCTAAAGGTTCTCTCACTATTTTATTCAAATAAATAGCCTCTACCTTCAATTCGAGGAATTATACTAATTTCTTAATGGGTACTAGAATCCATGTGGACTGCATATGGGCCCGAGTGTGGCTTGGCCAACTCTTGTGTACCCATGGATAGGTTCTTAACCAATTGTTTCATCAAATAATTTTTAGTATTCAATTTTGCCCCAGACACCTCTTCAGCAGGCATGTGGTGCCTCCATTGAAGGTTCTGATTAGGTCTAATCATTAATATACCAGAATTTAGTGTATCTAACAAATGAGTGACCAGATCCGAGTGTGGCTCGACCAACCTAACCATCATCAGAAAGATACAACTAAAATAATATATTATGAATGATAATTTCGATAGTCAGATGAGCACCAGACGTATGGTACCTCCAATGATCATCTATACCATTGGACTCATTATCACCCAACTTAATGGGAGGCTATGATCTAGTTATCAACATAACTATTTTATTTTAGGGACCTAACAATTTTAGAGGATTTAACTAGTTGAATTGAGAGATGAGATGAGACTTGACCAGTTAATCTTAATCTTCCCATTGACTTCACTAAGTCAGGTTTAAGAAGATTAGGCATAAGCTGGTCCAACCAACCAGTCATGAATCTTCCTACTGGCTTCACCAAGTCATAAAGAAGACTCAAGACAAGTTGAACTAGGGACACCTAAATTAGTCATACTGATTTTCTAGTTAGCATGGGTCAACTCCAATCATTAAGTGATCTAATCAAAACATGATTCACCATGTTGGCCAGATAAGTGAGATCGATGGGAGGGATTTGCCATTGACTCAACATAGACTCAATTTATGTGAGTAGCTCCCAATTAATGACCATTGATTAAAGCTACCATACTTACCTTAGACACCAACTGGTTAGTTATTTTCAATTTGATCAACTTATAGACTTAGATTTGATCACAGAGCTACGATCAAAGTCTATATTGGTCTAATCAAAGGTATAGACTTGACCAACTATACTATTGAAATTGATAAAGAGAAGAAATTGATCCAATCAGAATTAATTTTTAATTAGATTTGATCAATTACTAACATGATCCATTATCAATAATTTTTAACCCTAGGTCTAATCCAGTTAAATGGACTTGACTCGACCTAACCCATTAACCCATGAGTTATGAAATTAATGCTTTAGATCTTTGATTCTCAAATCTAGATCGCTTAATTCTTAATTAAGTTTTGGACTGATATGGGTTCAAGCTCGATGTTTGAAAATAATTTTTTATTTTATAAAGAATTTTTATAATCAATCATCTAATGATCAAAATTTTAATTTTAGATCTAATATATATTATTTTAGATCTAAAATAAAATTTTAAAATTTTTTTCATTGTTCATCATCACGAAAAAGATCGTGCAACACCCCTACACACCATAGGAGATCGCATCGAATGGATAAATAGGATAGTAAAATCCTGATTTCTCCTATGATCGGACGGCTATGATGATCTATCCAATCAAATTACTACACTACTTAGATTCAAAATTAACTATTTAGATCTAATCTAAATAATTAAAATTAGATTATATGCAAAAAAATTTATGTCATAAGAAACCTGCCTCTGATACCATATGAAGGAAAAAAAATAGTTCAAAGCATGTATTTTTAAAATTTTATAGCAAAATAATAAAAGATTAAATATTTTAATCTTCTAAATATATCTTAGATCAGATCTAAATTATCATTAAAGATCTATAACATGAAAAATTTATATATAAAATATAAAAAAAATAAAAAAATACATCGATCACATCGATACTCTGAATTTGATCTAACCTTTAGATTATGTCAGTAGAGTCAGAACTTATCACCTTTTTACGGGTTGATGATCTCTGCTACTGGTAAGCATGGTATGAAGCTTTCACTAATGTCGAGCAATCGCACAAGCATCCAGCCTCTACGGATGGTCCACACGAAGCCCCTCGGACTGATCAGCCCTCTGTGGGAGTGCTAGCTTGCGTAGTCAACTTCTGATGGCAGATCTGACTTGATCTCCTTCTTCGATCACCTTAAACCTTTCTGATGTCAAAGATGGATCAGAGAAGGATGCTCCATAGTGGAGAAAATTTAGATGAAGACTCTCTTCTTTTTAGTTTTTTTCTTACCCAAAAACTTAGAACAGTTCTCGGTCTCTTACCCAAGAGGAGAACGGTCTTCTCTTTTGTTCACACCAAGAAGGAAGGAAACCCACCCAATCCTCACATCCCAAAGAAGTGTTTTTGACCCTCTTTCTCTCTGGTATCTTATAATGAAGAGCTTTCTTCTTTTGGCACATAAAATTATGATATTTTTATGATTGTCGCACAAACCAGATAAAACAGGATAAGGGCTGGAGTTTATTGTAATTCAAACTCTTTTGAATTACAATTTGACTCTAACTTTTTCCTACCCTTATCTAACTTAAAGAAAGACTTATCAAAGAAAATTGGGCATAAAAATTAGTTGAAAAGACCTCCTTTTCTCATACACAATAGACCCCTTCAAAAGCAACGAACATGTGGAAGGATATGGGTAAGGTTTTAAGTTGAAATTCAAACTAATTTGAATTCAAATCAAAACCAACCAATTTCTATCCTTAATGAGTGACAAAAGAAGGATTATTTTCTAATTTTCTCATATACAAACTAATTTTGTATGGTGAGAAATAGTGTGAGACAATTTAGGTGGCACAAGAGATAGAGTCCTACTCATTTGGGACTCTAGGGTTTAACCAATTGGATTTCTTTCAAATCCAATTCAATTAAACCCAAATAAAATATAGCAAACCTAATCTAATTAGACTTTTATAATATTAATTAAATTTTATCAAATTAATAAATTAATTGAGCTATAGATCCGATCAAATCAAGATCATTTCTCCCTTACCGATTAGGTCATCTCATAACCTAATCAGACTTGACCTGATTGAATCAAATCCAATCAGACTTGATCTAGACTTTAATGCTCAATCAAATTAAGCTAATTAGTGATCTAATCACTAATTAATCTTTTATTAAAGATAGAGTCCAAGTCTAGTGGGACTCTTCTCTAGAGTCCCCATCCAGTGGGACTCTTCAGTAAAGTCCCCGTCAAGTGGAACTCTTCACCAGAGTCCTCGTTGACTGAAACTCTTTAGATTAGCCAAATGATTGGAGAAAAACTTCTAATGTGTGTGATCTCATAGGTTTGAACCTAAGTCGATAGCACAAGAACTGATTTCTGTACCAATCGAAGTAACTATCTTGCAATAGTATCCGACGTCCGGATAGGCTGAATGTATACTAAGCAACACTCAAGAACCTATTTGAATATTATTACTATATAATTCATCTATTTGACCCAAATGCTCAAGGTGACCTAGGGTTTAACTGTCAACCCTGATATGGTCATCCATATTATATTTCAATTTTTAAAATTCATCATATGGATTATCCCAATCAAGATTTTACTGAATTGAAACACACTGATACATTAACTCCTACTTATTTAGAGAGATTAATTCCATCTTGACTCATACACCGACTTCACAAGTCTTGACTATGTCCAAAAATCTTTCATCGTTAAATTAGAAATTCAGGTAGTCCAACACCAAAGTATAGTGAGTTGCTTGTAAGTCATCATGGTGATCTCAGGTCGGAGGGATACTTATACCTATATATCCCTTCGGAGTGACTCTTGACAGTAAAGTGCTCTAGAGTTGGTCATGTTTGATGAAATATACTCCTATGTTTTACTTGCATGCCATACCAGCGTCTCCACGCTCCTTGGTTAAGAGGACAACCAACCTATATAGTACATAATGATCTACACTTGATATGTCTATCATCTTAGTAATAGCATATCATTTGGTCATAAACTCATTTAAAGACTAAACGATATATCCTCCTATATCGAATCAAATAGTCCTAAGGACTTCATCACATAACAGGAGTTCAAAATGAGATGTACATAGTGATGAAAAAATTAAATAATATTTATTAATTCAATAATTCATATACAATTACAATGATAAATACAACCATCAACAAGATGATGATTGATTTTGGGACATAATTCCCAACATCAACCTCATAGATGCTTGGGGGAGGATAAAAAGTCTAGAGCAGAACGTCGAGTGGGAATAGACAGAGAGGAGGGATTTGGCTAATCATCGTCATTATAAGTGCAGCTCTTTTTGCTACCGAGGTAAGGATTAAGTGAGAAGTAGCTAAAGCAGTGGAGAAATACAAAGAATCCAATGACTTCAGATCTGAAGTCATCGAGGGTGCCATCTCCACCTACCACCTCAGCTTTAAGGAGTGCATTTGGAAGGTGAAGGAGTTCTTCCTTGAGATCGATGTCAATTGCATCATCCCATGGTTGAGAGAGCCAATGGATTATGAAAATAAAGAGGGTGAGACTGCTCCTTCCAAAGTAGCTACTCCCTCGGATGTTATTGCACCTGTCGAGGCCACAATCACTGTCGACATCAAGATCCCTACTCCTGATCAGGTGCAAGTGAGAGTTCACTCTGAAGCCATTACCAATGTCCCTTCTTTGGCTCCTATCAGAGATTTTGAGGTGGATTTACTTGAAGACCAACCGAGCCTAAAGGTTATTGTCGAAGCTTCTTCTAGTCCATGATTTTATGTACTTTTGTCTTTTATTTTGTTTCCATCTTTTGTGAAAAGCTTGTAATGAAAACTCTTGAAATAAAATGAAATAATTTTTCTTTTGAAGATCTTCACCGAATGTTCCTTATCTTTTTTTATCATCTTTTTGCTTATTCTGTATTTACAGCTGACTTGGAAGGCCTAGTCCTTTTATGGAAACTTAGTGTATTTTGAAGATGAGAAAAAGATCCCGAAGTCAACCATCATTGTGATTAGGATTTGAGCACTTGTCAAGAATATGAGCTTATTTTTCTAGGCATATGAGATGGGCTTCAATTGGTGCATCGCCAAGGTGAAGGAGTTCTTTCCGAATATTGATCCGGCTTTCCTGACTTTGATGGATAATGATGCTGAAAAGCTATGCCATGAAGTTTGGGATGCTTCTCCAGTCACGTATGTCCTCATTGTCAAAACATCTCTTGATGTGGCCATCACCACTGACGAGACATTATAGAATCAAGGCGGCATTGAAGAATTGAGGACCAAAGCCCTGGAAGTTTTGAGGAGGCCAATGAAGGCTCCAAGAGTCATGGGAAACCACCAGAGAGATCCAAGGGATGTAGGAGACTATGAGATTATTTGCATATATTTTCTTTTATTCACAAAGAATGTAAAAAATGAAATTTGTAAAGAAACTTTAGCTGATGAAACAAATTCTTTTATGAATTACTTTGTATTCCACTTTTGAGATTGATCTTGAAACTTGTTGACTCAAGGTAGTGTTGTCGTGCATGATATAAAACATAGGTCGAAGTGACTTCAATGATAGCCGAAGTGAATCATGATATCCAACAACACATAATTTGAAACAATGATTGTACTATGTATTCCTTTAATAACAAAACTTATTGATAGTATATCTTTAGATTTTTTAGAATTTCAAGTCCGAGGTGTAAGAATGCCATTGATTTCTTCAGTTCGATAGGATCTCGATTGAATCACATCAAAAATTTGATAGGATTCTTCCAAATTTGGGGCTAATTTATCCTGTTCAGTAGGTTTACAGACTTTGAATAGATGTCAGGAGTTATAATAGCGGGCTACCTTTTGTTGATAAGAAGCCATTCTGATTCAAGCTTGCTCCCTCACTTCTTTTAGAAGATCAAGATCTGGACAGAGATGATTAGAGTTTTACTTCTCATTGTAGCTCTCCACTCTATGTGATGGTATACCAATCTCTATCACAATAATAGCTTCTATACCAAAGGCTAACATGCAGGGCATTTCACCAGTCGGTGTTCGAGGTGGTGTCCTTTATGTCCATAGCACACTATATAGCTCATTCATCCAAAATCCTTTAACTTAGTCTAGTCTTTTTTCAATCCTTGGAGGATAGTTCGATTGGTGATCTCAGCTTCTTCATTAGATTAGGGAAGCCCGACAAAAGTGAACCAATATTCAATATGAAGTTTGGAACAAAAATCTCTGAAATTTGAGTTACCCTTGGAAGCCCAAATCGGCATATTATTGACTTCTAGATGAAGTCTTTGGCTTTTAGTATGGTGATTAGTGCCAAAGATTTAGCTTCCACCCATTTTTGAAGTAATCAAATGCTACAATGAGAAATTTTCTTTGACCTAATGCCATCGAAAATGAACCGAGGTTGTCTATGCCCCACATCGTGAAAGGCCACAAGGATGAAATAGGGGTAAGTTGAGATGCTGGCTTCTACTAGATATTTGCATTCCTTTAACATCGGTCACACTTTTGAATGAAATCCTTTGCATCGTACTACATTGTAGGCCAGTAATATCCTTGATGAACTACTTTGTAGGCTAATGATCTGCTCCCCAAATAATTGCCATAGATGCCTTCATGCACTTTCCAAAGTACATAATGGCAAGGAAAATGGCTTCTTATATAATTGGCCATTAAGAAGATCACACACCATAAAGCTTGCTGCTTAATTCTTCTTGCCTCCTTTTCATTGGTAGGAGTGGTACCATTGTTTAAATATTCAATCAATAGATCCATCTAGCTTGGCTTATTGTCGATCTGATTAACGTTTGGCGCTTCTTCGATGCTTGGGATCTCTAGATGCTCCGATAGATTTTCTATCACAAATTAGCAAAATTAAAAGTAGCTAAATGAAAAAGTGCATCAGCTCAAGTATTCTCAGATCTCGGTATCCATTGAACATCGAGCTTTCTAAAGCTTGTGGAGAGATCTTTTATCTTTTGAAGGTATTTAGATATAGTGGGATCCTTGGCTTCATACTCATCTCACACTTGGCTCATGACAAACTGAGAATTGGAGAATACATTAACTTCTTTTGTGCCAAGTTTTTTAGTGATCTTTAGTCCAGTGATGAGTGCTTCATACTTAGCTGCATTATTCATTATATTGAAGTTGAACCTCAATTTATACTTAGTGACAACTCTATCAAGGTTGGTCCGAATTAAACCTGCATCGCTTCCTTGAAAATTTGAGGCTCTGTCTATATGCAATATCCAATAGTTGTCTACTGCATCGATCTCTAATTCACAAGCATTTATAGTTGACTTTTCTTCTAGGATTGTGCATTCGATGATGAAATCCACCAATACTTGTGTCTTTATTGCCGCATGAGACTAAAATTCGATATCAAATTCTTCAAGCTTGATTGCCCATTTTGCTAAACGATCTGACATATCTGATCTCCATAATATTGTTTTCAAGGGCTGATTGGTTAATACAATAATAGTACACTACAAGAAAAGCTATGATTTCTTATGGATTTTTCCTACAAATTTTTTCCTTAGGATTTATCTGCAGATTTTCTTGCGAATATGCTTGTAGATTGAGTTTAGCTAAACTTTTTTTGGAGAAACCAAATTTGTATGAAAAGATGTAGGTAATTATCGATGGATTTTTATTCCTCAGACAAATTTGGAGGAAACGTTCCCACCATACAGTGAAAATTTTTTTATTTTGGTGGATGAAGTAGTACCTACTATTTTTTCTGAGGATTTTCTATCCGCATGAACAATTACAGAAAAAATCCATAGAAAATAATTTCTTTGAATTTTTTTGTGAATATGTGCTATGATTTTACTTGAAGATTTATTTTCCAAGGATTTACTTGTGAATTATTTTTTTTGAGGATTTATCAATGGATATATTTTCTAGGAATTTACTTGGGAATTTATTTTTTTAGAGATTTACCTGGGAATTTTTATTCCTGAGATTTACATGCGAATTTTGTTGTAATTTTTTTTGCTGTGGAATTAGCTATAGATTTACCTAAAAGTTTTTTAAAATTTATTTTCTTTTATCATTTTATGCTTTTATGAAATTTTTTAAAGATTTAATAAAGATTTCACTCTTACACTTATTTAAACATTATCTTAACAATACTTTTGTACAAAGTTTGATATATATATTTTTTAAAATTTAACATTTTCATAACTAATTAAGAGCTACTATTACTCAGCTAGACAACCCAAAGAGAGGGTGAATTGGGTTATTAAAATTTAAAACAGATATGTGCCTGATTAACCAATTTACTCTTAGTGAAATAGTGCAGTGAGAGCTAAATAAGAATGCAAGTAAGAAGAGAGCAAGCACACATACACAAAAGCACAATAATTTTATAGTGGCTCAGTGTACTCCTAGTACCTACGTCCACTCCCCAAGCAATCTCTTTGGGAGTTTCACTATAATCTATTCAAGATTATAGTTGGATAGCTATCGCACTATAATAATTTTACAATTGGATAGCAATCCCCTTGGGAGTTTCACTATAATAATTTTATAACATCCTACATTGTTTCATAACTATCTGTCCTATTTCATGACTTGACACTATTTTCATGACTTTCGATAATATTTTATGACTTCCTGCACTGTTTTATGACTTACGGCATATCATGCACTATTTTATGACTTTTGATCGATTGAAGAACTACATGTGGTCCTTGCAAAACTCTCTCCTGAAGACTGAGAGGACTGAAGAATAGATGTGACCTCCCGAGCTATAGCACTGACCAAATTTGGAGTAGTCATTCTCACTTGATTATCAAAATCTCTCGGCTCTGTAGATCTAAAAGGTCCTGCTGCTGCACCCCTAGTAGAATGAGTAGAAAAAAAATGAATAGGAGTTTTAAGGGATTTGGTCAGTTTTAAGTCAGTGCGATCAGCCAGATTTCAAAGTTTGATGAATCGGATCAGATTTGGATCATTGAAGTGAAGGCACCTACACCTACAATGAAGGTTTAGCCTTCCCCTCCAATGAAGTCGTGAGTCACCATCCAATCGTCATGGTTTCAGAAGTCGCTGTTTACATCATCGGATCTGCCAAGATGCTTTCAAAACATCTGAAGCTCCTTCCAAACCACTAAAACTTCTTTCAAAACTTGTGAATTTCGGGACTTCCTTCTTCATCATGACCTCTGGTGACCTCCGGCATTGTCACTTCTCCAAAATATTTTTAATGACTTCTAGTTTTATACCTTCACTTCCTCCAAAATATTTTTTAATGACTTCCTATTTTATACCTTCCTTATGACTTCCTCCAACTTCTGGTGCTGCTTCATTTCATGACTTCCTTCTTTATTTATAACATCCATTTTATGACTTCCAGTGTTTTAAAAAATAAATATCTTCAACAATGAATTAGAAGAAATAAAATAGCATCGAAAGTTATAAAACATTGTCGAAAGTCATAAAGTAGTGAAGAAAGTCATAAAACAGAACAAAAAGTCATGAATAATGTCAGAAGTCATAAAATAATACAGAAAGCTGGATATCATAAAATAGAACAAAAAATCATGAAACAATGTTAGAAGTCCTAAAACAATATAGGAAGTCATGAAAAAGTGCAGGAAGTCATAAAATAGAATAGAAAGTTATGAAATAATATCGAAAGTCATAAGATAATGCTGGATGTCATAAAACAGAATAGAAAATCATGAAATAGAATAAAAAGTTATGAAATGATGTCGGAAGTCATAAAACAATAGAGAAAATTATAAAACAATACAGGATGTTATGAAATATTAGAGAAAATTATAAAACAATGCAAAAAGTCATAAAATATTATTGAAAGTCATGAAACAATATCTGAAGTCAAGAAACAATAAATGAAGTCATAAAATAATGCCAGATGTCATGAAATAGTAGAAAGAGTAGAGAAAGTTATAAAAACAATATAAGATATCATAAAAAAGTCCAAGATATCATGAAAAGATGGAGGAAATTATAAAATAGTGTAGTCATAAAATAGCAAAGGAAGTTATAAAATAGTGTAGGATATCCTGAAGTATTACAGAAGTCATAAAATAATGTAAGATATCATAAAATAGTTTCAAAAATCATAAAAAAGTGCATGGAGTCATAAAACAATGCTGAAAGTTATGAAATAGTGCTGGAAGTCATGAAATAATATTGAAAATCATGAAACAGTGCCGAAAGTCATGAAACTTTTATGAAAATCATAAAATAGTATCAGATATCAAAAAATAGTGGAGGAAGTCATAAAACAGAATAGAAAGTCATGAAATAATACCAAAAATCATAAAATTACAGATAGTTGGATGTCATAAAATAGAATAGAAAGTTTTGAAACAATGTCGAAAGTTATGAAATAATGTAGAAAGTCATCAAACAGTATAAAAAGTCATAAATAAAAAAAAGTCATGAAACAATACTAAAGTCATAAAATAATGCAAAAAATTATAAAATATTGTCGAAAGTCATGAAACAGTATCTAAAGTTATAAAACAATAAATGAAGTCATAAAACAATGCCAGATGGAAGAAAGTTATAAAAATAATGCAGGATTGTTGGAATTCGAGGTTTGGGGCATGTATGTGTGTTTCAAAATTTTATTTTCTAAATATCATAGTAGAATGTAAGATTAAAATATTTTTAATCTGAATCATGCATGCATAAAAATATAAAACCATAAGGATCTAGTTCATGTGTTGAAATTGATATATACTGAAATTCAGATTGTGATTAATTCACATACCTGTTTCGTAATCTTTTTCTTCGAATCTGGATCTGAAAGAGAAGAAATTTTTTTCTAGCCACATAAGTATTCGATTTCTATAGATATCCACATAGGATCAGCCTGGAACAGTCCTCTAGAAGTTGAATTTTTTTTTCTAAGAAAATTCAACCTGCTGAATTTGAACAAACCCTGGATCGCAACCAACACTTGATCTCTTTCCTTGATCTTCTTCTTCTCCTCTTCTCTTATCTTTCTCTCCTTGATTTATGCTACTACCAGCATATGGAAACTAGCAAGGAGGGGATGCCCAAGTGCCTTGGCATGGAAGAAAAGAGAGGATGCCCAAGTGTGGGGCGTGTGGGATGCCAAGGGGAGAAGAGAAAGGGAGAGGAAGAGAGGGCGTGGGGATCTCCAAAGGTGGCATGGGGCTATTGGTTTGGATGCTCTAGGGACCTTAGGGGAGGACCCTTTAAATAGGCATGAGGATTGAATCCTATTCAATATCATAATACAAGTCCTACTTGCACTAGATTTCCTAATAACTTAAGTTATTTAACTTACATTAGAAATCCTATTAGGTGCCAACTCTTAGAGCTCTTGCACCCATTATTTCACACCCCAAAATACACCCGAGGGATGCCCTATATAAGATCAAGAAGCCCTCTAATCATAGGACACACCCAACTTGATCAAATCAAGGTGGCACCCAATAATAACTATCAAAAAAATTACTAAGAGACTTGCACCCTTAATTCATATGATCCAAAATCTTAGACACCCAATAATTGAAGTCTCATGAATCTAATTCATGTAAATTATTAGTAGATAATTAAGTTTAAATTATCTTATCAAATAAAAAATTCAAACAGAAAGAGAAATTGGGTCCAACCATGTGCTAGCAAGGTTACCTTGAACCCAATCAGATTTCTCTAAACCTAATTGACACTTTATAAGATCAATTGCTAATTTCAGGCCTAATTCCTTTATTGTGTGACCTCATAGGTTTAATTCTATCTGGTAGTGAGATATATAATGATCTCTATCAAAATATCATTGAAACTCTTTTCAATGGATCAGAATAATTTCACACTAACTCATCAAGGATTGTTGATCCAAAACAATCCTAGTGAGCTTTTACAATTCATCAGTGACACCTAGCAGTATGTAGTGGTAACCCAGTAGAACTGAAATAAACCTCTAGGTGTAGTTGATGTGTGATTCGATCCCTCTATCATGAGTCTTGACTAGATAGCAGGTCATGGATAAATCGTCAAACCTCAACATCAGTCATATGATAGATTCGATTAGCTCAAGTCCAGTTGTAATTTCTATGAAAACTCTTTTCCATCAATCACACTATCGTGGCTATAGATTCATGGACTTAGCTTCTCAAATTTCATAGGACTTCTCCATTCTATCAAGATTGATAGATCTCATGTTGATGCACACCTTACTCCTATAGTGGATCAACTGTCGTCAATATCCACTATAAGAGGTCATTGAGATCCATGTTTATGTGTCAATCAAACTCCAGCAGCCTCACTGCAAATAGTAGTGCCATCTCAGATCAAAGGACCAGTTATATAACTACAGCATCGAGATAATCAATAACAATCAAGTAGAAATCCAAGTAATCTCTCATATAGTCACACTCAGTACTAGTTATTCTCTAACAACTATCCGCACTCATCGTCTAGTTTCTCTACACTGTAGACTAGAGACTCATCTATCCTGAAGAAAGTGACCTATGTACTAGTCTATCTGGATCGATCGTCATCCTCATGATGATCTTATGATTGAGAGCATTTAAGAATTAAATATGTCTCTAATTCTCAACACCTTGAGAATATATATCGAAAACTAATTTCATAGATGATTCAAGGATACATCATACTTAAATGAAGAATAAATTTATTCTTTTATTGATCAAATTAATGTATTAAGTATAAAATTATATCTTAAAGTTATTACAATATGTCAGCCATATTGGCTTCTAGGACATACATCTAACAATCTTCCACTTGGATTAAAATCAATTAGCCACAAATCTAAGTCCCATCTTCTCAAGGTGGAATTTCATTTTCAGTTGGCTCAACTATTTAATCAGCAGGTCTATCACGTTGTTCATAGAGTCTACTCTTCGCACCTCGATATGTTTATTTTTGAAATAGTCGTGTATGATGTAATATCGCCACTTGATGTGCTTCGATTTCTGATGAGACCTCGACTCCTTAGCAAGTGCTATGGTTCCATTATTGTTGTAGTAGAGCGGTATGGTATCTGAAGTCATAACCTCAAGTTTCGTGATGAACTTTTTGAATTAAAAATCTTTCTTTGCAGTATCTAAAGCAGTGACATACTCAGCCTTCATGGTCGAATCTGCTATGATGGGTTGCTTGAAACTCTTCTAGGTAATGCGCCATCATTGCAAATGAACACATATCCTATCGTAGACTTTCTATCATTAGGATCAAATATGAAGTCTGAGTTAGTATAACCCTCGACTCACAACTCAGAATCTCCTTCAAAGATCAAGAACAAATTCTCAATCCTTTTCAAGTATTTAAAGATGTTCTTCACTGCTATCCAGTACTCCTCGTCTGGATTCGATTGATACCTGCTCGTGACACTCACAGCAAGGATAATATCGGATCGAGTACATAGCATGGCATACATGAGGCTTTCTATTGCCAAGATATAAGGAATTCTACTCATGCACTGCACCTCCTCAGATGTGGTCAAACACATTGTCTTGGAGAGACTAATACCATGTCAAGAGGTAAAAGTCCTCTTTTCGAGTTTTTCATGCTGAACCTCTTCAGCACTTTCTCTATGTACAGCTTTTGTGACAGGCCTAGCATCTATTTAGATCTATCCCTATAGACTTTTATTCTAAGAATATAGGATGCTTTTCCTAGATCTTTCATGGAGAATTCTTTGGACAACCATCTTTTGATCATAGTCAGCATGGGAATATCATTCCTTATAAGGAGAATATCATCCAAGTATAATACAAGAAATATTATTATGCTCCCACTGATCTTTTTATATACACATGGTTCCTCTTCATTTTTGATAAAATCATACAATTTGATTGCTTCATCAAAATGATGGTTCCAACTCCGAGAAGCTTGCTTTAATCCGTATATGGATCTTTGCAGCTTGCAGACTCTGTGATCACCATCACCGGATGTGAAACCCATAGGTTGTTCTATATAGATATCTTCCTCAAGATATCCATTCAGGAAGATATTTTTCACATCTATCTGTCAGATTTCATAATCATAGTAAGCTGTAATAGCAAGCAAAGTACAGATGGATTTCAGTATGGCTACGGACGAGAAGATTTTCTAATAGTCAATATCCTCGCACTGACTATAACCTTTAGCCACAAGCCTAGCTTTATAGATCTTTACCTTACCATCGGTACCTATCTTTCTTTTGTAGATCTATTTACACCCAATGGATACAATACCCTCAGGTAGATCCACTAAGATCCAGACTTGGTTTAAGTGCATCGAGTCAATTTCTGACTTTATAGCATCTAACCATTTCTTAGAATTGATGTCAGACATCACTTCATCAAAGGTATCAGGATCATCACTATGACCCCTATCTCTCATAAGGAATATTTCTTTTACTTCCTTCTTGAGCATACCCATGTACCTTTCAGGAGATCGGGAGACCCTATAAGGTGGTTGAGGAACATCTATTACTGGCTCATGGATAATAGATTTCTGAGGATCTATAGCCTTTGACTCTTCAAAGACCTTCTCTTCGAGCTCAACTAACCTCCTACTGCCACCATCCTGGATTAACTATTTTTTTAGGAATATGATGTTTCGACTCACAATCACATTGTGATCTTATGGAAAGTAGAAATAGTATTCCATAGATTCTTTAGAATACCCTATAAAGTGAGCTATAATAGATCTATCCTCTAATTTATCGACCATCTGTCTCTTGACATAAGCCGAATATCTCCAAGTCTTAAGATAACCTAGACTCGACTTTCTGTCGAACTATATCTCATACGGTGTGATAGGAATGAATTTTGATGGAATCCTATTCAACAAGTGAATTATGGTTAATAAGGCATGTCTCCAAAAATATAAGGGTAGATCAGTTAACAAGGCATGTTCCTCTTTTCGGATATTCCATTGAGCTGAGATGTTTCAGGAGGCATCCATTGAGAGACTATACCGTTGTCCTTAAGATATCTCAGAAATTTTTGGCTAAAATATTCACCTCCTTGATCAGATCGAAAAATCTTAATAGGTTGTCTACTTGCTTTTCTACTTCATGTTTGAATTCTTTGAACCTTTCAAATACCTCAGACTTATGTTTCATCAAATACACATATTCATACTTAGATAGATTATCGATAAAGATAATGAAGTAGGTATAACCACCCCTATCTTGCACATCAAATGGCCCACACACATCGGTGTGTACCAAGACAAGTAACTCAATGGCCCTCTCCCCATGTCCTACAAAGGATAACTTGATCATTTTTTTTTTGAAGGCAAGATTTGCAAGCTGGATACGACTCTAGGTTAAGAGAGCCAAGGATCTCATCCTTTTCCAGTCTGTTTATCCTATCCTCTTCAATATGATCTAGTCTATGGTGCCATAAGTACTTCTAGTTAATTTTATCTCTGGATCTTTTTTGGCCTATGACACTCACTATTTGCTTGTTTAAGTTCACATTCGCATCAACATGCAAGTGATAAAGACTGTCAATTAAAAGACCTCATGCAATCAATTTATTTTATAAATAAATAGAATAAAAGCCTTTATTAAAACTAATTTCAAAACTTTTCTGTGCTAGCATAAACACGAAAATCAAATTTTGACTAACTATAGGAACATAATAACAGTTCTTTAAATCTAATCTTATACCAGACGATAATCTAAGAGGGTAAGTGCCAACAACCTCTGCAGCAACCTTTGCTCCATTACTGACCCGAAGGATCATATCACCTTTCCTCAACCTCCTACTTTCTATCAGACTCTGCATTGAGGTACATATATGAGCACTCAAGCCAGAGTCTAATACCCAACTAGAAGTAGAAGAAATCGTAAGGTTAGATTCAATTACGAGCATACCTTCAGAAAGTTTATCATCTTTTTTGATCTTTAAGCTCTCCAAATATTTTAGATAGTTCCTCCTCCAATGGCCTTCAGCATGACAATAGAAATATTTTTCCTTTGCTTCGGCCTTGCTAGGAACTTCCTTCTTTGGCTTGCTCTCCTTTTTCTACTTCTTAGCAAATTTTGCCTTCTTCTTCCCAGTAGACTTTCTCTCGGAAGAAGTCCGCTCCACAGTAAGAACAGTGCCCCTTGAACTCTTCAAGGTTCTCTCCATAGTGACCAATAAGTTGACCAGTTCGGGTACAGTGTAATCGAGCTTGTTTATATGAAAATTTATAATAAATTAACTGTATGAACTTGTAAGAGATTGAAGGATCAGATCCATCTATAATTATTTTTGTATTTCTAGTCTGAGCTTTTCAAGCTCCTCAATGTCCTTGATCACTATCATACAATGCTCATGACTGACTGTCCTTTGTGCATCTTCAGATTGAAGAGTCTTTTAGACACCTCGAAGTGCGTAGTACAGCTTTGCTCACCATACAACTCTTGTAGGTGAGTGATCATAGCCTGAATAGAATGTACCTTGAAGAGTGCAAGGGGCAATATTCTCACTGTGGAGCAGACTTCTTCTTCTAAGAGAAAGTCTACTGGAAAGAAGAAGGTTAAATCCACTAAGTGAAGGAACCTTATCTAGGGTTTCAGAGTTAGATCTTGAAATTTTTTCAAGATCATACAGCGGAAGACTAAAATAAATCAAAATTTATTTTCTAAAATCAGAAAATTTCTAGATCTAAGATCCTATTACATGATTATTACATAGTATTAAATCAAAAATTAAAATATATAAATATAGCATGAACTACATGTTGATCATATCAACATGTTTCTATACTACATCTAATGTATGTATTAAATAATAGATCAGATCTATTACCTTGCAAGTTAGATGTTCTAACCTTGTTGATCTGGGCTTGAGGATGATGTTGCAAGCCGCACACACGTCCGGCCTCTAGGAGTCGTCCACACGAGCCCACGAATCTCGATCAGAAATCCTGCTTCAGGAAATCAGCACAGTATGCTAGTACTGCGCTGATCCTTCTTTGATGGTTGATCAGGTGCCTCTTTCTTCTTGATTTGAACTCTTCCAAAAATGAAATGTAGAAGGAGGATTTTTAGATCTGAGATGCTCTTAGAAAACTCAAGATGGAGGGAGGAAATATATGAAAACAAAAACCCTAGAAGAAGACCCTCTTCTTCTTCACATTTTTCTCTCTAGACACCCAAACTTGCATCTTTTATATCTCCATGACCCAAAGGTATTTCTCTCTGATTTTTGGATGGAAAAAAGATATCTCAAATCTCTATCTTTTTCTAAAATTTCATGAATAAACTCATCTTATATAAAGAGATATGATAGAGTCCTTGTCTAGGTCAAACACCTAGTCAAGGCTTATCCAAACATGGCAAGTTAAGGGACGCCCAACTCTTGAGCACATCCTCCATATTTTTGTGCATGGATCACCAGCAAAGGATGCACAATATGTACCCTAAAAGCCATGAAAATTTTAAAAAAAATTTGGATAAATTCCGTGCAAAATTAAAAGAGTTTTGGATTTCTAAAACTCTATCTCATAGAATTCGAAATCCAAACTTATTCCTTTTAGATTTGATCCAAACCACCTTCCATGTAAGAAAGAAGAGAGGAGACCTTTTGTGAACGTGGGAGAGATCTGGGAGAGAGCTTTTGTCACACAAAATAAGTGGAGATTGACGTTGAATAAGAGAGAGGGCGTGGAGAAGGATTATGTGGCGCAAGGTGGAATCCTAGTCTTACTAGGATTCTATCTCATGACTTGTTTTAATTTGGTTTTCCAAATCAAATCAAACAAAAATTAGATCAATCTAATTAAAATAGATTTTAACCCAATTAAAAACTTAATTTAATCAGATTAATTTATATTTAAATCTGATTTAATTTTCTAATCATATTAGAAATTAGATTGATCCAAGTCCTAGTTGAACTAGGACTAGTTTTTCCTTGCACTTGGCTTATCCAATAAACCAATTGGACTTGATCCAATCAAGCCCAAAATAAATCTAAATAAATTATATTTAATTAGATTTAATCTCAGCCCATTGGCTTAATCAAATTAAGCCAATTAGCAATCGAATTGCTAATCGATCCTCCTGCAATACTTGCACTGGGTTAAATGTCAATCGTATTGATCATTTAACCCTAGAACGATTCTTAATCGTTGATCAACCATCCGATCGGATCACGAACTCTAATGTGTGTGACCTCATAGGTCCGAACCTAAGCTGGTAGCATAGGAACAAATTCCTATACCAATCGAAGTGACCATCTAGCAATGGTACCCGACGACCGGATAGGTCGAATGTGTAGAACAACATCCTTAGAACCCATGCGGATATAGTTTTCATATAATTTATCCTCTTGACCAAAATGATCATAGGACACCCCAGAGTTCAACTATCAACTTTGATCAGGTTGTCCACATTGTATTTCAAAATATCAAATCCATCTGATGGATTACCCTGGCCAAGGTTTTGCTAAATTGAAATACAGCGACTCATTCTTCTCCAACTCTTGGAGTGATCAATCCCATCTCGATCACACTCTGACTTCGCAAGTACTTGACTGTGCCCAAAATCCTTCCATCCCTGAATTAAAAATTCAGTTAGTCCAGTACCAAAGCACAGTGAGTTGCTTGCAAGTCACTGAGGCGATCTCAGGTCTAAGGGACACTTATACCTATATCCCATCAGAGACATTCTCGACAGCAGAATACTCTGGAGTTGGTCACGTTCAATGATGATGTACCCTTACATCTCACCTGTATGCCATACCAGTGTCTTCACACTCCTTGGTTAAGAGGACAACCAACCCATATGGCCTACAGCGACCTATGCTCGATAGAAGCTGTTGTCCTTATTAACAGCCTATCATTTGATCGTGAACAGTTTTAAGGACTAATTGATAAATTCTCTCTTTATCGAATCTAAATAGTCCTAAGGACTTCATCATAACAACGGAGTTCATTAGAAGATGAAAGCTTATGATGAAGATACCAAATATATTTTATTTATTAACAAATCAATTATAATACTTGGTTGCTCAACCGTCAACAGTTTGACGATTGGCTTTTTGGGACACATTTTCCAACAACTCTCACTTGTCCTAAAGCCACTCAGCACAGTATCTAATACCCATCTTCGACTTGTGGTTGTCGAACTCCTTTATCGCCAGGGCTTTAGTGAAGGGGTCGGCTAGGTTTTCCTTTCCGTCGATCTTCTGAAGGTCGACGTCATCTTGATCCACGATCTCTCAGACCAGATGGAAGCGGCGCAAGATGTGCTTCATCCGCTGATGTGCTTTGGGTTCCTTCACCTGAGCTATGGCACCAGTGCTGTCACAGTAGAGCAGGACCGGACCATCGGGGGAGGGTGCTACTCCGAGCTCATTGATGAATTTTCTCAGACACACAGCTTCCTTCGTGGCATCCGATGCTGCGATGTACTCTGCTTCACAAACAGAGTCCGCCACAGTATGCTGCTTGGAACTCTTCCAGCAGATGGCTCCATCATTCAGAGTAAAGATATAATCCGACACGCTCCTGCTGTCATCATGGTCAGATTGAAAGTTAGAGTCTGTGAACCCCACAAGTTTCAGATCTGACTCGCCATAAACCAACCATTGGTCCTTAGTATTTCTCAAATACTTAAGGATGGTTTTATCCATTTTTTAGTGATTTTCTCCAGGATCAGATTGGTATCTACTCACTACTCCTAGTGAGTATACCATATCTGGTCTTGTACATGCCATGACGTACATGATAGATCCCACGACTGAAGCATATGGGACTCTACTCATACGCTCTCTCTCTTCAGGAGTTGTCGGACAATCCTTCTTAGAGAGAAATTTCTTGACCTATCGGTAGATAGCCCTTCTTGAAATTCTCCATGCTGAACCTCTTCAGCACAGTGTCTATGTACATGGATTGGGATAACCCAAGCATCCTTTTAGATCTATCCCTATAGATCTTCATCCCTAGGATGTAGGATGCTTCACCCAAGTCCTTCATGGAGAACTGTGATGACAACAAAACTTTTATTCCTTGTAGTACGGGGATGTCATTTCCGATTAAGAGAATATCATCCACGTACAAGACAAGAAATACCACAACTGGACCATTTGCCCATTTATAGATGCAGGGCTCTTCTCCATTCTTAATGAAGCCATACGTTTTGATCACCTTATCAAAATGCATGTTCCAACTCCGAGAAGCTTGCTTCAATCCATAAATGGATCTCTAAAGCTTGCACACCTTGGACTCATCTGTGGATGTAAACCCCTTAGGTTGTATCATATACACCTCTTCAGTCAGCTCTCCATTTAGGAAAGCTGTCTTTACATCCATCTGCCAGATCTCATAATCCAAATGGGCAGCTATTGCAAGCATTATCCGAATGAATTTGAGCATTGCCACAGGAGAAAACATCTCGTCATAGTCAATACCATAACGTTGACGATACCCCTTGGCGACCAGATGGACTTTATAGGTCTCCATCTTTCTGTCTGTGCCCCTCTTCCTTTTGAAGACCCATTTACACCCAATGGGTTTAACCCCTTCAGGTGGGTCAACCAATGTCCATACATCGTTGACCTTCATGGACTCTATTTCGAATTTCATGGCTTCAAGCCATTTCTCAAAATCAGATCTTTGCATTGCATCCATATAGGTGATCGGATCCTCATTATTCTCATCAAGTTCGATGGGATCACTGTCCCAGACTAAGAAATCGTAGTATCTGTTCGGCTGACGCGGTACTCTATCGGATCGCCTTAATGGTGCAGGTATATTGGGCTCCGGATCTGATCTAATCATATCCGACTCAGGTTCAGCTATTGGTGTCGGTCCTTCTACCTGTTGAACTTCATCAAGTTCAACCTTAGAGGCAACGATTCCTTCAGCAAGGAACTCCTTTTCTAAAAAGATTGCCTTAAGACTGACGAACACCTTATGTTCATCAGCATGGTAGAAATAATATCCTTTTGTCTCTTTGGGGTACCTTATGAATGAGCATTTGTCAGACCTAGATCCAAGTTCGTCTGTGACTAATCGTTTGACATAGGCCGGGCACCCCCAGACCCTAAGGTGTGAAAGTGCTGGCTTACGTCCCATCCATATCTCATATGGAGTCTTAATTACAGACTTACTTGGAATTCTATTTAACAGATAACAGGCCGATTCGAGTGCATATCCCCAGAAGAATATCGGCAAGCTAGCAAAATCAATCATGGATCGGACCATGTCTAACAGAGTCCGATTCCTCCTTTCAGACACACCATTATGCTGTGGTGTTTCTGGAGGAGTCCATTGGGAGAGAATCCCATTCTCTCCTAGATATGTGAGAAATTTACTAGAAAGGTATTCTCCTCCTCGATCAGATCGAAGAGTTTTAATACTCTTCCCAGTTTATTTTTCTACTTCACTTCGAAATCATTTGAACATTTCAAATGAATCCGACTTATGTTTCATCAGATAGACATATCCATATCGGGATAGGTCATCCGTGAAAGTTATGAAGTAGAAATATCCACCTCTAGCACTGGTGCTCATGGGCTTGCATACATCAGTATATACTAGGCCCAAGAGCTCAGTAGCTCTCTCACCTTTTTCAGTAAAAGATGACTTGATCATTTTACCAAGAAGACAGGACTCACAGGTTGGAAGTGATTCACAATCACTGACTTCGAGGATTCCCTCTTGAGTCAACCTGTTTATTCTGTTCTTATTTATATGACCTAGCCTACAGTGCCATAAGTAGATATCTGACACACTATCTAATCTTGGGTGCTTGCCAGTAGAATAGACTCTTATCAGGCTTGATCTTTTTGGTCTGGCTCTGTACTGATGTCCCAGCCTGAACTTGCACCTTCTTCACTTTCTTCTTCTTGTTCTTCTTTCCTTTCTCAAAAAGTCGAGAACCAGAAGATGAACCTTCCACTAAGTTCACCGACTCCTTGTAAAGTTGGTGATCCTTCTCAAAGTTCTGAAGCAACCCTAGTAACCCGTGGTAGTTCTCTTCAGGCTTTGTCATTCTATAATGAGTGAGGAATGGGAGATAAGACTTGGGCAGCGAGTTCAGTATTGCATCTTTCCTAAGCTGCTCATGCAAGGAAAAGTCGAGCTTGCTAAATCGTTCCATCAGCTCGATCATGTACAATACATGATCAGTGACAGAGGCACCATCCCGCATTTTGGCATTGAAGATGGCACAACTAGTCTTGTGCCTCTCTACGTCATCGGGTGTGCCAAAGGCATCCTCCAACACTTGAAGCATGTCTTTTGGCTGAGCCATCTCGAATCTCCGACTGAACTTGTTGCTCATAGCAGCCAGCATGATACAGTGCACCGTGGTCCGATCACTGAGCCACTTCTGGTAAGTGTCTCTGACTGTTCCACGTGCATTGACAGCTGGCTCCTTAGGTGCAGGATCTATTATCACATATAGGATCCGTTCATGCTCCAGGACTATCTTCAACTTTCGGTACCAGCTACCGAAGTTGGGTCCCACCAACTTATCATTGTCCAACAATGATCGGAGCGATAGAGAAGTGGCCATATTTACACAAAGGAGAACCATAACCTAATTAGTAATTGATTCATTAAACCTAAAGATTTGGACTTTAATCAAAAAGTTTCTCCCACTATTTTATTCAAATTGGTAGCCTCTACCTCCAACTCGAGGAATTACCCTAATTCCTTAACGGGTACTAGAATCCACTTAGACTGCACACAAGCCCAACTTTGGTTGGTCAACCCATGTACATCAAAGGGTAGGTTCATAACCAATTATTTCTCTAAACAATTTTTAGTAATTTTAATTTTGCCCCAGAAACCTAATCAGTAGGCTTTGGCCTCCACTGTAAGGATCCGGTTAGGTCCAACCATTAACATGATCATACTTGGTGTATCTAACCAACGAATGATTAAGTCCAACTTTGGTTGGCTCACCTAACCACCATTAGAGAGACACTTCCAAGTCATCATATGATGAGTGATAATTTCATTAGTCAACAAGCACCAGGCCTTTGGGTCTGCAATGATTATTGAGTTAATGGACTCATTATCAAACACCTTAATGGGAGGCTATGACTCAGTTATCTCCATAACTTTATCATTTTAAGGACCTAATAATTTTAGAAGATTTAAATAATATAGAGGATGAGGTCAGATAAACCAGCTTATCATGATCCTCCCACTGGCTTCACCAAGTCAGCTTAAGGGAGACCATTAAAAGGGCTGGTCTAGGAGCACCTAAATCAGTCACACTGATTTACCTAGCTGACATGGGTCAGCTCGAATAGTCATGTGATCCGATCAAAATATAATTTCACCAAGAGGCCAGGTAAGTTCGATCAGTGGGAGGGTCTGCCAAAGCTTGCCTTAGACACCATCAGAAATGGCCAGGTAAGCGGGCTCCCAATTAAAAACCACCGGTCTGGTTTACCTTAGACACCAACTGGTTTAATTAGTTTCGATTAGATCAACCTAACAGTTTGTGCTAGACCACTTAGCCAAGAATCAAGTCCATTTGGTTCTCGTTAAAGACATGGACTTGACCAACTACAACTATTGTAATTGATCTAGAGAATCCTTGACCTAATCTAAGACAATAATTGATTAGATTTAGTCAATTCTCTAATTAAGTCCATCTTCAGTCTAACCATAGGTCTAACCCAATTAATGGACCTAATTCCCGCTAACCCATTAACCCAATGTGTTATGGTTTGTATCTTAGGTTCTTCAATTCAGAATCCTAGAACCTATTCAAACAACTTCTTAATTCTTAATTAAGTTTTGGGCTGAGGGTTGGGTTTGGCTTTTCAAAAAATAATTTTTATATTTGTAAAATAATTTTACAATATGATTCTACCAACCATATTGCATGTTTGATTCATAATCAAGATGCAAGTGAAATAAACATGAAACTACTTTAGATCTAATCTAAACAGGTTCATGTAATTGAAACAATTTCAACTTTAAACAATTTCTTTGCACAAAAATTATTAACAAAGAGATTTTATTTTAGATTTAAACATCTTTTAAATCTAATAAATCATAAATTTAATCTAGATCATATCTAATAAATTTATGATTAAAGATAGATCTACACAAACTAGGACAACCTTTGCACTGAAGGGGTAAACCTTACAGCAGGACAACCTTACAGTTTGTGATTGATTTAAAATTTTAATTTCAGATTTAATAATCAGATTATAAATTAGATCTAATATAAAAATAATCTAAGCATATATAAATAATCATGTAATAAAGAACCTAGGCTCTGATACCAATTGAAGGAACCTTATCTAGGGTTTCAGGGTTAGATCTTGAAACTTTTTCAAGATCATACAGCGGAAGACTAAAATAAATCAAAATTTATTTTCTAAAATCAAAAAATCCCTAGATCTAAGATCCTATTACATGATTATTACATATCATTAAATCAAAAATTAAAATATATAAATATAGCATGAACTACATGTTGATCATATCAACATGTTTCTATACTACATCTAATGTATGTATTAAACAATAGATCAGATCTATTACCATGCAAGTTAGATGTTCTAACCTTGTTGATCTGGGATTGAGGATGATGTTGCAAGCCGCACATGCATCCGGCCTCTAGGAGTCGTCCACACGAGCCCACGAATCTCGATCAGAAATCCTGCTTCAGAAAATCAGCACAGTATGCTAGTACTGCGCTGATCCTTCTTTGATGGTTGATCAGGTGCCTCTTTCTTCTTGATTTGAACTCTTCCAAAAATAAAAAGTAGAAGGAGGAGTTTCAGATCTGAGATGCTCTCAGGAAACTCAAGATGGAGGGAGAAAAGATATGAAAACAAAAACCCTAGAAGAAGACCCTCTTCTTCTTCACGTTTTTCTCTCTAGACACCCAAACTTGTGTCTTTTATATCTCCATGACCCAAAGGTATTTCTCTTTGATTTTTGGATGGCACAAATGTCTCTCAAATCTCTATCTTTTTATAAAATTTTATGGAGAAACTCATCTTATATAGAGAGATATGATAGAGTCCTTGTCTAGGTCAAACACATAGTCAAGGCTTATCCAAACATGGCAAGTTAAGGGACGCCCAACTCTTGAGCACCTCCTCCATATTTTTGTACATGGATCACCAGCAAAGGATGCACAATATGTACCCTAAAATCTATGAAAATTTTTAAAAAAAAATTGGATAAATTCGGTGCAAAATTGAAAGAGTTTTGGATTTCTAAAACTCTATCTCATAGAATTCAAAATCCAAACTTATTCCTTTTAGATTTGATCCAAACCACCTTCCATGTAAGAAAGAAGAGAGGAGACCTTTTGTGAACGTGGGAGAGATCTGGGAGAGGGCTTTTGTCGCACAAAATAAGTGGAGATTGGCGTTGAATAAGAGAGAGGGCATGGAGAAGGTTTATGTGGCGCAAGGTGGAATCCTAGTCCTACTAGGATTCTGTCTCATAACTTGTTTTAATTTGGTTTCTCAAACCAAATCAAATCAAAATTAGATCAACCTAATTAAAATAGGTCTTAATCCAATTAAGAACCTAATTTAATCAGATTAAATTAGATTTAAATCTGATTTAATTTTCTAATCAAATTAGAAATTAGATTGACCCAAGTCCTAGTTGAACTAGGACTAGTTTTTCCTTGCACTTGGCTTATCCAATAAACCAATTGGACTTGATCCAATCAAGCCCAAACAAATCTAATTAAATCATATTTAATTAGACTTAATCTCAGCCCATTGGCTTAATCAAATTAAGCCAATTAGCAATCGAATTGCTAATCGATCCTCCTGCAACACTTGCACTGGGTTAAATGTCAATCGTATTGATCATTTAACCCTAGAACGATTCTTAATCGTTGATCAACCATCCGATCGGATCATGAACTCTAATGTGTGTGACCTCATAGGTCCGAACCTAAGCCGGTAGCATAGGAATAAATTTCTATACCAATCGAAGTGACCATCTAGCAATGGTACCCGACGACCGGATAGGTCGAATGTGTAGAACAACATCCTTAGAACCCATGCGGATATAGTTTTCATATAATTCATCCCTTGACCAAAATGATCATAGGACACCCCAGAGTTCAACTGTCAACTCTGATCAGGTTGTCCACATTGTATTTCAAAATATCAAATCCATCTGATGGATTACCCTGGCCAAGGTTTTGCTAAATTGAAATACAGCGACTCATTCTTCTCCAACTCTTGGAGTGGTCAATCCCATCTCGATCACACTCTGACTTCGCAAGTACTTGACTGTGCCCAGAAGCCTTCCATCCCTGAATTAGAAATTCAGTTAGTCCAGTACCAAAGCACAGTGAGTTGCTTGCAAGTCACTGAGGCGATCTCAAGTCTAAGGGACACTTATACCTATATCCCATCAGAGACATTCTCGACAGCAGAATACTCTGGAGTTGGTCACGTTCAATGATGATGTACCCTTACATCTCACCTGTATGCCATACCAGTGTCTCCACACTCCTTGGTTAAGAGGACAACCAACCCATATGGCCTACAGCGACCTATGCTCGATAGAAGCTGTCGTCCTTATTAACAGCCTATCATTTGGTCGTGAACAGTTTTAAGGACTAATCGATAAATCCTCTCTTTATCGAACTAAATAGTCCTAAGGACTTCATCATAACAACGGAGTTCATTAGAAGATGAAAGCTTATGATGAAATGCCAAATATATTTTATTTATTAACAAAAAAATCAAATATAATTAGTTGCTCAACCGTCAACAGCTTGACGATTGGCTTTTTGGAC